>NW_012026800.1:40449-41926 GCF_000956235.1 Wasmannia auropunctata | reverse complement strand
TATAATCGTATCCATTGTTTTCTTAATAAACTTAGACAAAAAAAATCTAAGTTGCGGAAAAGTTCTACTGAGTTTATCGAAAAATATAAGTCCTGGCTTGACAAGGAATTCATCATTCCAGAATCATTTCTTTCTCTCTTTACAAATGAAACTAATGGAACGCCTACTGCAGGGTTGAGTAAGTTAATATTTTTTTTAAACAAAATAAGTTAAAGTTACTGACTTATAAAATTAATTTAGTTAAGTTAAAAGTTGCATGTTTAAAAAACTAATTGTCAGTTGCATTAAGATTAAATTCACTAAAATTGAATTAAAAGTTAATTTGGAAAACATCATTTATATTAAATTAGAATGTTATAATTTTTTGAAGTGAAATTACTCTAAATAAAAAACTATTACAATATAAATGATCAAATAAATTTAATATTTTATTTGTAAATTAAGTTTACATAAAATAACAACAAAACATTGTCTTTATATAAAACATTTTTTTCTTTTAAATAAATAAATTTTTAACTTAGAAAAAAGATAATAAGTTAGAATTTCTATATGTTTAAAAATCACTAGTTGAAGTTAACAGTTAACTTGTTTAAAATTAACTAAGTTAAGTTAAATGTTATTAACTCTTTAACTTTTTAATTAGTTACTGTTTCTGGAAAACGCGGACGTCCGCATACTTTCTTCCATGATTCAAGTGAAAGAACAAAAAGACGAAAATGTTCGGCACTATTATCGTCTCATTGTTTGGAAGAAATCACTTCGACCACAACTATGGGTTTGCGTAAAGAGGGTAAAAGGAAGCTGGCTGACTTCATTTCGAATATTGTATCTTCTGGGTCTCTTCCAAAACAACCTGAAAAATGTCAGTATTCAGACGATCAAGCATTGTCAATGATAATGGAAGGAAAATTTACGACATCGCAGTACAATTTAATTCGCTCACAAACTAAAGAGATGGGAAGTGATATATATCCCAGTTATAAACGTGTAGTTGAAGCAAAAAAACGCTGTTATCCTGACGCAATTGAAATCATGGATGATCGAGCGGAAGTTTCTTTGCAATCTCTTTTGAACCATACTGCCTCTCGTTTGATTCAGACGTGTGATTCAACATTGAATACATCCAACCAGCATCTCGAACTCATCGTAAAATGGGGCTTTGATGGCTCATCTGGACAGTCGCGTTACAAGCAAAACGCGTCTACTGCTTCGAAAATTTCAGATGAGAATTTTTTTGCAACATGGATCGTTCCATTACAACTTACACAGTAAAAAAACATTTTGTATTTATGTTGGAAACGGTCCATTCACATTCTTGTTAAAATTTTGTGTCGGATTTTTAACATATTTACTTGTTAAATTAACGTAATGTAATTATGTTATTTAAATATTTTGTGTTAAATTGATATTCAATATTTCTCTAGTGTTAAACTAACACAATTTATAAGTAAGTGAATAAATAACATAAAAATAAATA
>NW_012026800.1:38319-38839 GCF_000956235.1 Wasmannia auropunctata | reverse complement strand
AGAATAATTTCCTGAAACTGAGCAATATTGCTAAACTCTTTTCTTGCTACGCCTACCACTTTAGGGCAAAAACAGCATTTTTCCCGTATAAATAGAGCATCTCGGGAGTAACTAGGATCAGTTTTGACTACGTTACGTGTGCCTTGTGAGCTCTGCGAATCTTCTGAGCAGAGATTCTAGCGTGTTTGCTTATAGAAATAAAGTGAAGTGAAGTGAAAAACGTAAAAAATGGTGTGCGTAAAGCAAATAATTCGCGAAAGCATCAAGCTGTCCGCGTGCCTCGACACGCGAATAATCGCTGAACAATATTTGTCCATGTTATCAGACAACGAAGAGGACAATTTTATTGTTTTCGCGAAATTCGCGTGGGACACAATGCTTGGAGTGTTGTACAAATTAGGGCACTTCACTCATCCGCGTATACGCAAAATAGCTGTAGATTCAGTGCAAATGCGAAGATACGTGGAAAGTATTGCGCGTCCGTGCGAAGCGGTGCTAGAAGAAGCTAGTCAGCTATTAC
>NW_012026800.1:37936-38269 GCF_000956235.1 Wasmannia auropunctata | reverse complement strand
TATAAGTATAATATGTCTTAACTATACATATTTCATCTTTCTGATAACATCTATTATACTGATATACTATTAGTATATACATCCAGTAGCATTCAGTATTCATGGATCATCACAAAGCAGCAGTTCGCGAACAATCACAAAGATTAAGCAACGCTCGAGAAGGTATATAGCTTGGATGGCCGGTGACCGCTTATATGTAAAAACATCCTGAAATTTGTAGTTTCCAAATACATTTTTTTAATAATAATTTTGTTGTATATATTCTTTCTCTATTTCTGGAACGTGATGCTAATCAATAAAAATTTTTTTAGCAATATTTAGTAAAAAATGGAA
>NW_012026800.1:31112-37686 GCF_000956235.1 Wasmannia auropunctata | reverse complement strand
AAGTTAAAAAGTAAAATTTTAATTTTTAAATTATACTTAATAATATCTTTCTTTCCTTGTTATTTTTCTTTATCTGCTGTTTTCTTATGTTTGCCGAAAATAAAAATGATAATATATGCGATAAAAGTAACGAAATATCATGCTATTTAATTATTTAAGGCTTAATTGATAACAAAAAATTAAAATTTAAACATCATCATTATACATATATGTTATCTGTATAATGTATTGTTTTATATAAATGTATTATTAGATATTATAAATTCGAGGCTTTGTATGCATAATTTTTATGCATATTCTTATATAATATTTATTTATGGCATTGTACATACCTTTATAAGAACTTATATTCATTTGGTTAAAAAACTTGATAATTTCCGCCTGGATTAAGGACACAAACTAGCATCTTTGGATGTGGTATCATTATTTACAAATGTTCCCACAGACATGGCTATTAATTGCATTTCGAAGAGGTGGCATCTAATTTCAAAAAGCACATTAATTCCATATGATGATTTCATCGCGGCGATAAAATTAGTTTTGAATTTCATGTTTTTTGTTTTTAATAATGTTTATTACAGATAGATTTTTGGCACACTTATGGACTCTTTACTTACCCGAAATTTCTTACAGTAGCTGATTTAATTCTCCAGGATATTGAGAGTGAACTAGTTAAATCGTTGCAATTATCCTTTTATTTTCGTTATGTAGATGATATTCTTTTGGCATTTCATTCCAATATATGCTGGAGAAACTCTAGAAGTTTTTAATTCTTTCCACAAACGTCTGCAGTTTACTATGAAAGTGAATGAGAATGAACGTATTAATTTTTTGGAAGTCACTGCCATTATTTCAAACAATAGAATCCAATAGAATCCAATTCGATTTATATATAGAAAGTCTATCTTCTCTGACATATTTATCAACTTTTTTTAACACCATCTTCTTATAATTAGCCATAAAAAAGGCGTCATTTTCGGTTTAGTAAATAAAATAATCCTTCTTTCCAATCCACGTTTTCATGAACAGCATATATCTTACCGATATACAAATTTTGCTAAACAATTATTATTTATCCGTTACCCTTTATTTTTAATACTATCAGGTCTCGATTAAATTCTCTTTTTATTAATAAGACACAACAAAACCTTCATCTAAAGATACATTTAAAGAGATGTTCATTTTTCTTTATATTAGTATAGTATATCTGAAAAGTTTATCAATATTGCGAAATAAATGTAACATTAAAACAGGTTTTTTGATTCAGAAAAATTACAAAAAATTTTATAAAAACGGGGAAGGATATGTTAGAATCTTGAGCATAAAACAATGTTATGTATATAAAAAATTTTATAAAAACGGGGAAGGATTTGTTAGAATGTTGATCATAAAACAATGTCGTTCATATATCGGTTATTGCGAAGAATATCACGACATGTCTCGGAGATTCCCGACTAAAATATTATTTTTCGCTATAAATTTCTTTATAGATTAGGAGGGGAGGGGAATTATATAGATGCGTATTAACATTGAAAGATATTAAATTGCTCATCAATTTAATTGTTTCAAGTTGCCGGTTCATAAAAAGAGCTGTGTTTCAAGATTGACAAACCGTGCGACGCAGATCATGTGTGGTTGGATATTGTACATAAGAATTAATTCACACACCCATGTCAACACTCTCTAAGGCAATTATTTCACATTTGATTATAAAAAAAATCTTACAGAAGTAAAAAATTCTAAAAATATAACTTAAATGGTATGCATCTTTGTATTTCCATTGAAGGATCCTTCTATTCCAAGTGATAATAGTTTTAATTTTTTACAAATGTGTTACTTTGCTCAATCCAAGTGATGACTAATTTTTGTATCCATTTAATTCTTTCTATTTCAACTCAAGTAGTAACAATTACTTAATCCTTTAAAATATTTACATCACAAAATTGTAATACGTACCAAATTACCTTATTCAACTCATATATTACAACAAAGAATTAAAGAAGTAAAAGTACAAAGTGAGAGAATAAATTTTTTATGTAAAAAACATTGGCGCTGATAAAATGTTTTTATTCAATTTAACATTTAAAAATTGTCGATGTACTTTGTTACTCTCACATTATTTACATTGTCTTCTTTATTTCATCTAGCATAGCATACACGCACACACACACGCACGCACGCACGCACGCACGCACGCACGCACACACGCACGCACACACACACACACACAATGTGCAAAATTTAACCAATAGCAACCTCCCTATGGTGTACATTAGGCAGATAATGCTAATGCTGGTAGTATAATTAAACAAAAATGGAATAATATAAACTTTGATAATGTAACTCCGCAAAAAAAATTGTACAAAGCTTTACTTTCTTTTAATTTAAAAACAAAAATTCAAACTTTACGATGGTTATTATGACATTTGTGATAAAAATTCATTTTCCCGTAGAAAGCGCCAAATTATGCAACTTTATGAAGATGTAACGTCCTTACTTTTGAAAAGCGAGAAGGGAAAGATAAATCCAAAATTTATCAAAAACTTTTTTAAATACAAACTCTACCCTTGAGAATAAAGAAGAAAACTTTTTGATACGATCATTTTTCGCAAAGTAATGCGAAATTTGTATATAAATTTAATTACCTATGCGATAATTTTGTTGACGAATGTAAACTTTTAATAAGTAACAATGATTATAATAATAAGTTTGTACCTTGGTACAATCGTCGGCATCAGTTTATTACATGCTTTACTTTCTCTCGAAAGTTCGTTCGTGTCGGAAAGCGCGCTTAAAATTAATTATTCGTTCCAGTGCTGTCGTACTCATTCACTTCATACAAACGAGTACAACTATTCTACCTAGAAAATTCTCTAATCGAATGATTATAAGACTAATTGTTTTTCTTTAGCGTGGCTTATTTATTACGCAGAACGTTCATCAAACGATGCAAAGATGATCGAGGAAAAAGGGTATACGAGTACATTAAACGTCGCATCAGACTCGCACAATACGAATCAATAGATATTTTCGCCGTTTTTCACGGAATGTCTAAAACACAAAAAACATTCCGTCGCGATGATATTTAATTCACATCAATCATCGGGTCTTATCAAATATTACGTTACAATATAAAATCTTGAGTTTTACTATAATAACATATTTTTAAAAAGTGACGAAGAAATTTATAAAACTTTACCAACCAACAAGAGATTTCTCAGCAAAAAATTTAATATAAAAAATCTTAATTACAACAAATCTAAAAATTGAAACGAATAAGAATTAAAAATTATCCAAATATGCCCTCTTTTCTTCTACTGCGCGTGAAGAAGTTTTCAAACAGCTTTCGAACACGTGGAAAAAGTATTCTTCATTTTTTCCCCCCATAATAATGTGGCGATATGTACAAACGTTTCTATAAAAAATGGACAGAATAAAGCACAAACTAAAACGCCGATTCGTGAGGGAGGAAAGCATACATTGTACAATCACATGATGTATGTATGTACATTAAGGTGGACTTTATTTATACTTGGTGAAAAATTTTTTCCGAATTTTTTTCACGACGCCTCCCAAAGTTGTTCCATTTGGTGAGAAAAAAAATTGTGTAAAAGCTGAGCTCGATCGGATAACGGAAAGACGTGGCACAATCCTGTTAAAGTTGAAATAAATATTTTTTTTACAAAAAATGGGGAAATCCTGTAAAAAGAATTCTGAATAAAGATTAAATGATTTTCTTAGTAAATGTTAACTAATGATGTTTTTTTAATAAATATAGTATATTTGAATCGTATTTTAACAAAATATATCGTATATATATATTATATATGTGTATACGAAATATATTATATTTTTATATTTATAAGCAAACAGGAAAATAAAGATATCATATATTGTTTGCATCTATATATTTTACAATCCATTGTAATATTTAAATCTGCAATTTTATAAATCCTTAATAAGAGTAAATTTTGGACATTTGGATACTGAGTTCTTTAATGTGATACGATATGAAAAATGAATTGTTTTTTCTCCTCATCTCTTGACAAAATTTGATTAAAATCCTGCATAAGCTTAACTTTTCGTTCTGCTGTGTCATTTACGACTTTAAGCGTTTTCACAATTTCCATATCAATTTTATATCAATTTCATTGAACAAGCTGCAATTACTTTTTTTAGAAAGTTTAGGAGAAAAATGTCTATTCGTCGATAGTTTTGAATTATAAAGTTTTCATGCACTAAATTTTAAAAATATAAATCATAAATCTATACTAAAATAAAATTTAAAAGAATTTTAAATTAAGAGTTAATTCACTCAGATGTTTTTCTCTTTTTCTCTCTTTCTTTGAAGCACATTATGGAAATATTGCCATTTAATATTTGTAAAAAACAAACTTGATATTTACAAAGTGTTCCCAGAATTAATTTAAAAACTTCAAGTTAGATATATGTGCCACGTCTTCCCGTTGTCCGATCGAGTTCAGCTTTTACACAATTTTTTTTTTCATCAAATGGAACAACTTTAGGGGGCATCGTGAAAAAAATTCAAAAGTCAAAAATAAGGTCCACCCTAATGTACATACATCGCGCGCGCGTGTTCGTCGAGGCACAAAATACCTCTCGTATTTGGTATTCGTTAATCTTTAATAACAGATTACTTAACTAATTCATACAAAAAAATAAAAGGTAACATGAGCTCAAACTATCTCGTGTCCGGGCAAACGCGATTTTGTTACGCACAAATCTGACTCACTATAGTTCGAAATTTGGTATGATATAAGAGCTTCGTCTCTTTTGTACAAATTGTTTGCGGAAATGAAATGTAAATTTTGGCAGTTTAATTTCATCAGTATGCGACGTAAAGCGTGTGTCCTTATCTATTGATGAATATTCGCTTACGCCGACACTTCACGGCTGAAAGAGTTTCTCATTGGGCAAACAGAGTGCTTCGAAAGAAACGTACAACATAGCGAGTAAAAAAATTCCTACGAATAAATATCTCTTGTTCTAAGCTGTGTTAGAACATCCAAATTGTTTTAAAATGGACATATCAAGGCCAATTTATTATTATTATTATTATTATTATTATTATCATTATCATTACTGATCCTGTCACCGATCTTTACTTACCAGACTCGCTGTACACATGGACACCGCGTAGTAATCAACGTTCTGGTGCGATTGTTGATTTGCAGATAATCTAATATATAAATTAATCTTCTTTGTAATCGTCTTGCAGCATATGTGACAGGTATTCAGTTGTTCGGCGCAGTGTTCACATGCGCAGTGCCCGCATAAAAAGGCGACGTTACGACGGCGTTCTACACAGATGTTGCACATATTTGCCTCTCTAAAATCCGCGATTGTAGTCATCAAATAATTTAACATCTGAAGCCTGATCTGGAGCATAAGTGGTTCCTGATTGTTGTCCTTCTCCCTGTCACTGATCTCCTCTTTCCGTTTACTCTCTGATGATACGTCCTTCGATTTATCCGGATTGAAGACCTCGTCTGTCGCCAGCTGACCGTCTAGAAAAATGTGCAAAAATAATGTAAAACGTTAGCTTACAATTTCTACGGGATTTTTCACAGCTATAATTTGTTACGCAGAATATCTCTCTGGTGCAACAAAAGTTTAATTCACTAAAATTCCTTGTTTAGTTTAGATCATTTACAAACCCAAGTAGCATTGTCTAGCTGGATTGGCTTTGACAGCAAAAATGTGGCTAGTTTAACGTCCCACCAGCATTAAATACAGCTATTTGGTAAGAAAAGTTATTTTGTTGGATTTTTAATTGCAGGAACGTTTTAATAGCTAATGAAAAAGTCAAAATCTAGCTACAGCTATTTTAGCTGTATTAATAGCTGTAAAGTCGCTATGAAAACTATAATGAAAGCCAAAATTCAACTTTAGCTATTTTAGCTGTATTAATAGCTGTAAAGTCGCTGTGAAAACTATGTACATACATCAAGCGTGCACGTGTACCGCGTACCGCGCATGCGCATGGATAGAAATTAAAATAAAGCCAAAATAGCTGTAATTTGGCTGTAATTTGTATGTCATAAAAAAGCAGAGTAACCTAACTATCAGTTTTATTTTAAATTTAATATGTATATTAACATGGTCATTCAGATTGATGCGTTCACTTAAGCGACTCAAAAATTGTTACGTAGGGATATGTATGTAAGATTTGTAATCAATGTACTTATGAATTTGCATCCGCGCTTATATATTTAGATGTACGTTATAAAGATGTAATATTTGAAATAATTAATTAATCTTTAAATTTGATTTAAGTTTAGTGAGGCAAAGATTTTAGATTGTCCGCGGTTCAATTCCAGATAAAACAAAATTTAACAATTTTTTTTTCAATATTGTTACATAGTTTTAAATTTAAATTTAACTTTTATTGAATATTAATTATACAGGGTGTCTTTTAATAGGTGTATCACCGCTCATGGGTAGATAGAATGGACTAAACTGAATCGAAAAGTCCTCTACCATTTTGCAAAATTCGCAATATTTAACGAGATATTAATTTTTGAAACTGAGTCGACAAGGCACACAGGGGATA
>NW_012026800.1:29390-30858 GCF_000956235.1 Wasmannia auropunctata | reverse complement strand
TGTTTACAGTAAAAGAATTACGCTGTCAAATAGCTGCGACATCGTTTTCAAGATCTAAAAATGTTATCCCACTTTTGCCACTACAACTTTGCCAAAACGTCACAATTATGCTGTGACAATGTTATTGCAGACGTTTTAAAGCTTCATCATGGCTATGATGATCTCTTTACAGCAAAATATAGTTGTACAGCCAAATGGCTACGATATCGTTTTTAAAGCCTAAATATGTTGTCCCACTTTTGCTGTTACAACTATACCAAGACGTTACAATGATGATGTGACAGTAGCTGTGATAGACAAAAATGCTGCGGTTTAAAATGCGACAACGTTGTCGCAGACGTTTTATAGCTTCATGTGCTACTTGGGGACGATCGATAAAATCACGTACCTTGAATCGTTTGCGTGTTAACAGAATGGTTGCAACCAACGACTGTAATATTGCTGCTGGGATCATTTCGATTCTCCTCCTTTGTGTTCGCTATGATTGCCGAGCAATCCTGACTTAACGCGTCGCCAAAGCCGGCTATATTCTTATTCGCGCTGCGCAATCTGTCCGTCTGTAACATATTATCTATCCGATGCTCTACGTAATCCGCGGTCGATGAATTCTTTTTTATTCTGTGAATATACGTTTATTAATAAAATTTTTAATTGTTAGAATCATTTGAGTAATTCCGGAAGCGTTGCAAGATCAGTTTTCAAAATGTAAATCAATTTAACTTTATGTTTCAAGTGAATTTACATTTCGAAGATTGAACTTGCGGAACATTTAAAACACCCGTATTCTCGTCGTCTTACTCTAACTGCGTGCTATAACTTTGGCATTTGCAAAATCCTAGAAAATAGGCGAGCACAGCGACCTGTTGATTGCCTTCCAAAAGATCAAACGGTGTCTTGTTCTTATTGTTTTTGACTTGCATAAGAAGTTTGCAGCTTCTGTCCGCGCTTATTAAGAAACAAGCTAATGCTAATTCAGTCTGTGCGCCTTGTCTTGCCAGGTTCTGCCAAATCTACCCAAAAGAAAAAATTTTTCATTAAAAAAAAGTAAGAAATTATGATCCTTTTTTTCATACCCTTTTTATATTTTTAAGCCTTAATATATAAAACATGTACATATACATATGTACGTGTATATAGGATTGGTTTACATAACACTCATTGTCAGGCAACATACAGCATATATAAGTGGTGAATCTCGGCTATTTTCGGGAGTAGGCACTACAATCTGTTGATTCGGGCTGTTGGCAGTGCAGCACGCGATATGCAGCACAGTGTTACCGTCCTTGTCTATGCTGCTGACGTCCGCATTATGATGCAGCAACAGTTCGACGAGCGGCCAGTATCCCTGCGAAGTCGCTAAATGCAATGGCGTTTGTCCTTGATTGTTGCGCAAATCGACCAGAGCGCGGCCGCCATTCTGCGAGAGGAGGATGGCCGCTATTTCTCTGTGTCCGTTCAATGCCGCTAA
>NW_012026800.1:26553-26947 GCF_000956235.1 Wasmannia auropunctata | reverse complement strand
GTAGGCGTAACTCCATGCTATCATAATACGTATGACTGGAGTCGAGTTGAAGCTCACCTAAAAAATAGAATTTCAAATCTTGATATTTTCTGCTAATATATGCATGTATTATAAAAAATAAGAATTATATACACTTAAGCTATCACACATACCTTATTCTTCATTTCCATCAGATTCATCCTCGTCTTCGGTATCTTGGAGGAGTCTTTGTCGTGCTTCCACCGCAGCGTTTATTAAAGGGCAAATAGGACACATGTTGCGTGGCATTATTTGGTACAATGGACGTCCGCACCCTCTGCATGACCAACCATCGAGGAGTATAAATCGTTCAGTATTATGTCTTCGCCTGACCTCAAGATACGAAAATTGATCGATCATTTCAACAACGCATGAA
>NW_012026800.1:18471-19105 GCF_000956235.1 Wasmannia auropunctata | reverse complement strand
ATATATAAAAATGTATAATGTAATACTTGTATATAATTTATGTAGTATATTAAAAAAAACTATAAGTTATTTGTTAGAAAAAATATGTACTGTTAGTTGATGTTTGCTATAATAATTTTTAAAATATGTATTAATTATATTGCAGAAAAGCAGCATATAAAATAGTGCGACAATTAGAGGCAGAAGGGCATATAAATTCTCGCCCAATTATTGGACGTCCTAGGTGCACAACGGCCGAAGATCAACGTCTGGTCAATCATGCTTTTTAAACAATACAGCATTTGCAATATGCATGGTAAACAATTCGTGTTGCGCTAAAAGTGAGTGATCTTACCGGTCTTTGATGTGGTCACACGCTATCTTCTTCGTCGAAACCTTTCCAACGACATATGAAAAATCCATGCTTTACTAAAATGTTACAAGACAAAATAATTTCGTCATCTCGTCATCTAATGATATTAAGACTATCTCAAACTCGCAATAACTTTCCCGCTCTTTAATTTACTCGAATGTAGCACAATTGTTAGAGGAATCTGATTACTAGCAGATTTAGTTAATTTTTTTCCTTTAAAAAATTTATAAAAAATATATATTTATTTATCAATTATAATTATTAATTATTTCAATTATTTTT
>NW_012026800.1:15712-17341 GCF_000956235.1 Wasmannia auropunctata | reverse complement strand
GCGTGCTCGTAGTCGCTCTCGGATACAGTGTTGTCCGTCAACGAACTATAAAACGATTCGCGCGGTGGTAAATTCGTATCCTCCAACTTTTCAAAGCAGTCAATGTACTCGTACGGAAACACACCTTTTCGCGTCAGTAAATCGAAATGGTCAGCTGATAAATTACAAAATTCGCGTTGCATTATCCGTAGTTTATCTTTCGCGAGATATGATGCCAATTTTTCGAGACTTGAACTGAGAAATTTGTATGAGTCAATGAATCGTAATTGTATGCAAATTTCTCTATTATTTTTTCTTTCTGCGGTACTTTTTACATGCTTGGTAAATGAAATGTATTTTTCTTTTGTTACCGGAAGTAAATCTACGTTTCCATCGTACGCGGTAGCTATTTCTTTGATAATGAAATGCGCGTCATACCCGGATAAATTGTGATAAACCCGGAAAACTACGGGAATGCAATGCGAATCTTTGTAGTTTAAATTACAATTGGAATGTGCCGGACCTCTGAATCGACCAGTTAGATGACAATGATCGCGTACGCGCGTGTCGTCAGACGCAAACGGTTTCTCGCATATGTGGCAATTCGCGGCGCTGTTAAATTTATCGCGTTCGTCGCGCGTCAATTCCGCCATCGGAACGTTACCGGACAGAGCAGACTTTACTCTGTGCGCTAAATTTTTAAGTTTTTCGACGAACCATGCTATGCAATTCTCATCAAAATATATCTTCTTATTTCTTTTTACCTGTTTCTGTTGAAAGAAAACGGGCAGAGAAAATATCGGCGAGACAAGGAGAAAAGAGTGAATTGTACAATATACATGGTAGGATCTTTCTAAACTATAAAGATAAATAAATTCCATTAGAGAAATTAAGTTTTTTGATGGAACGTTATTTTACAGAAAATATTGGTATCCCTTTGGAAAACTAAAATATAAGCTAGAATTTATATAAATTCACGATGATTGAATTCACGATCAGATTGTAACGATGCTGCTTCAAAAGGTTGCGTTCGAAAAACACTCTTCGCATCTTGGATGTTTATGGAGTGTTGACTGGAACCTCCTAAAAATAAAATAACCAAATATGTAATGGGTTACATACTCCTCTAATATAAAATATAAATATGTGTTTTAAACAAATAATAAATATTACTTAGGATACATCAGAGATAAAAAAACACAAGGTAACGATGGAAATAATGATAATAGATTGCAAACGCGTTGTAAGAGATCAGAAGATTTAACAACTTGTCCCAACGATACTTGCAATAAAAACATCCTTCAGAAACCCAAGTTCCTTGGTAAGCATTTTAATCTTCTCCTCCAACAATTCGTTTTCTGTTTACAGCTGATTTACTCGTTCCAAAGTTTGTTGCGTGCGCAATTTACTCTTCACTCTGGATCACAGCCTGTGGGAAACGTGAGAATAATAACGATGATAGTACACATATGCAAATAACATGCACAATTTACATGCAAAACTGACAAATTATCACCAGGTAAATATTTTTACTCCTTATAAACTTATAATGAAATCTCACTTACGTGTAGCTTTGAATAAATTGGTTAAATTTTAAAGTATATTACATTTAATATATTAAATGTTAGTCGACAAGGCACACAGGGGATA
>NW_012026800.1:13285-14275 GCF_000956235.1 Wasmannia auropunctata | reverse complement strand
TTTTCCAATAAAGTATACATTTCCCATTGTTAAATGGAAACAAAAAAATGCGAATTTTTTTTATTACACTGGATTAGCGTGAATCGCAGCGTGTATCTAACAAAGAAATAAATTAATAATAAAATGTAATTACAGGGAGTTAATCAAAACGATAGCATTTTAGCGGAAAATGTGCAACGAGGACACCGCGAGTTCACACAGTTCGCTTCTCCGTTATTAACTTTATATCCGACATACTTCGAACTTCCAAAAAAAATATGTCATCTGTAAAATATATTTTATATTATTAAAAAAATTGTGTTTAAAGAAATTAAGAATTTTAAAAAGATGTAACTTACTAATAATTTTTATATATCTTTTAACTTCAATGTAATCTCCTTTTCTGTAAATAATGTCATGTTCATAATCGATAATCTGGATTTCTAATTTATAAATACCATCAGTAATTGATCCGATCCCAATAGTTTTAAAATTATTTGAAAGTGTATTAAAACTTGTTTTAATAAAACCACGTACAACTAAAAAGTATTAGAATATATTTATTTTTAAAATATATTTTATTTTATTATATTTTTTATTTTATTTTATTATTTTGTTTATATTATTTTTTTTTTACGAAACATTAAACTTAGGACAGATATCTATACGTACATTTATAATACGTATCTTTATAAGAATAGTAAAATATACTTTTCAAAAGAGTAGAAAATAAATTTTAATAGTAACAAATGATAATAAATGTGTATATATATATATATATATATATATATATTATATATATTTATGTACTTCCGAACACAAGAATTTAGATGTTCAAATATACTAGACAACTCCTCTACACGGAGAAAAAAAAATGGTGATATTGACTATAAAAAATAGTGGTTTAAAGTGACTACGGAAAGTTATAGTAAAAGTAACAAAGTGATAAGTGGTAAAAAGTAATTGATACTTTTACTATATAAAGTAGTCACCGAAGATCGGAAGAGCACA
>NW_012026800.1:12628-13265 GCF_000956235.1 Wasmannia auropunctata | reverse complement strand
AGATATACGGGTCTATTATCAGCAACTCGACGTACTTCTTGCTACCCGCGGGAATCGTGATGTACAGATTGGTACAATCAAGCATTCTAACGACTTGCTCAGCCCAATAGTACTCGTTCTCCAGAACATCTACGTGATATATCCCTTTTTTCAAACTTTCATACCAATCGTACCCGAAACACCTTTCATAGTCGTCGTACGCTTTCTCGCGAAACCACGTGTACACTTTTCGTTTCACGTGATGAGGCCACGTACACACGGAATCTTGGTTAACAACAACTCCCTGTCTCACGACGCGTTCACCAGTTCCGCGTATACCTAGTTCTCGGTCGCGTAGAAACTGCACCGGCGATACTCGTTGCACATCCGTCTTTCCATGCGGATCACCGAGAACACGAACGACATCTTCCACCTCGCCACTTATAATTGCTGTCTCGATCATGTCTCGTTCGCAATAATGTTTTTCTTAACACACTGTGCTCTACGCGTACATTGGGCACACGTTACTGACAGAATGTACTCACAATCTCTTCGCTTTATATGCTACTAAGGGTTGATAGCATTTAAAATATACCTTTTAGGAAACATGCACTTTATCAGTTGTCGTAAAGATAAATAGGTTCCTAATTTTGAAAAG
>NW_012026800.1:0-459 GCF_000956235.1 Wasmannia auropunctata | reverse complement strand
TTTTCTTGCCTCTTACAAGGTGGCTTATCACGCGTTGGACAAAATGGTAAGTCGACGTGCGCGTCGTGTAAATGCTGTGGATACTCTAGATCAACCTCGAGAATATAGCCTATCGGCGAATCCAACGCGATATCCATAACATTAAAATTTGTTATGTCGCTGACCCATCGAAAATCTGCATAGGGTAATGGCTGACACATTGCCCAGCCGTACAGATTGTTTACATCGTAGTACATTAGATACGACGATGGTTTCGATGGGTCGTACGTAGGCATATATTTATTGTTGGCTCGCACGTATCTGCCGGAACATTGACTCAGACCGCCACGTATACCGCGCTCGATGAACATGTCAATATCCGTGAGAAGTTCGAATTTAATACGAGTATATTTCAGCATGGCGTCCCACGTGAAACCTGGTAACGTGAAATAATGCGCAGGATCGAGTCCATAACTACGT
>NW_012026799.1:0-486 GCF_000956235.1 Wasmannia auropunctata | reverse complement strand
ATCGTTACAGTAGTAAGACAAATAATTAATAATATGGATATTCGATACAGTAAATTAATAAATTCAATGTGTGAATCGAATAAAACGTTTTATTAGTAACAATTATTCGTAGGAGTGATCACTAACGAAAATTTCTGATGTAATTGCTTATAAATTGTTTGCACATATTGTATGTACGTTACTATCGTCTTGCATTTCATTGGATCCAACCCAAAACAAAAGTTGCACGGCAATATATCTGCGCGAAGACTCAGTTTTTTGCTGAGTGGACCTACTGGTTATACTGTGGATACGTTCCGATATTCACTTGCAGTACTGGCAGCACTGCAAATGCTGTTCCGATATACGTTGCAGTAAACTTTCAGAGTGCTTTTGCATGCATATGACGTCGTAAATTTTGGCGTCACGTCCTGCTTCAATTACTGCGGCTGGCGAGGTGAGGCAGTTGCAGTAAAAACATGGCGACGTCCGTAGAGCTGACACTTA
>NW_012026798.1:3818426-3818771 GCF_000956235.1 Wasmannia auropunctata | reverse complement strand
AATTTACCCATGGAAATATGCGTATTGTACAAACCTGCGACACAAAATACATTAAATTATAATTTTGTTAAAATACAACAATACAAGATTGATTTATCTAATTCTATTTTTTAAAAAGACGTATTAAGTTAATACTTGAATCTATCGACGTTTAATGTTGTCGCTTTTCCGTAATACTCTTTTTCTCTCGTTGCACTTTATTTCGTGAGCGACTATTATTGCATATTTTAATAGTTGTATGTAGAGGTTATTAGTGTAATAGTAAAATATAATAAAAAATTGTTAAAATTTAGCGCGCGCGTCTATAATGTTAGTGTTAATAAAAAGCGTCTAAATAAATTAATA
>NW_012026798.1:3805508-3806274 GCF_000956235.1 Wasmannia auropunctata | reverse complement strand
GCGTGCGTGCGTGCGTGCGTGCGTGCGTGCGTGCGTGCGTGCGTGCGTTGCGTGCGTGCGTGCGTGCGTGCGTGCGTGCGTGCGTGCGTGCGTGCGTGCGTGCGTGCGTGCGTGCGTGCGTGCGTGCGTGCGTGTGTGTGTGTGCGTGGTCGTGTGCGTGTGTGTGTGTGTGCGTGGTCGTGTGCGTGTGTGTGTGTGTACACTTAACAGTGTGAAATGTAATTGTAAAATTAATTGTTTTTCACTTAATATGTTTTGGTCAACATTCTATTGCATGTAATTTGAAGCTGATATTAAACACAAATATTCCCAAAATAATTAGCAGAACAAGTGATTGCACAATTAATTGTAGCTTATTTGTTGCAATCTATATCTGGACAACAGAGCCTACGTGAAGATCGACTCCCGGTGCTCCAATGTCTTCAAGACAAGAAGAGGAGTACGACAAGGATGTATTCTGTTTCCTATGCTTTTTAACAGTTACGGAGAATACATAATCCGAAAAATAATTGAGGGCTGGGAAGGGCGGTTCGTTGTCGGCGGAAAAAAAAACCAACCTAAGATACGCAGATGACACAGTGCTGCTCGCCACATCCATGGATGAAATGGAAGAGCTGCTGTGGAAACTTGTGACCGAGAGTGAAGAATTGGGTCTCGCCGTTAACAGGAGCAAGACAAAGCTCATGGTAATAGTACCGAGCCAACAAACTCGCCAACATCAACGTTATACAAAATATAGACACCGTAGACGGACTTATCTACCTGG
>NW_012026798.1:3805023-3805458 GCF_000956235.1 Wasmannia auropunctata | reverse complement strand
TGATATATATCGCAATGATGACACATAAAGACACGTTATGTTTTCGAACTACGCGCGTAATCTCATATAAGAACCCCACATAAGAACGCATCTTGACGCGACAGTCGCTCGTGTTGTGAATGCGCCTTGAGGGACTGTCTGAATAAGAATAAGAAGACGAAAACTGGAATCGCTAAAGTGGCATTTTCGTAGATTTTCGTAGACTCGATTTCGAGATCTCGGAATTGACTGCACCGATTTCATTTGGACTGGTCTCAATCGAAAGCTCGTATCGACATTATATAGCGAAAGTGTCATTAGATTTTTCATTAGAACTTTCGTTTCCGAGATATTAAAAATCGGAAATCTGACGAGGCAAAACTTCGAGATAAAGCTAAGCGGTAGCGCAGTGCCAGTGCCGTATACTCACAAGTCATCACCCGAACTTTTATTTTA
>NW_012026798.1:3796471-3798269 GCF_000956235.1 Wasmannia auropunctata | reverse complement strand
AAACTGCCGTCTTTCCGTGAAATTAATGAAGCAAAGCTAAAATATCCAGTATTAAAGAACCGCACAAATGCTCAAATTAAAACTTGGATACATAATCAAGTTAAAACAAAAACTTAAGATTATTGCGTCAACTTGACACAAAAAATGAAAGTCTAAAAACAAAGTGCTCATGTTAATAAAAGAATTTTTTAAATTTTATTACAATTTATATGTAAAACGTGCATATGCCATTCGTATATTTTGTTATGTGATATTATATTGCAGATTTATTTTTAATGCATGTAAAGCATTCGTTAAATCGAAGGAGATAATCGCGAATATTTTAGTTTTAATCTCATGCATCTTAGAACTTGTTGATACGCTTCGAATATATAATGCAACTTTTAAATGTCAACTGTTTATTGTGTGCAAGCTGTGATTCAAATGCTTTTCATTTCCACACTACACTTTGTATTTTAATTAAACATTGTTTTATTATTAAAGTTCATAAGAGATTTGTCGACATTATTGCAAATTAAAGATACGTAAAATCTTTAACAGCAAATTGCAGAATTGACAATATTAATTTTTTTATAATAAAATTTATTTTATAAAATTTTAAAATTATGTCTGCGTACAGAGAAATTCTTATTTTTAATACTGTTTACTTTACTTAGCCAGATAATGAAATCTGCATAAGATGTTCAGTAGCAATCTGAAACAACAAAATATATTTAGTAATATTTTAAACATTCTTTTGTAATATTATACTTATATATTGTAAAAAGCTTTGTTTTTTTTCTAAATAAACATTCGAATGCTCAAAGTATTATTTATTGAAATATTATCTAAAAGATTAAAGAATTTACCCATGGAAATATGCGTATTGTACAAACCTGCGACACAAAATACATTAAATTATAATTTTGTTAAAATACAACAATACAAGATTGATTTATCTAATTTTATTTTCAAAAAGACGTATTAAGTTAATACTTGAATCTATCGACGTTTAATGTTGTTGCTTTTCCATAATACTTTTTCTCTTGTTGCACTTTGTTTCGTGAGCGACTATTATTGCATATTTTAATAGTTGTATGTAGAGATTATTAGTGTAATAGTAAATATAATAAAATATGTAAAAGTAATAGTAAATATAATAAAAAATGTTAAATTGCGCGCGCGTCTATAATGTTAGTGTTAATAAAAAGCGTCTAAATAAATTAATATTCTGAGGCAAGCTGAAACAAAAGTTAAGAACAACGAGTTAAAAACAACACAGAATGAAAGATTTATTTAATCAGACACTAATGTGTGTATAAGAAGTAGCAATTTAAAACAAAAAGAATATTATATAGTGTAGTACTATTATGGTTTTTTTCTTATATTATATAAAAGTTTTGTTCTTTTCTAAAAATTTATAGTATTCAAATGCTCAAAGTATTGTTTATCAAAATGCTATCTAAAGATTCAGGAAATTTGCTCATGAAAAATTAGTTTAACTAGTTTGGACCGTCTCCTTCGAATTAGTCGAAACATGCATATTATAAAAATCTACGATACATAATAGATTAAATTATATTTTTGTTAAAATATAGCGATACAAGACTGAACTTACCTGATTGATGTAATAAAAGTATCTGCATAAATTGACTTTCTGCAGCAATCAAACAAAAGCGAATGAGTTATTTTTTTGGTATGGACAGCGGTTTCAGCATTTTTTCCGTGATTCTATGCATCCTTAAAAGTCTTTAAATGTAAGTGTTTTAAGCATTTCCTAAAATTGTTTAACTCTTAATATTTTAAGAAGTGCTTAAAA
>NW_012026798.1:3796091-3796421 GCF_000956235.1 Wasmannia auropunctata | reverse complement strand
AAAGATAGAAAAAAATGTTTTAAACAAAAGTTATACGGTTTAAAGAGTACTTTCAAGTTGTAAAGAAAAAAAATTTTTTAATTTTTATTTAACAAAATACCCTTACCACTCCAAGTTTCTTTTTAATGAAAAAAATTTTTTTCTCTTCCAAATTAAAGGTTATTTTTTTCTGAATTCGATCGTTTATGGTCAAATTAAATTACAAAATATCATTTTCGAGAATTAATTATAAACGCCTCCGTATATACGCTATACTTATGTGCGTTAAATTATCAACAAAACAATGATATATAAAAAAAAGATCGGAAGAGCACACGTCTGAACTCCAGT
>NW_012026798.1:3793100-3794388 GCF_000956235.1 Wasmannia auropunctata | reverse complement strand
GTTATAGAAACGGGTGGCAAGGATCGCCAGCAGGTTCAGGAGAGAGAGAGTAGCGGAATGGTAACGAAATCGAACAAGTAATATACACTGCTCAAAAAAATTATGGCATAGAAAAATTTTGAGCAAAAATTGGTCAACTTTGGTTAACGGTAACTCCGCAAAAAATCATCGTAAAATGATGAACTTTTTTTCAAATGAAAGCTTGAAATCTCTACTTTAAAATACTGTGAGTCGATTTTAAATTTAATGCACCCGTGTGGCTGTAAACTCTTAAATCTGAGAGCATGTTTGCCACACTGAAAATTGCAAAGTTTGAACGAGTGCACGGACTTGCTAAAATTTTTCCCGGGGATGCGGTTTCCAGCGTCATAACGTTGGAATCTTTCTCTTTAATTTAAAAAAAAAAACAAGTCGCTACGATTTTTTTTCACAAATTTACAGCATTTTGAAGTAACCCTTGTATTTTTCCATGTATGTTCGGCATTATCCGATGTGCACTATAGGGAGGTTGGCAAACGGATTTTGCACATTGTGTGAGTGCGGGCGTGTGTGAAACATACACACATACATACACGATGTGCAAAACCCGATCGCCAACCTACCTATAGTGCACACCGGATAATGCCAATCATACATGAAAAAATTGCAAAGTTGGACGGAATGCACGGACTTGCTAAATTTTCTCGGGGATGCGGTTCCAGTGTCATAAGTTGGAATATTTACTCTTTAATTGTAAAAAAAAATATCAAGTGTGCCTTGTCGACTCAGTTTTTTCACAAAGTTACAGCATTTTGAAGTAACCCTTGTATTTTCTCATGTATGATCAACATTACCCGATGTGCACTATAAGTAGGTTGACGATCGGATTTTGCACACCGTGTGTGTATATGTGTATGTTTTACACACGCCCGCACTCACACAATGTGCAAAATCCGATTGCTAACTCCCTATAGTGCACATCGGACAATGCCAAACATACATGAGAAAAATACGAGGGTTACTTCAAAATGCTGTAACTTTGTGAAAAAAAATCGTAGCGACTTGTTTTTTTTTTAAATTAAAGAGAAAGATTCCAACTTTATGACGCTGGAAACCGCATCCCCGGGAAAAATTTTAGCAAGTCCGTGCACTCGTTCAAACTTTGCAATTTTCAGTGTGGCAAACATGCTCTCAAATTTAAGAGTTTACAGCCACAGGGGTACGTTAAATTTAAAATTCACTCACGGTATTATAAAGTAGAGATTTCAAGCTTTCATTTGAAAAAAAATTCATCATTTTACGATGATTA
>NW_012026798.1:3792591-3793050 GCF_000956235.1 Wasmannia auropunctata | reverse complement strand
TTAAAAATTACGTTACGTTATCCTACTTAAGTCACATATGTATGTATATCATTTGTATACAAAATTTAATATTGAATTTGATATGGATTGTTCTTAATAAGTGATCCCAAGTTATAATCCCTCAAGTTACATTTATTTTCAAAGGAGGTATTAAAGTTTTAAATTGCGCTAATTACAAAGAGAATCTCGTTATCTTGAAAATGAATTGTTATACTATTTTAAAAAAATAACATTCAAGTGGGATAGTATCTCTAATAAAACAATAAAACCCAAGTGAAACGTATTTTTGAACCATTCAGGACTCTTTCGATTGCTATTCAAGTGGTAGTAATTGTTTTATTCTTCAAAATATTATTACATAACAAAATTGCGTTACCTTACTCAATCAAAGTATTATCACAAAGAATTAAAGAGGTAACAGTACAAAATTAAAAAATTTAATTTTAATAAAATAATTTA
>NW_012026798.1:3790106-3792571 GCF_000956235.1 Wasmannia auropunctata | reverse complement strand
CTTCCGATCTGATCTAAAAAACCAAATTGGATTATCTTCAATGTGTAATACAATTACTAAAATCATTTTGTAAATATTATACCTCCAAAAAATCTGTTGTATTAAATTTAAAAAAATTCGTATGGTATTATTTTTAATGTATAACACGATCACGCAAAATCATTTTATTATTAATGAATCAAAAACTTAGCAAAAATTAATGAAATCCGTGGAAAAAAGACATTAGAAATGTAAAAAAACCGCCAAGTATATTTTTTAACGTTTTTACCTCGAAAAAAATTGTATCAGATTGAAAAAAATGAGACCTTTGTATCATCTTAAATATATTTATAATATGACTTCAAAAAAAAAACTATTGTTAAATCATAAAATAACCTAAGTGGCATTATCTTCAATATATAACAATCACACAAAATTATTTTGTAATTAATATACCTCGAAAAAAACTATTGTATTAAATTAAACAAACAAAATCCAAGTTGTATTAACGTATACATGATTTAAAAAATATTTAATTTAACAAATTAAAAATATAATATTACCAAAAAGAAGTGAAATCAAAATATTATTTCAAGTAGGGGAGTATAACATAATTTGGTCACCTTTTTTTTAAACGACTTTAAAACTCGTATTTTTTCGAATTTCATGAAACCAAATAAACCGTTGGAAAGATAAAAACCTAGCGCAACTTTTTTTCGAATATACCTACCTTCTATCTCATTGCAAAAAAAAAATATATTATCATTTTCCCGAAACACAAAAAATCGAGATTTTTTTTTTTTCATAGTGTAATTTGGTCAACCGTATAAATCCTAAGAATTCTTAAAAAATAAATTATAAAATAAAGCCAAAACAGCATATTTTCAAATTTTAATTATTTTTTAATTAATTTCATTGAAAAAAAGCACAAAAAAACACGTAAACATTGAAATTAATCTTCCATCTGCGAGTATTCAGAATCGCAATGTACACAGATGTAATAACTGGCTGTTATGTTTGCGCATTTCATACAAATGATGCAGAAGTCTTCTTCTTCCGAGTAAGAAGATGATGGTGCATCGCCCGTACAAAGTGATTGAATTTTTATTAAAAGATCGTCGTTGCTGATTGTTGAAAAATCGTCGATTCGCTTATCAAGCTGCAAAACATACCAATTCAAATTTGTTCTGTGAATATTGTATGACGAAGCAACGTTTCGTATCGATTTGTTCTCCAATTTTATTTTTTTAATGGCATTCAACAATGCAGTGAGATCTTTTGCTGGATGATTCGTTTTTCGCTTATGAAATCCCATTCTAATATTTAAAAAAATGTAGAAAAATTATTTAAAAATCCAAAAAATACCAAAAATGAGTCTATATGTGTTTATATGTGACGTTCAGTGCTTCATATGTAAACATGTGTGAAAAAATCCATTGACCAAATTACGTTATATGCAGTTGACCAAATTACGCTAACCTTGCTTGTTGAAAAAAATTGACGTAAAAATTTTTCCACGCACTTCACACCGAAATGCAATTAATTACATGAAAGAGAATAAAAAACCACATCATAACCTATTATATTACCTGCGTCAAATCACGAAAAAATCACCATTTCCCAGAACAAAATGTGTGATGTCAATTTTAATTATTTTTCACAAGTTGTTCACTTTGTTCTGCCGAGCAAAAATTAACACGTCTATTCAGCTCTGTGTCTAGTCAAAAGTGAGCTAATACAATATCAATTTAATGACATGAACAACTGTCAAGTGCGACTGCAGCGCACAAAAAATGTTGTTGACCAAATTACGCTACTTTACCCTATATTTATTGTAATCGAATTAAAAACTAAAAAAAATAATATACCTAGAAAAAAATATTGTATTAAATTAAACAAATAAAATCCATGTTGTATTATTTTCAATGTATACGTAAAAAATAAAAACAAGAAATGCAATAGATAGTGTAATGAGGGCTGCAGAAATTAAAAAGGGATTTCGATAACAAGTAAAGCAAATTACGTGACAGAAAAATCAAAAATAGGAAGAAATCTTCCAGCAGCAACATACTTGGCGCGCCCGTTTTTTATATATATTATAATATTATAAATATATATATGTTATATATTTTTTTTTTATTGCTAGAGCAGCACGTGTCATATGCTTGACTCGTTGATATAAGTATCATCCGTATCATAGAATAGTTGATAAAAGTATAATTGAAATTAATTTAAATATACTAAGTTCGCAATATAAATTCTACTTATAAACTTTTTATAACAATAATGTTATAAACTAAAGGTGTAGTAGAAAGAATCAGCGTAAAATCTTTCCGTTAAGAACACCGGTTGAATGGTGTAATAATAACGCGCAATGTTCAATCATATGATCGTTGTATTAATACGACTTAGCAACGAAAATTAATAATTCGATTAAAAAAAGACTCACGGAAAACAGAACAGAATTAAATCGGACGTTCAACCGA
>NW_012026798.1:3784717-3785436 GCF_000956235.1 Wasmannia auropunctata | reverse complement strand
CTCTCCCCGCAACACCCGCACCCACGTCCCCGCGGTCAGGCCAGCTGAGCGAGCGGCTTTCCGCGGCTTCCCCTCCCCGTGGACCCCGCATCAGACCGTGAACGTTCTGAGCGGTTTCCCCCTCCCCGCGGACCCCCCTGCCCCTCACCCCTCTCAGAGCTCCTGGTCCAGAACCGGCCTATAATAGCTACTCCGATCCTCGACCGATCGTGAGGGTCCACTGCCTCAATGTAGTAGGCTTTCCGCCCGGATTACTGAAAGTAATCGGCGGCGGTAAAGAGCTCGTAACAGAGAACATCGAGATAACGTTCGTAGGAACTATGTCTGACCTGCGTGCTCCGTTTCTCCTGCGATGAGCCAGTTGTTCCGAGACCGATGTCTCCCTCCCTCTCGCTGCTTTGTGTAAACGATTTCCTAATGTCGCCGATCTTTACCTATGGTTACGCTCACGAGGAGAGAGAAAGTTAAATAAAGCGCGCGGCAATATATCGGAAAACGCAATGCGCGCGGATACGCTCGCCTCCCTAAATCGGGGAGGACGCAGGATCCCAAAACCGCGCTTTTTCGGTCGGGTGTTGTGACCTTTGTGACGGACGGTCACAACACCCGACCGAAGAAGCGCGGTTTTGGGATCCTGCGTCCTCCCCGATTTAGGGAGGCGAGCGTATCCGCGCGCATTGCGTTTTCCGATATATATATACAGAGTGTCCCGAAATTTG
>NW_012026798.1:3781886-3783508 GCF_000956235.1 Wasmannia auropunctata | reverse complement strand
TATCCCCTGTGTGCCTTGTCGACTCAGTTTATTTCATTTCCGGTCTAATTTTTGGGTGGAAAGTGATCCAAAGGGAGTCAAGATGCTTGGATAATTTCTTTATGCTGTAGCTATTGTGCAGTTTGTAAGAGTCCCTTGTTAGTATTTTCCTCGGAGATAGACGGTACAACATTCTCAAATACAATTTCTTCGCATGGATTCGTAACTGCTGAGATGGAGGGAATATTTTTATCTTTATTATAGTTAATTCTCTCCATATTAACCGGAGGAGTGAAAATATCTAAAGAGGAAAGACTGGTTGATTGAGGAATATCTGTATTCGGCTTTTTCAGAATAGACGAGGATGAAGAAAAGGAGGAAGAAGACACGGACTCAAAAGAGGGCTCATGTTGTCTACTGACTTTCCCATTTCTCCCATTAGAAGAGGGATTACTTTTTGAGTTTTTATTCTTAAACATACTCATATGATATGACATCAGATTAACAATTAAAAATTCATTCCTCCAATAAAATCGTTAATGAAAAACGTGGTATATAGATTCAGTATTCAGATGTAGGAGATCGGAGAAAACTTTAACTACACTCTAAAAAATATTGGTGTCATTTTAACACCAGTGGTGTGGATTCTAACACCCACACCGGTGTTTATATAATTCTCACCACATGTTGATGTGAAATCAACACCATCTGATTAGTGTGAAAAATTCACATTGTTGCGGTGTGAATTTTCACACAGAAAACGGTGTGAATCTTAACATTAGACGGTGTGATTTTTATATAAAATATAATGCTATTAGAAACATTATAATAATATATCTCACAATGTGTATACGCATTATTGATAATAAAACCACGATTTTATAATATTAATAATGCATACATATTATATCATATAAAAGTAATTTACATAAACTGCAGAAATTTATTTCAATTGTTTATTGCAAAAAAGTTTGGATTTTATTTAAGAAAATAATAATATACATTTATTGATTATGTAACAAAACATTTATTAATTACATTTAAAATCTAAAAATAATTTTTTAAATTTAAGAGCACGTTTAAAAAACATGATATCAAGGAACAATATATTTTTTGTTACTTATTCCAAGAGGACTATACAATTCATAAGATTGAGGGTGAGTCAGTAATTCTTTTACATTGCATACTATATTATGTTCATAATAAAAAGATATATGATAATAAAACGATAAAAAGATATGTAACAATAAAAAAAATTATCCACATTTTTTGCAAGCAAAATCTTATGTATAAAGTGTTCTTACATATCCCTCAGCAGTACTAGAATCCCGTAACGTAGGAAAATTTTGCGTAATTTCTTTTGCGTAAAAAATCTTTGTGTCATTACCTAGAATTTTCCTGTATAAAAAAAGTAACAATATTAAGTAAAGATTAGACGTGAATAACACAAATAACACAAGTAAGAGAAAAAAGACTTTATATAATCGAAGTAAATCTTGATGTTTAATAATATTTTTATTAAACCAGTGAACAATCAAGGGCAAATGAGCCAAAGGCAAGTTATTGGTAGCCAAAAAGCAATTATATTTAAATAGGATCCAGACGTTTCGGCTTCAATTAGGCCATATTCATTGGATCAATAA
>NW_012026798.1:3778945-3780134 GCF_000956235.1 Wasmannia auropunctata | reverse complement strand
TGTAGAGAAAGATATTGAAAAATAAAGAAGAATACAGAAAGATATATTTTGAGTCATAATTATTTGGCTTAAATAATTGCAGTTAGATTTCTGTTTACCATTTTAGTTCGAGTGTACAATAAATGTAGCCCATGTTCCGATATGCACTGTGAATATTGAAAATCTGTAGTATATGCACGTAACTTATACATTTTCAGTACTGGCAGTGTATATCGGAACATAGCCATAGGAATAGCTGTGTTTATTATTTATTAAAAGAAATTGTTCTCAGTTTTAATACCATCAGCTTTTTCTTGTTCATTAGACTTATCTTCATTTTTGTTTCTTTATGTTTGTAACATCCTCTAATTGTTGATTGTGCTGCATTATTAATTCTTCATTTGTTGGGGTTAGCAGGGTAAAATAATAACTAATTGAAAAGTTAAAAGTTAAAAAGTTAATAATAACTTTGAACGTAACTTTAGTTAATTTTTAATTGTAACTAATTATTTATACATAAACTTTAATTTATTAACTTTTTTCTAAGTTAAAAATTTATTTATTTATTTAATTTTATTTATTTTTAACTTTAATTTATTAACTTTATTAAAATATTAACTTACGCTCTCGTCATCAAAATCAGTAAACTCTGAATTATATAAATCTTCCATACCAATCAACATTTAAGAAGTAATATCCCCTTTAGTATTTCTTTGTTGCGAAACTACATGTTCTGAATGCTTCCCCAAGATATACCATTTTAATCTATTTTTTACTTCTACAGGCGTAGGATGATCATATATGCACCTCCCATTGACCTTATATATGAAAAGAAATTTTCTAGAATATCCTGGTTCAATCTTCTCGTTAATATGTATTTTATTTCACATTCTTGAGATGAATATTTTTGTTGTATATTAACAAACATTTCTTGCAATAATTTATTACATAATAAAATTCCCTTCTGGAATTGCATTAAACTTTTTTTATTACCAACCCGCATTTCCATTATAAATTTATCCATACTGCTGATAATTTTGTTGTGTTTCTCTAAATTAACGCCATATGCATGCGA
This sequence comes from Wasmannia auropunctata, assembly GCF_000956235.1. Classification (NCBI taxonomy): domain Eukaryota; kingdom Metazoa; phylum Arthropoda; class Insecta; order Hymenoptera; family Formicidae; genus Wasmannia; species Wasmannia auropunctata. The sequence continues at coordinate 3,779,080 of NW_012026798.1, read as the reverse complement.
TTCATCACATTTTCCATATTTCATTAGACTGTTGAAAACATCAAACCAATCGTTGAATAATTTCAGTACGTCAGAGGTGTCTTTCTAATTTGTACAGGATAAAAAACTGTTTTCTCCACACCATCTTATTGCTAA
>NW_012026798.1:3778102-3778925 GCF_000956235.1 Wasmannia auropunctata | reverse complement strand
TCATTGAATAATGAAACTTTTCAATAATCATGTATTTTTTCAGACAGTATCGTTTACAATCTCAATTTTTAAATATTTATGTATTTTTGTATAAATATATAACATTAAAAATGTAAAAAAACCGCCAAGTATATTTTTTAACGTTTTTACTTCGAAAAAAATTGTATCAGATTAAGAAAAATAAGACCTTTGTATCATCTTAAATATATTTATAATATGACTTCAAATAAAAAACTGTTGTTAAATCATAAAAAAACCTAAGTGGCATTACGTTCAATATATAACAATCACACAAAATTATTTTGTAATTAATATATCCTGAAAAAAACTATTGTATGAAATTAAACAAACAAAATCCAAGTTGTATTAACGTATACATGATTTAAAAAAAAATTTAATTTAATAAATTAAAAATATAATATTACCAAAAAGAAGTGAAATCAAATTATTTTAAGAATATTTATTGTAATTGAATTAAAAACTAAAAAAAATAATATACCTCGAAAAAAAATATTGTATCAAATTAAACAAATAAAATCCATGTTGTATTATTTTCAATGTATACGTAAAAAATAAAAACAGGAAATACAGATAGCGTAATGAGGGCTGCAGAAATTAAAAAGGGATTTCGATAACAAGTAGCAAATTACGTGACAGAAAAATCAAAGATGGGAAGAAATCTCCAGCAGCAGCATACTTGGCGCGCCCGTTTTTCATATATAACTCATGGTAATATAATACATGCAATTCATGCTAACAATACATTATTTATTAATAATAAATATTAATATTTATAAATATTTTATGTAAACTAAACAGATTA
>NW_012026798.1:3777500-3778082 GCF_000956235.1 Wasmannia auropunctata | reverse complement strand
AACGCTCTCTACAATTACAAATTACAATAATGATTAATATTATACGGTAATCATGATAATTTGCGAGATCATTTTCATAATTTTTACAAAATATATCTCATTATTTGAATTGCAAATTAATATCCATATTATTTACAAAATATTTACAATTTTAATTACTCGATTCGCTCCTCTGCTAAAAGATTATTTTTAGTAAAATTCTTAAAGTAGTAGAATGTATACTGTGCTTTACTCATCTCTACATCCTTTATGTATCTTATAGGAAAGTTGTTCAATTTAGTCTAATTGATGTTAAATAAGTCTTCATTTTATCATTTATGTAGTACATATATATTCGATATTAAATAACAACTTTTTCACAGTTAAGAACATGCACTAAATAATAGAGAAACGAGTCATCTTCATATCTTAATATTACAATAATTAAACGATTGAGCTAGTGATGATAACGGTTTTTTCGAGGGGTAAACCGCTGACCAAAATCGGGTACACCAATGCCTAGTAATGCCCAATTTCTGGGCATTACTGCCAAATTTTTTACGTAATGCCCACTAATGCCTAGTAATGCCCATAGTAATGCCC
>NW_012026798.1:3766636-3767927 GCF_000956235.1 Wasmannia auropunctata | reverse complement strand
GAGGCTGCTCCAATGATCTTGCCCTTTATATATGTTGTCAAGGGCATGACCCCAAGTAACCTTCAGGTGGTTTTAGCCGTCGCTCGTTATTCATTAAAAAGTTATTAACAAAAAAAGCGAATTGCGCAAACCCAATTCTTACGGTGTTAAGGCATAAAGCTTTCGGCCGACGTATTATCCCCAGTCAATTAGATTGTCTTGTCAACAAGGCATTGCTTGCATAGAGATGCATTTTTCGTTAATAACTTTTTTAAGTAAATAAAAAGTGAATTAGAAATAAAGTGTAGTGACAATGGAAAATACGAGCGTCACGAGCATGGAGGCGCAACAGAGGAAACGATTCAAGAAGTTCTTGTCGCTTTAGTGAAAGAGAACCCGGTGTTGTACAACAAAAAACATTGAGATTATAAAAACCAGGAAGTAAAAGAAGATACCTGGAATATGATAAAAGTACACTGTGGAATCAGGTATGTTGAAGTTTGTCTATGTGCTGAAATGTATATACTTTATAATTTATGCATGTCCTAATCTTTTTGTTATTCACACAGCTCAAGAGGTAGAGAATAGATAAACCCAATTACGAAATTATTTTGGCAAAAAACTGGGAGAAATGAAAACAAAACTGGCCAGTGGATCAGGTGGAGGAGTAAAAGCAAAAAAAATGGAATGGTATCTTATGAGAGCTACGTCATTTCTGATCCCACATATTAGTTACCGAAGGTAAGCATTTTGCCAAAGAAAAATTCTCATATTCATCTCATTTTGCTAGTAAAGAAATATGTATATTTATTGCAGAGGTCGTAGTTCAATGGAAAATCTACATTCTACATTAGCCAACATTTCTCCCTCTGATGTATCACCAATATCATCACAGCCGTCTGTAAGCAGTAAAATATGCAACAATGATTTAATGGAAAACGCTAGTATAGATATTGTTACGTCCAATCCCCGGGAAATGATTTATATGTTAGAGAAAGGAAAAATCATTGAGAGAGTCCCGTTTAGAAACGAGGCTGGATCCGGAAAGGAGGGGAACATGGAAGGACGTAAACAGATAGCCTGTCTCGCAAATAGGCGCGGTGGCATATGTGCGAGTCGAAGGCGCTTTAACGGGCTTGGCAGATGAGTCAACGTCCTGAAGGGACGATTTTACTTGACCTCAAGCCAGCGCGATCATTGGTCCTGTTTCGGTCAAGGAATTTAATCCTTTTGACGCAGGATCGGACCTGTGCGATTTTCTGTAGGAGAGGAGGAAGTGAACGAGGGTGAAGTCGTTTAGTGAATTGTAGAG
>NW_012026798.1:3764050-3765097 GCF_000956235.1 Wasmannia auropunctata | reverse complement strand
TTAATTACTGAATCTTATCTTTTGGGACCGGAAGGGTCTCCTTCCCAAAACTTGCACGCGAAACCAGGCGGCGATTCTCTCTATTTGTAGGCAAATCGGGTTTATCGGCAGCAGATTGTGCTAATTGAAAGCTCTCGCTCATCCGTTTCTTAGAACGCAGGAAGTCTTAAATCTAATATTTAATTAAATTATTGCCCCTGATATCACTCGTCGCTTCCGGCGGCTAACTTTGACATTTTCCACGAAAGAAAAGAATCGTGGAGTCCTCAGGACGTAACACTTCAAAAATAAAAAATATTGATATAACAAAATTAGCTTTCGAATGGAGGATCTTACCATCTGCAGTTTTTAATGACGATCAAAAAAAAGAATTAGCTTCTCTTGATATAAATGAAATGTGGAAAAAGATATTAGAATCTAAAAATTTCGACGGGGTAAAGAGATTTCATTACGTCGGTTAGGGCGCATACAGTCATGGACACATCGGTTGCGACACTTTCTTTTTTATAGGTTTCAAAACGCACTAATATTTTGCAAATGCGGACCACGATTGGTGTTATACTGTCTCTAGACTAAATTGATAGTACATCGTGGTTCGCATTTGCAAAATATTAGTTATCTATAAAATATATATTATGTATATTAAATATATATTAGAAACCTATAAAAAAAAGTGTTGCAACCGATGTGTCCACGACTGTACATACATAACATTATGCTTTTACAGCCTTAAGGAATATATATATTTTACAAAACATAAAATAAAGAAATAAACAAGCAGAATCTAATACTCAATACCGTGTGATACGGGTACTCGGCTGATATGGGTACCCGCATGATACGGGTTACCAGAGTAATCAGTTTTCACCCGTGTGCAACGAATGACGAGCGGGCGGGCGGGTACCCAGTGAGAAACAATTTGTCGACCCGACATCGATTCGACGTCGAAAAGTGGGTTCGAAATAAGATCGAAATTCACATCGACATCGATGTCTTTTTGACTCCCATGTCGACCTCCTGTCGATTCAAACTGCGAAATCGATTTGA
>NW_012026798.1:3759469-3764030 GCF_000956235.1 Wasmannia auropunctata | reverse complement strand
GTGCTCTTCCGATCTAAAGAAAAGAATCGTGGAGTCCTCAGGACGTAACAATATTGTTATTGATAATATTATTGATGATAGTATTAGTTCAATATGTAAAAGTACTCCATGTTCCGATAGTTGTGAATCTGTTGAAACTAAGTCTGTTCTTTTAAAAAAGAAGAAAGTTCCTGATACTTTTGCAAAAAAAAAGCAAAAGAATGATGATAATGTAGAAAACTTCTTGGCACAGTAAACCTCAGCCTTAACCAATCTTGTAACAGTTGTGCACGATTCTATTTCTAAATCTGCTTCTAGCAAAATAGATGAGCAAAAATATAAAGTAAACCCTTATGCTGAGAGCATTATAGCTGCATTTAATCAAGTGCCAGTGGTAAAACAAGTAGATTATTTAATTGCTACATTCAATATAATAAAAAATTATCAAGTTGATCCAACGTAGTGTTAGATTGTCTTTATGCTTGTTACTTATGCTTTTATTAATTTTTTTATATTTTAATTTTAATTATAGGGGAATGTCGTCAGGGTTGGGACACTTTTTGACTTTGCTTTATAAGTTTTGTTTGAATTAGAAATTTCTCGACTTTGTCATCTTATTTCAAAGTTAGGATGATTATAAAAAAGTTTCACGTTGAACGAATCAACGCGCACTATTGAAAAAAAAATTATGGACAAATTAAAAAAAAGAAAAAAGTAGTCAGGGTTGGGACTTGCTGTCAGGGTTGAGACACTGCTGAATATCGGCGAAAAATAATTTTTTATGAACAAATATGGAATCCATCTATCTTTTTTATTCAATTATACATAATTTTGACGCGAAATCTTCCCAAAAACATTATTCTGATTCGCAATTTTGGCAAATGAAATAACTCTTCATTTGTTTGGAAAAGATGCCTCGGATCTTAAGCCGCAACAACTCCATTGCGTGCATCAAATGCACTTCTCTTTTGCATTTGATGCACGCAATGGAGTTGTTGCGGCTTAAGATCCGAGGCATCTTTTCCAACCAAATGATGCAAAAGTAAAAAAAAAACTATCGATAGTTTTAGTTCCATGTTACACAATATACTATTATGTGTCCCAACCCTGACGACAAGCGTCATTTCATATCGCTACACGTTACAGACAAACTGGTTAATGAATGAACTTTTCCCTTCGGGAACTTATTGATGGTCAACCACATTCTGTTACAGCGATTATTATAGATAGATATTGTAGCAACGAAAAAGTTCTCCACTTCGAACGCATAGTGCTCGGCGAGGGCTAATTCCTCGCTCTCGAAATCGACGTAAACATTAGAGTGGTGGAAACAGTTCGCTTATACAGGCAGTTTTAAAAGTTAGCGAAATAATGTTCGAATCTTAAACAGCCACATAATAGAAATATATACTTACTTCGGCATTGGCATGTTTTCCGTCCAAGTTTCAAGACCTTCTTTACGGACGCTACAAAACTTTTTGATATGCCGAAAATTGAATGAAAGCACAAACCTTGTTATAATCTCTCTTTGACACGAGCAATGCTCTGAAAAGTTTGTTGTCACCGAGAGTAGTAATGCCACACTTTGACATTGGTGGCACTAAGTGTCGCGGACAAAATATAGCAGTGCCCCAACCCTGACAGCGTCCCAACGGCATTCCCCTACCTACAATAATAAAATATAAATTAATTCAAACAAATAAGAGTTCCATGCAGTTATTAGAGCGTAAATTTCTTCAATTTATTTCAATCTTCAAATTACATTGCAATTCTTCGCGTTAACGTTTCGGCTTCATTCAAACCATCCTCAGCGTAAAACAAATGTAAAAGAAAAATGTAAATATATGAACCGAAAATTGTAAGATTTACACTAATATTATAATATATGAAAGCACCAAGATCGGCTTTATACCGTGGTTGGCGTTTTAATATTTCAATTAAATGTAAAAGAATTTATGCTTTACAAGGATGAGTCTACCTCCAATTTCCTAAGTAAAAGCAAATGCGATCTAAGTTGTAAATTACCCATTCAATAATATGATTATATGAGAAATAAAAAAATAAAGTACATCCACGTGTAGCAAGAAATAGGTGAAAATTTCACAATGAATAAAAGCAAAATATCTTTTGAAACCAATAAAATATATAATAACTTGAATAGGAATTATTGATTTAATCTTAATATAGTCTTAATTTGATGCTGCATAAGATTACGATAAGATTAAATACGTCAAGAATTTTTTTTCTTTGTACTAGAAAATCCTTTCTGAGATAGCATTTGGTAAAGAAGATTTATTTTTAATATATAAGAATATGTAAGCTTAAATCAATATGTGTTATTGTCTCAAGACAATAAGCTAATCATATTTAATTCTACGGAGGAGAATAGAAATTATTGATATCATCCTAATAATGTTTTATTTCTAAACTGCATACAGTTACGATAAGATTAAGTACGTTAAGAATATTTTTAGTCTTGTTAATAGAAATCCTTTCTGTGGGTGTACTATTATTAATATAGACAAATTGTGAGACGTGATGTTACTTAGTTGAAATTGGTTGAAAAAGTAATTTACAGTAATAATATTAAACTGCAACTGTATCAATTAAAAAAGAAAATTTATATACATCATAAAGGGTCTAGCGGGTTAAGGAGGGGATTTCCGGCCCCGCGCGTAATCGATCGTCATAGTGGGCAAAATATCCACCCAGAAATAAAAGAAAATTTTGTGCCAAGTTTCATTTCAAAAGACCCACACAATTTCAAAATATCACAAGAGATGTGATTTTGCATTTATATATTATTTTTTTCTTCGCTAAATTTAAATTAATCTTTACAAAAAAATTCATGATTACAAAAAGATAATATTCTTCGTAATAAGTTTTTCGCTGGCTTTTTAAAATGCTTAATTGCATCGTATTGAAGATCAATTTAATTGTGATCTCACTATTCCGGCTTCGGTTTATGATTGCGTTACCAGCACGATATTAATTCGGCGCGTAGTTTAAAATGACTAAAATATGGAATTAAGATTTATATAGAAATATTATTAGGTGCCAAGATCCAGCCTCGACCGTTTAAAGCGCTCTCATTTGAATTGTGTTTATCACTTACGCGGTCTATATCCTAATTATTGTTTATCATGTTTGTTATGTGCATGCATTATAGTAGGAAATTGATCTTTGTTTTAAAAAAATGGAATAACTGTTAAAATCAATTAAATTGATTTTCCGACTGAGAAAAAAATTGAAATCTCGCAGTTTAAACTACGCAAACTCTATAACATTAAAGTTTTATACTATTGTTTGCAGATGTAAGGTCGGAGGTAAGTAATTATATTTAGAAATAATTTAATATATGTCAACCGGATACATTTAAGGTCGAAAAATAACAAAAAAATTTTTTTTTATTTTTTTTCGCCACGTTCTACCAAATCAAAAAATCTGAAGAAAATATATATCGAATATAATATGTCATAAGACTTATTTACTGAATTATTTTAAAAGTGGTCAATTTTTTAGATCTAGAGAAAATGCGATTTAAAATATTCTGAATTTTCTTTTAAACAGAATTTTCAGCACAGAATGACAACAAAATTTACACTTATGTATATGGATAGTCTTTGTAATCATAAATTTTTTGTAAAGATTAATTTAAATTTAGCGGAGAAAAAAAATATTAATGAAAAATCATATCTTCTGTAATATTTCGATATTGTGTGGGTCTTTTGAAATGAAACTTGGCACAAAATTTTCTTTTATCTGAGTGGACGTTTTGCCCATTCTGACGATCGATTACGCGCAGGGCCGGAATCCCCTTTTTAACCCACTAGACCCTTTATTTCTTTTATTACTTTAATTTGATATTAATAACATTATATATACAATAAAATGTAAAATTATGTATTGCAAAAGTATAAATTAATTCTGATATTGTAACAGGGAGGATTTGCCTACAAATCGATTGCCAACAGTAGCGTTTGCCAACATCACTTTTGCCGACAGTTCGTTTGCGCACAAAAAGTATTGCCTACAGATTGATTGTCCACAAGCATTTTTGCGCACAAATGAAAAATTAAGAGGCAAATGTACGTTTGCACACAAGACACTATTGCGTACAAGCAACATTGCACACACGACGTTATTGCCTATACAGATCGATTGCCTACAAGCATTTTTGCGCACAAGTAGTTTTGCACACATGATATTGTCTACAGATCGATTGCCTACAAGCACTTTTGCGTACAAATGAAAAATTAAGAAGCAAATGCACGTTAGCAGACACGACACTGTTGCGCACAAGCAATATTGCACACATGCTATTATTACCTATAAATCAAATTAGAGAGAAATGTACGTTTGCACACATGACACTATTGCGCACAAGCAGCATTGCACACATGACGCTATTGCATACAGATCGATTGCCTACAAGCATTTTTGCGCACATTAAGGTTCTTGTTTCATTGACATGTAGCATGCGAATTGTGAGGCCGAGAAGCGAAGAATTAAAACTTTATTGCACAAAATGTATCAAAATAAAGCATTTCTAAATATATTATTATTGATCGACTTTTTATAA
>NW_012026798.1:3758037-3759449 GCF_000956235.1 Wasmannia auropunctata | reverse complement strand
TATTGTGCGTGCAAAAATGGTCATTTTTGCTTCAATGTTGAATAACTCGGTGAAAAAAAATCGCACAATGCTGGCCGGGTGCTCAAATTAAAGCTAAAGATTTACGCTTTCGAACGATGTAAATCTTATTTGCGTGCGATTTTTATTTTACTTTTTGGAACTTCGCAAACTTGGTAAAAAATTTTTAGATTTGATACATCTCCATTTGCATCCGTGCAGCTTTGTAAACAATCAGTAAGTAATTTAATGAATTATGGATGTCGAAAGTAGAGACTCTAAGCTTTAAAATGCTTTTTTGATCATTCCGATACGATCATTATTGACGAAGTTACATTCTCTTGAAATTTGCCTATTTTTAGTGATCAGAATGGGTGATGCTTTAATTTTGCTGTCGAGTGTATATAGATATATATATATATATTTACAAGAATATTTGATTTATAGTTATTTAGTTTTAAGTTCTCTCAAAATAACATATATATAGAAAAGAATTTGTTTGACTTGATGAATTAAAGAAAGAGAAACTCAAAAATTATTTTTATCAGGAAGAACTATACATTTTGAGATAACATCTTCCAAAGGAACTGTCACAAATTCATATGACAAACTTTTTTTACATGAAATACATCCATAATCTTCGAATCATATGGATACGTATAATAAGAATAATAAGATAAAAACCGTTCTCCATAAAAAAATATGACATTACATGTGATAATTTTGATACGTATCTAGTTACACCTAATTACCTCGAGAAGACATTTTATGCTTAGTGTATGTGTATGTACAACATACATACATGTGTCGCCTTTTTCGCGCGTGCAAATTTCAACAGTGCATTTAACAGAATAGCGTAAAAAGTTTTCGCGGTCGTTTTAACAAAGTTAAAAGAGAGTAAAATAAAAGTCAATCTATAAATAAACATAGACATTTATAGAATATGTTTGTTTATCGAACTACATCATATGTTATGCTTTCACTACTATAAATTTAAACTACTGTAAATATTTTAATATACAGGGTGTCCCAGAACTGGCGTACCGCCAGAAACCAGCGTATTCTCCGTGAAATTCTAAGACGAAAAGTTCTTTACCAAAACGCGATCCGATGAATAGAATTTGCATTTAATTTAATTAATTAGTCAAAAATGTTTAAAATACATAATGAATTTGTTATAATAGTTTAAAAATTATTTAAAACATGTGCAAATTATTTAAAAATAATAAAAATCTTTCTAGTGTTTATATTGTTTAAATAATTTGCATATGTTTTAAACAATTTTTAAACTATCATAACAAATTCATCATGTATTTTAAATATTTTTGACTAATTAATTAAATTAAATGCAAAGCAGAATAATAAAAAACACGGTTATGACACGAGCAAGTGTCTAGATCGGAAGAGCACACGTC
>NW_012026798.1:3756798-3758017 GCF_000956235.1 Wasmannia auropunctata | reverse complement strand
AACATACAGACGCCGTTAGTAATAAGTTTATTTTGTCGTTTATTTATGTCAAAATTGCGTCGTGAATAAAGACAATGCGATAAATATTTTGCGTAAGGTGTATGATAAAACGTCGCTTATTGATTGTAAACTCATAGCTTACGCGTCAGATCATATTGTGCACGATGCGTTCCATAATTAATTATGTATTAAATATACATTATGTGTTAAATGTATTAATCATGTGCTAAATATATATACACCGTTTGTTAAATATATATACATTATGTGTTAAATTTTTTTGTTCCTTCTCTCTTCGTCGAATTACATTGCGCGCGAGAATCATGCAATGGGTGGGATGGAGATACTGCGGGAGAGAACGTGAGCGATAACGGGTGGGACGGAGAAACCGCGGAAGGGACGGAACGCGATAAACGCGGGTTGGGACGACGGGATGGGTCCGTGAGCGCGGTGGTGGTGAGCGCGGCGGCAGCGAGCGCCGTTGCTGCGGTACCGCGGGGGTGGGCCCGCGAGCGGCGGCGGCGGCGGCGGCGGCGAGCGCGAGCGCGGTATCCCTCTTCCCCGCGACACCCGCGCCAACGACGCGGTTCCCCTCTCCCCGCACATCCCGCACCCACAACGCGATTCCCTCTTCCCCGCGACACCCGCACTTACAACGTAGCTCCCTCTTCCCCGCGGATCCCGCGGTCAGGCCAGCTGGAGCGAGCGGCTTTCCGCGGTTTCCCCTTCACCTCGGACCCCGGGTTAGTCCAGCGGGAGCATCATCTTCCCTGTGATGTCACCCCCCCCCCCGCAGACCCCGGATTAGGCCGGGAACACAGTATATACAGTAGCGCAACTCCCTGTCGGTACCTTTGATGTCGGCGTGTACGAAAATGAACTGCACATGCGCGAGCTCCGGGTGTAACCAATCACAGACTTGCTCTCTGTATCTGCACTGGACTGCACTAAAATTGCCTATTTCATTTTTAGTGCAACAAATGTACATACACTTATTAGGTTACAAAGAAAAGACACACATACACTCACAAGTTATGTCACTAAACTTTTATTTCAATTTTTCTTTCTTTCATAATTTGTTCTCTTTTTTATTATATTTTGATACATGAGTACATAATTCATATGCTATAAATATGTCATTTTTTTAATTTAGAAAAATTTTAAGTAAGGCATTTTAAGTAAATTAAGCATAAATCAAACTTTGAACCTTTTACCTTTG
>NW_012026798.1:3756210-3756778 GCF_000956235.1 Wasmannia auropunctata | reverse complement strand
TCCGATCTATGTGGAAATACTTATTGGTGACAACCGAGGCAATCACATTATCCTGCCTTATGGAATGTGGAGGATGTTCATCGAGAGACGTATGGACATTGAACGATTTCTGCAATCAAGCGTTCCATCCTCGCTACGAATTCAAGATCTGGTTGTAGATCTTGTAAAAATACGTAATGAAAATATTGTTAAATTGACGCTGAATGATACTTGTATGTATATGAAACCGTCAACTATGATTTTTATAGTTTGAACTCGAACATTGCGTTGAGCATGTATACTTTAATTTAAGTCAACATACAGACGCCGTTAGTAATAAGTTTATTTTGTCGTTTATTTATGTCAAAATTGCGTCGTGAATAAAGACAATGCGATAAATATTTTGCGTAAGGTGTATGATAAAACGTCGCTTATTGATTGTAAACTCATAGCTTACGCGTCAGATCATATTGTGCACGATGCGTTCCATAATTAATTATGTATTAAATATACATTATGTGTTAAATGTATTAATCATGTGCTAAATATATATACACCGTTTGTTAAATATATATACATTATGTGTTAA
>NW_012026798.1:3753867-3756190 GCF_000956235.1 Wasmannia auropunctata | reverse complement strand
CGCCGCACCCGCGCGATTAAAGTAGGTGGCTCGGTACGCGTGAGTAAATGCAAGACAATTTTTGACAAGGGTTATACGCCAAATTGGACCACGAAAGTGTTTAAAATCATCAAGGTGCAGAAAACTAATCCCGCAACATATCTTGTGGAGGATTCTCGCGGAAAACCCATAGCTGGAGGATTCTATGAATACAAACTGCATCGCGTTGCTAATCTCGATGTGTACCTCGTCGAAAAAGTTTTGCGCAAAAAAGGGAATGAGGTATACGTGAATGGTTGGGATTGGACGATTCACATAATTCCTGGATACACAAGGATAACGTGCTGTAAGATAAATTTATATCGCAAATTATTTTTCATTATATACATAAAACATTATGTTTATTAAAAATATATGAGATTAATACAAATATACTATATGTGTTTATTACAAATATGCGAGTTTTTTATTTACAATGGTATCTTGTAGAATTAGGCACAATGTATCGCTTATCATCGTACGGACCTAGAGTGAGCTTTGTCTCGGATATCGTAGACACCTCGTGCAACTTTGACCTTATGCAGGATTGCTGTCGCGTCATCTTAGTTTCGTCCAACAGACATCGCACGTAATCGTTGAATGTTATCGATTTTGCAACGACATTATTCTTGACACTTTTTACCTTTTTTGTATCTTTTTTACCATCAACGCGCAAGGCATACATCTTTGCTCTAAGCCCGACGAATTCGGTCATGATTGCGCCGTTGTTTTCGTCCTTCATCAGACCCGGAATCTTTTTATTAGCAAGCGGAATACCGTACACATTATCAACCGCGTAATCGCTCGTATCAAATTTCCTAATGTCACGCTTCATAATTTCATAAACATCGTCGCATTCAATGTGGTAAATGAGACTATCAGTATCGGTGTATATTACTTTACACTTTACTTGAAAAGAAGGTAGCATGTAGTCATGGTGAAATTCGTACAAACAAGTCATGGATATGTCGAGGATACACACACCCAGGTAAATTGTTGAACTTGACCTCGAGTTTGCGCATTTCTACCGCGATCAGATTCTCCGAAAAGACGCTACGACTGTGAAAATTCGCGATCATTGCCTCAGCGTCAAATCTACCTTCCTATTTTGTTAAAAGCCGCACATCGACGTGATTGCGCACATTCTCCATAGTTTTGCCAAATACCGCGTTATTCATTAATTTGTACAAATTCTTTTTAAATTCATTCGTGGCTAATGTTCGAAATTTCGTATTTAGTTCGATATAATCACGAAGCAATGGGGATTGCGCGAATTGCAATACGCGATGAATTTTTGAGATACGGAAGCCGTGACGAGTGCACTGTTGCAGAGTGCGATAATGTATGACGTAACGCTTCTTATCGTACACGGTTGCGAGGAGCTTGTCCTTGCCGGGCGGCTTATCGCGCGTCGGACAGAACGGTAGGTCAGTGTGCGCGTCGTGAAGATTTTGCGGATATTCCAACCTCTAGAATATAGCCAATCGAGAAATCTAACGCAACATCCATAACATTAAAATTTGTTACGTCGTTGACCCATTGAAAATCTCTGTACGGTAATGGTTGACACATTGCCCAGTCATATAAATTGTTTACATCGAAATACATTTAATACAACGACGGTTTTGGATCGTATGACTACATGTACTTATTGTTGGCTCGCGCGTATCTCTTGGAACATTGACTCAGATCGCCGCGTATACCACGTTCGACGAACATGACCATGTCAATGTCAGTAAGCAATTCAAAATTGATTCGCGTATGTTTTAACATCGCGTCCCACGTAAATCCGGGTAGAGCATAATAGTATGCTGGGTCAAGTCCATAACTTCCGACGCAACTATCACGAAAATTTTCAAAGATATTTGCCAACAATAAGACGTCTGTTTTTAAATACAAATCGCTGTACTCGCCGAGCGTTTGGATAGAGAATCGCCGCCACACCGTGCATGCGTGCGCGTAATCGCTCTCGGATACGGTGTCACCTGTCAATGAACGATTCGCGCGGTGGTAAACATTTATCATTCAATTTTTCGACACAGTCAATGTACTCGTATGGGAATACACTTTTTCTTGTGAGAAGATTGAAATTTTCTGCAGACAATTTACAGTATTCGCGATATTTACAGTATTTGCAATATTGTCAGTTTCTCTTTGCTAAGATTTGACGCCAATTTGTCGAGACTGGAATTGAGAAATTTATATGAATCGATAAATCGCAATTTTATACAAATATTTCGATTCTTTTTATCTTCGGTGCTTCGAACATTTTTTGTAAACAATATATATATATTTTTTGTTATTG
>NW_012026798.1:3752287-3753847 GCF_000956235.1 Wasmannia auropunctata | reverse complement strand
CATTTGACACGTTAAGAGAAAATTAATTACGGCACCGGTCTTGAATTACCCGGATTTCTCACAACAATTCACGGTCACTACCGACGCTCCAGATTACGCCATCGGAGCCGTGCTATCACAGGGAACCTTGGGGCAAGACCGGTATCAATTGCTTACGCGAGCAGAATTCTGAACAAGGCCGAACAAAACTATAACACGACCGAGAAAGAATTGCTGGCGATAGTGTGGGCCGTAAAATACTTTCGTCCATATGTATACGGTACTAATTTTAAGATAGTAACCGACCACAAACCATTAATTTGGCTATTCAGCGTGAGTGTCCCCGGATCGCGGCTGATAAGATGGAGACTCAAGCTAGAAAAATATAACTATGAGATAATCCATCGAGCAGGCAAAGGAAACACGAATGCCGATGCACTCAGCCGAAACCCGATACCGGTCACCGATGCTATAATTAACCATGTGGACGATGCGATCGAAAAGCGCGAATACAGCGAAGAAGATAAAAGGCAAATTCTACACGAGTATCATGACGCTCCACTGGGGGGACACCAGAGGGTGACGCGTACATTGAACCGTATCAGGTTAACTCACAACTGGCCGGGTATAACCAAGGACGTAGAAGAATATATTACGCAATGCGAATTCTGCCAAAAGAGTAAACTTAATGGAATGTTATTGACCGTGACCAACGCCGCGAGTAAGCCAGTCAAGAGAGATGCATTACAAACTATTCAGCAAATCGCGAAACAGCAGGCACATAAAGCAAAAACAAATGCAAAAATCTACGCTGACAGAAGGACGAAAAACCGCACATTTAAAGTAGGAGACTTCGTGCTGTCACACGACGAGACGTGGACGTTCGAAAAAACTAGAGGCACCATGGGTGGGCCCGTATAGCGTCGTTCAGAAAGTCTCCGACGTAAATTATAAAATACAAATAAAACGAAAGATCGCCACTGTACACGCGAACCGATTAAAATTATTTATAGAAAATTAATTAAACCAGAGAATATAATGTAACGCACGGGTTAACATTTAATTAGTACTATACGGTTAAATCGGTAACGTAATATAAGTGCGTTAAAATAAGTAAACGACCGCGTTTTGCACTATAAGGAGTTTAGGGAACAGAAAAGATAGGACACCCACTTCAAATAACACTATGTATTTTTAAAAATTTATATAACGTCAAAAAACACATATATACATAATAATAATGCAGTGAAACAATATAAATTACACCAAAAAAATATATATATAATAATAATAATAATAAAAATACATAGAGGCCCGTGGTCGTATGGCATTCTCCGAGCGATCTGTAACAAACAAGAAAGGAGGGAGATCGTTGAACAAAAATACTAAAAACATAATGTTTAGTGCATATATAAAAGGGATACTCACTTTAGTCCTCGATTCCCTCGTCTAAGTACTCCCACAATAGCCTAAGGTAGGCCCTATCAGCCTCGGGGATACCCTCCCCCAGGCTTGCAGCTTCAGCGCCCTCCGCGAAGATCTGGTTCAGGACATAATCTCCTGCGCCGACATCTTCGTCAA
>NW_012026798.1:3743439-3744376 GCF_000956235.1 Wasmannia auropunctata | reverse complement strand
ATAATAACTTAAATAGGAATTATTGATTTAATCTTAATATAGTCTTAATTTGATGCTGCATAAGATTACGATAAGATTAAATACGTCAAGAATTTTTTTTCTTTGTACTAGAAAATCCTTTCTGAGATAGCATTGGGTAAAGAAGATTTATTCTTAATATATAAGAATATGTAAGCTTAAATCAATATGTGTTATTATTGTTTCAAGACAATAAGCTAATCATATTTAATTCTACGAGGAGAATAGAAATTATTGATCTTATCCTAGTATTGTTTTATTTCTAAACTGCATAAAGTTACGATAAGATTAAGTACGTTAAGAATATTTTTAATCTTGTTAATAGAAATCCTTTCTGTGGGTGTGTGATTTCATCGCGAGGCATTATGGCTGCTCATATAAATCAAACTTTGTCACAGCGAATTGGAGGGGAGTTTACATAAAAGTATGAGGTATCGCGATTTTGTCAGTTGCACTTTGATAGGCGTATTTGAAAGAACAATTTAACAAAGTGGTGCTAAATTGGCTTGTCACCTTTCAAGAATAATGAATTTTTACGTTCCGCTGAAGGATGAGGCGATCAAGAGACCGTAAGTTTCAATAAATTATTTATCCTTTTTTCCATGCTTAATTTATATTTTTCCATACTTGATTTAATTCTTTTACAGAATTGCGTTTCATATTTCAAAGACGCCTCGTATATTGGGAAGAAGATTCGCTCTAACATCCACTAATTTTAAATACCTGGATATTGGAATCAGCGTGGGATCTATGTATATCTTATGAAAATACTTATTGGTGACAATCGAGGCAATCACATTATCCTGCCTTATGGAATGTGGAGGATGTTCATCGAGAGACGTATGGACATTGAACGATTTCTGCAATCAAGCGTTCCATCCTCGCTACGAAATCAAGATCAGATCGGAAGAGCACACGT
>NW_012026798.1:3741552-3742182 GCF_000956235.1 Wasmannia auropunctata | reverse complement strand
AATAGATGTACCGCTTAGGTTTCATTGTTCAATTTTGTACATAATAGATGTACGCTTAGGTTTTATTGTTTAATTTTGTACAACTGTTTTTTGTTCGAAAAGGAGATCATAAACATCAAATTTTGTTCGAGGAGCACGCTAACTACTTGGCACCCTTTTTTACTTTTTTTAAAAAAGTCAATTTTGTTATTCACTTACCTCGTATGGTGAATATTTTTGAAATAGAAATATAATGTTTCTTAACTGTATTAATACATTCATTTCTTCTTTTCATGTTAAAAATGATTTATCTATTACAAAAATATTCATGATATAAGGTAAATGAACATAGTTATGAATTCATTTTGAGAGTGGACACATACCGTAATATCTCGTAATTGTATTAATATTTTTTCATATGTTGTAATATTATTTATTGATTATATAATTGATTATTTAATGTACAAATAAGTTTTGTATAAAAAAAAAAGGTAAATGTTTACCTTTACACAGTCAGCCCCAAATGACTTCTGACTGACTTTGACCTTAATCTTGAATCTTAAAGAGTGACTATCAAGAAAATTTAGCCGTCGCTCGTTATTCGTTAAAAAGTTATTAACAAAATAAGTAACAAAAGAAATAATCTCAATG
>NW_012026798.1:3739006-3741532 GCF_000956235.1 Wasmannia auropunctata | reverse complement strand
AAGAGACGTATACTTAATTGTACAATGGAGATGTTGCATTTTCTTTATAGTTTTATTAATTATTATATTTATGCAGTTATTTGAATTAATTCGTGGCATAAGAAACACGTGGGACCCGATTGCCCACGTTGCTAAACTAATTAGTAATAAATATATTTGCTTAGTTAATCCAATGGAAAAATTTCAAACACCTGCCCCTGTAAGTAGTTGCACAGTCAATTGCCACGTGGTCAAATGGGATGTGAGACCACCCGATCAGAAACCTACCCAAGGAGAACAGAAAGATCAAAATGACATCAAAATGATATCAAAATCAAAAATGATATCAAAAAGATCAAATCTTAGTTTGTCAAAATGATGTCAAATTGCATAAATTTTTTATGTATTCTTGACCATTCCAATTTAATTGTTAAAATAAATTTTATTAATTAGCATTATATACTAAAGAATGAAAAAGAATATACATAACAAAATTGTGATTAAGAAATATGTATTTAGAAACTTATTTACGATATTCCTAAAGCGGTCACCCATCCAAGCCATGAACTTCCTGAAACGTGTTTAACCTTGTAATCGTCCAAGAACCGATGCTCCGATGATCTATAAATATTAATTGCTAATAAAAGTATTCCAATGGTATAAATCTTTTTAATAGATGTCAAAAAGATGGAATATATCTAATTAGTTAAGATATATTTTGTTTATAGATATAAAGTTTGCATATAAAATATTAACAAATATGAAGTTACAAAAAAATAAAAAAAAATTGAAAATTGTTAAAGAGACGGGAGAGCAAAGAAACAAATGAGAAAGCTGTGAAAAAGATAAGAGAGTTGTGAAAGAGATAAAAAAGCCGTGAGAAACGAGAAAGCTATAAGAGAGACGAGATAGTCGCGAGAGAGGCGAGATGACACCTATACACTTAGTTCCTCAACGGCGAATACGTAGACACTCACTTCCTCGACAGCGAAGTCTTAGATGACTCCTAGACATTTACTTCATCGACAGCGAAGACCTAGACAACATTAGACACTTAGAGTTCCTCCATGGCGAACACGTTGACACTCACTTTATTGACGGCAACCATGTAGACATTCACTTCCTTGACGGCAAAGACGTAGACGACACCTGGACACTTAGTTTCTCGACGGTGAATACGAACACACTCACTTCCTCAACTGCGACCGCGTAGACATTCACTTCCTCGATGGCGAAAACCTAGATAACACGAAAACACTTAATTGTTCGACGGTGAACACGTAGACAATCACTACGTCGACAGCGAAAGCGTAGACGACTCCTAGACATTTAGTTCCTCGACGGCAAACACGTAGACGCTCACTTCATCGACGACGACCATAAGAGAGTTGTGAGAGAAACGAGAAAGCGGAGAAACAGACGAGAAAGTTGTGAGAGAGACGAGAGAAAAAATTGAAATTTTGTGAAGAAGACAACGACGACGATATAGCAGACCAAAGAGACCATACAACATTGAAATTTTATGAAAAAAGCAAAGAAAAAAACGGCGACAACAACAGCGGCAAAATATAGAGGACAAGATTGAAATTTTGTAATGAAAACAACGACGACGTATCAGAATGACATAAAATCGGACAAAAAATAACATGCACTTTATATTGTGCATCAAATGCATTTATGGACATCGTTATTACGGCATTGTGACTAAAAAAATATAGATTTTTTCACAAAATAGGCATTTATTGATAATATCCATATATTATAATTAAAAGAAATAATAATTTATTTCTACAGAAACGTTATCCGTCCGGTAAAGGATACACTGTAGCGTCTCTGTCAGTATACAATAACATCTCCTGATCCTCATGTAGCGAAAAAATGTACTTGGCGGGAAACACTGCCGCGTCTCCTGATAAGGGGATAAGGGAAGATATAGTGAAGTTGGAAATAGGTGGACTCAGACCATCATTTGTTAGAGATATGGTTAAAGGAAGAAAATGGCAGAGGAAGGAATGGTATAAGAAAAAGTATGAGAGTATATAGAGGAACTTGGGATGAAGAGGGAAGAGAGAGGTTTAAAGCAGAATTGAGGAAAGTGAAAGGGGTGACGGAAAGGGTGGAGGAAAAAATGGAGATAATGGAGGTGAGGATAAGAGAGGCATTGGAAAAGAGAGGAGAAAAGAAAGGGGAGAGAAGTGGGAAAGTGTTGGTATGAGGAATATGTTGAAAAGACAACGTTAGTTAGGAGAGCGTTGAGGAATTGGAGAAATGGCATAAAAGAGGGTATAGACTACAGAAAGGAGAAGGAATACAAGAAGTTATGCGAAGAAAAGAAAAGAGAGAAGAATAGGAAACGGGAAAGAGAGGTAGAGGAAGCAAAAACAGAAAGTAAAATGTAAAGGATTGTAAACAAGGAAAGGAAAAAAATAGAAGGGAATCAATGAGAATATTAAAATGGAAGAGATAAATTAAATGGAATGAATATTTTAGGGATCTGTTGGGAAGAGTGGAGGGAAGAGTGATAAGAGAAGTAGGACAAGAGGAAAG
>NW_012026798.1:3738113-3738986 GCF_000956235.1 Wasmannia auropunctata | reverse complement strand
TCTTCCCGAAAATATTATTCTGATTCGCAATTTTGGCAAATGAAATAACTCTTCGTGAGTTTGGCGCACTTTAAATGCACTTCTCTTTTGCATTTGATGCACGCAATGGAGTTGTTGCGGCTTAAGATCCGAGGCATCTTTTCCAACCAAATGATGCAAAAGTAAAAAAAAACTATCGATAGTTTTAGTTCCATGTTACACAATATACTATTACGCGTCCAACCCTGACTACAAAAGTGTCCCAACCTTGACGACGAGCGTTATTTCATATCGCTACACGTTTAATGAATGAACTTTTCCCTTCGGGAACTTATTGATGGTCAACCACAGAATAGAAATATATACTTACTTCGGCATTAGCATCTTTTCCGTCCAAGTTTCAAGACCTTCTTTACGGACCCTACAAAACTTTTTGATATGCTAAAAATTGAATGAAAGCACAAACCTTGTTATAACCTCTTTTTGACACGAGCAATGCTCTGAAAAGTTTGTTGTCACCGAGAGTAGTAATGCCACGCTTTGACATTGGTGGCACTAAGTGTCTCGGACAAAATATAGCAGTGTCCCAACCCTGACGATATTCCCCTACTATAAATCATTGATTGTGGAACGTTGCGTTTTAATGCGACCCTTTGCAGCACTTTGTCTGACTATTAGTTTCATTTTTGTGTAATTTCTTTACTATGAAATATGTGGAATATTACATTTTAATACGATCCGGGCACGCCAAGTTTTTTCTTCATTATAATCCAGTTTATCACATTTCCATTTTTAAATTTTTGAATGTTTTTCACAAATAAGCTTTTTTGAAGTCTTTTTTTAATAATGAAGTACTTGGCTAATTTTATTGATTTCACTACTATTTTTAATCAA
>NW_012026798.1:3730475-3730994 GCF_000956235.1 Wasmannia auropunctata | reverse complement strand
ATTATTCTACATATTTAGTAATGAAGGCATCAGTCGTCGAGCGGTTCAACCGTACGTTGAAAAACAGTATGTGGAAGCAGTTTACATACAATGGAAACTATAGATGGATCGATTTGCTACCACGTCTCATGTCTGAATACAACGCGCGAAAGCATCGAACTATCGGCATGCGACCCATCGACGTCACCCCCACAATCGCCAACAAGCTCTTAACCACGGTGTATAACCATGTAAAGATCGCTGCACCCGCACGATTCAAAGTGGGTGACTCGGTACGCGTCAGTAAATTCAAGACAATTTTTGACAAAGGTTACACACCAAACTGGACCACGGAAGTGTTTAAAATCATCAAGGTGCAGAAAACTAATCCCGCAACGTATCTTTTGGAGGATTCTCGTGGAAAACCCATAGCCGGAGGATTCTATGAATACGAACTGCATCGCGTTGCTAATCCTGACGAGTACCTCGTTGAAAAAGTTTTGCGCAAAAGAGGGAATGAGGTATACGTGAAATGGTTGA
>NW_012026798.1:3724911-3728831 GCF_000956235.1 Wasmannia auropunctata | reverse complement strand
GCCAGTTCTGGGACACCCTGTATATACATTGCACATCAAATTATAGGTAATTTTATAATTTTTAATTTACTGTCTTATATTTTAATATTAAATTTCAATAATAAAGTAAAATGCTATAAATTATAAAAGACTTTATTTGGACAACTTCAAGACGTCTTCAAGATGACGTCTATAACTGGCCTAAACAATGACGTCATATACGCATCCATTATTAGTCGTCGACGTCATATATCAAAAAATGACCATGTATAGACGTCTCTATGTCGTCTTTCGACATCAGTCTGCTACTTGGGTTGTTATTTGGGAAGTGGTTGAAATAGAAAGACTCTTGATTAATATTTATACAGACACAGAATGTTTTATAAATGTACTTGTCATCATCATTTTTTATTGTGAAAAATGTGAACAAAACATGCTGCATGAAAAACCGAGCGCATAAACGAGATGGTATACGTATAGAGGCTTTTGTAAATAATCTTAAAGTTATTATCAAAAATAATACTTTGAAAAATAACATTATAATATATGATTGAATTAAATTAAAATAAGCTTTAATTTGGTTATAAAAGATTTTCAAAATTTTGATTAAAATGTTGAGTATTGAGAGTACATAAAAAATAAAAAATAAGAAATTTTTATTATTGTTATATAAATAAAGCACGTTGAAAACTATACAACTTTTATTAAAAACATTTTTTCTATCACTCATAGCTTCGACGATATTCGCTTCAAAAGGAAATACCAATCTTTTTTTAAAGAATGTTTCACCTTTTAAAAGTATGTATCGACATGTCTAAAAAAATATGAATTCCCTATTTTTGTCTAGAAAATGACACATTCAAAGCTCATTAAAATCGAAAAACTTCAATATTATTGAATTATGTTAGTGCTTAGTATGTTCGCTTGACAGTAAAGAATCGAGAACTGAGGGGGACAGTCTTGAATTAATTGGCACAAGTTTTGATTGAGAACACTTTATTGTATATATTCACTGGGCTGTATGCTGCATGGCGCGTAACCGTAAAACAAAAAAATCAATCGGAAGAAAGTCCGCCGAGACAGAAATCGCGACGCGAACGGAAGTCTATGATGGTTCGATTTGGAGCGCCTCCGACTGAAGGCACGCGGACACGACGGATCGCAAAAACTCGTGAGAATCGTTGCTAGAGACTCAATACAGCAGTGAGGTATTTCGGCGACCGATAGACAACGACTGACTTATTTGCGTGAAAAACAGCCTCGAACCGCCGGGAATCGGTATACGCGAGCACCGAATTCGCGGTTGTGCATCGATTCTCGACGGTTCAAGACACGTGGATGCCGCATGACATTACTCGTGACCGATTCGTTGTTTCATTCAGAGACTCTTCAAATCGACCGAAAACGCGATGCGAAATAGCGGATTTGTTCGGTGAATTAATTCAAAAAATGTGAACACAGAACAAATTAAATTACGTAATTATTGCAACATTTTTGTTTGCTTGTTTTACTGGAATTTATAACATTTTTTTAAATTTCTATTTTACTTAAAGATATGCTTATTGCTTAAACATTATTCATTTTCAAAGCTTTAAACAATCATCAACAGATGGAAACATCTTGAGAAAGTCGGAAGAATTGTTCGATTCTGCGAGTCCTTGGTGGATAGAATATGGAAAAAATGCAATCAAGTCATGAGCTGACTGAAAAATGTAAAAAATGTAAAAAATACACAAGACTAAATCCAAACCGTTATCCAACATGCTTTTTTCAAATTAATTTCTTCTTTCCAAGATGTTTATTCGCGTATATAGCTATAGGATAGAAGATTGAATTTGATCTTGTAATATCGATTATGTTTATCTTAGATAACGCTTATGAAAAATATTTTTTGTAAATTCGAATATCTCAGAAAATATTGGTTAAATGAAAAAAATTAAACGAAAGTTGCTCTCTCTCATATTAAGATGATAAGAACAGAATATTTTTACTTAATTATAAGTCTAGTGACATAGAACTGCAAAAGCTTATTCAATACAGGTGTTTCCATTAAAATGTGACACCTATATAATATTTTTAGAATTTAATGTATAATTTTATTATTTATAACTATTACTATCTAATAACTAACGTTTTCATACTTTATAATTAATTAAATTTTTAATATTCTGTTTTAATTTGTAATTTGTGCAATCTATTTTTTAAATAATATTTAAAAAATTATTTACAGTACCTCTTAGAAGAAGTTGAAAACTACTTACAGACTGGCGATAAAAACGATATAAATATTCTGCAAAAACATATGGATCGTTACACATTAATTTTAGCAGCAAATACTGTATTACTTTCATGTGCTGGATTGATTATTTGTCTTCGCCCTTTAATTACAAAGGAACATTTTCCCGTCGATGTGTGGTACCCATCTTTTATGAATACACCATTTAGAAGACGTTTAATCTACATTTCACAAATATTTAGTGGTATAGAATGTGTTCTATGCTTCAATATTGATATCACAATCGCATTGTTTTTCTGTTATTCTACGGCTAGACTGGAAGTATTACAACGTAATCTACAAAATCCAAAAACCAAAGATTACATACGTCAATGTATCAAACAGCATCAAAATATTATTAAGTAAGTAATATATGTATATTATCTTGTAATAATATTTATTTATAGAGATGTATATTTTTCTAATATTTCTAATATGAATCTAATATAAATTTTATATAATAATATTTAAAAAATTTCAGGATTTTCTGTATGAAATATTTCACTATAGAATATAATACATACGTTTAACTTGTAATTTATTGCAAATAAATGTTGATAAATATAAGAGTATAATAATATTTTGAGATTTAACAAGTATAAAATTTATTCAGATTTTCTCATCAAATCATATAGTAATAAAATTAATATAAATTAGCATATTGTCACGTTCGACGCCTTGCAAGCGCAAATTCCTTTTTTCCATTCCTTTCTAAGGAACACGCGAGCGTTATATTATATATTGTACTTGTGCTAGTATTCGTTCATTGCAAGTTGTTACTACAATGAGTAAAGTTTTCTTTTCATTAAAGCTTGTTGATAGGAAGCGATAACGGGATAGATAATTAATTTTTTTTCCTTTTTTCTTCTTTTTCTTTTTCAGAAATTAAATGATGATCGAGTGCATTGAGATTTTCTATTAGTCTCAAGTGCACTGTTCTTAGATCCCCATTAAATAAAGAAAAATATAATCCGAGTTGTCATTTAATTTTTACGATAGCAGATCTATTGAGATATAATCACAGAACTAAAGGGCCGCGTAACTCTTATGTGGCGCACGATCACGAGCGCACAGTATGCGGCGTGCACAATGAAATTCCACAATGAAAAGCTCGCGAGTGCATAGCGTAAAAACTAGCGATCTTAAGTCGCTAATTACTCCAAATCCTTACTAATTATTGAATAAATGATTGCAGAATATGAATATATATAAAATACCCTAACTCTGTATCAAATTCTGTAAGTATTCACCCATTAAATTAAAAGTTAAATGACGGCTCGATAACATAATTTATTACCCTCTTTTAAATGGAATTTTGGCTTCCCTTCACGCCCTTATTATCAAGATAACCATATATAAACCTGTCAATTTCGGCACAGATCGTTCAGTACGTTCGTTTCATACGTTCGGTACGAACCTGCTATTGATTGTAAGGACTAATTAAATACATCATTCAATAATCAATCAGTCTTTTTTTTAAGGATCCGAGGGCAATGTGCTGAACCCCCCAGCGTCTTTTTAGCACCACCCCGGCGCCCTGCTTTTCCTCCCCTTAAGCCTTTCCTTCTTACGCGCGGACTCCTGGCGCCCTTCCTCTCCTTCCCCCCCAATTTCTCTCTCTCTCTCTCTCTCTCTCTCTCTCTCTCCCTCCCTCTCTCTCCCTCTC
>NW_012026798.1:3722336-3723772 GCF_000956235.1 Wasmannia auropunctata | reverse complement strand
GATGTGTATAAGAGACAGCACACACACAGATGCTTTCTAATTTGCTGCAGCTTAAATTTAATTCAAAAATGGATTTTGGCAAATCTGATTTATTAAACGATTGAATCTTCCAAGAAAAAGAGAAGAGATCACAGTTTATCTCAAATGAAAATGTCTTACACCACGCAAATTGTCAGATATCAAAAAGTCATCTACTTGAAAATCACATCTTTTACGGATCATTCCGGAATTATGCATAATCCCATTATCTGGATCCTTCAGTTTGTTAAAGAATGACATACTTAAGACTGAGCATGGTACTTGCTTTATCTGCACACTCGACGCTCGTATACCTAACAATTATTTTATATATATTTTTTATTTGGACAGATTTATAATATCTGCATAGCTGTTAATAATTTTTCTAAGAATTACAGTACCTTGTCTTACCCAGGCAGAGTCCTGTTTGGACAATAATGCTTTTGCAACGGTATCATCTTTAAAAAACGCCTACAAATTTATGAATCTCAATAAATAATACGAATTACATATATAAAATTTTATTAAACGGTTATAACTTTACTTAAAAACTTAAACTTACATCGGCCAGCTGATATTTGTGATATTGTTGAAACTGTTCGTTGAATGAAAAATGTTGGATGACGAAGTTTCCTTTTAAGCCCCTGAAAATACCATTCTAATATATCACAAATTCAATAATAAAGGAACTAAGAATGTGCGTATTGTAAAAACGGTGATAAATAAAATATCAATGTCACCATTTACACAGATACTCTTGCGTATTTTTGTCATTAATCCCAACGTAAATTTTCTCGTTCAGCGGCACGAACGTGAATTTCGGATCAATCTCCATTTTAACAACGCCTGCGATCTCCATGGAGACAATTAACACGCGCGCAAGACATAGTCTGTTTTCTTTGTTCTCTCCTTCATTTCTTTTCTAAAAATAAAAAAAAAGAAATATTTTTTTATAGCAAATTCGATGGAGAATACAAATCATATCATCGACATATTAGAACCAGCAACAAAATTAGAAAACTGACATATTTCGACAGTTGCTTGCAATGCAGATTGTTTTTTCATGCGAGCAACAAATTCTGGGGAGACCTCGTAAGGGAACGATTTTCAAATGTCATGTGTAGTACCACGATATTGCGCAAACAGTTTGACCAATTTTTTTCAAATTTGGTAGGAAAGTACTTTGGGGGCAGAGTACACATTCCTTGATTTTTAAAGAAATCGACTTAGACCCCCAAGACAGGGAGAGGAAAGTTTTGTGTCATATGTTAGCATATCGTATACGGCTCAATCGAGGTAAGTCCCCTTGTTTCTCATCATTCGAGGAGCAAGGTGAGTCCACTTGCCTTTCACTATTTAATAAAAAGAATATAAATCTTGAAATATTTATTTTCTCTGGTTTATTCTACATCTACAAC
>NW_012026798.1:3719283-3721142 GCF_000956235.1 Wasmannia auropunctata | reverse complement strand
CGATGTAAAATCTCAGGGCTTCTTCGCGGGTTTTGGAAGAGGCGTAGTAGGCACAATAACGAAACCCGTCGTTGGTGTCTTGGATCTGGCAACGGAGACAGCTAGTGCTGTACGAGAGACAAGTAGAAGGTAGATATGATTATATCATGTTATAATCATAATTGTGTCCCTCTGTCGAATATTTCTTCACGTCTAAATAAATTTTTCTCATAAACAGCGCTCATCGCGCAATACCAAAGCGTGACCGGCCGCCGCGTGTCGTCAGCGGTTCTACCGGATTGCTACCGCCGTACAATCGTCAGCAGGCTGAGGGCCAAGAGTTCCTGTACAGCATTAACAATCGCGACTACTCCGAGCTCTTCGTCGCCTACGAGTGTCTGTGCAGCGGCTCGGAGAACCTTAAAGTGCTGGTGTCCAACGAGAGGGTACGCGTCATCTCGGGCGGCACGAAAGCGGTGGTGACCCAGGTCAGCTTGGCGGATCTCCTGCGTTGCCAGCCGATGCAAAAGGTTCAAAGCAACAACGTCATTCTGCATTACATAGAGTTGATATCCAGATTCGACTCGTCGGCCGCGGTCAATCTCGACGGGTTGGCCGAATTGCTGAGACGGCCGAAGGTGCGCTGCGACAACGAAGAGGTGGCGAAGCGGGTAAGTAAATAATCGCAGAACACGAAATGTAATTTCAAATTGGTGCCAAGCATTTCTCTCTCTCTCTCTCTCTCTCTCTCTCTCTCTCTCTCTCTCTCTCTCTCCCCTCGTGAGTATTGCTTTCGACGTATTCTTGTGCGCTCCGTTATTGGGGTTTGCTTTCTGCCGCTTTATGCCCCACGAGGCCTCTTTTTCCAGCTCCAGGCAATCAAAGCTTTATATGCTTGCTTTTTCATTAATTGGTTTGAATTCTTGCATCAAATCGGTAGAGGATTGAGGTATTTTTGTGTGTTGGGTCGTCGGTTTTCCTCGTGGCCCTGGATGTCTGTGCCTCTGGTGTTTTTCATCCACTGCGCATGCGCGTGCTTCCTGATTGGTCGCGAGTTGGACGCTCCATGAATCAGAGCCATGTCGGAGAAGGATACCTCTACCAGAGAGGATCCTCTCTTCCTCTACCTCAACGGCCGCTTTATCAGTAAACAACGATATATAGATTATACCTATGAATAAGCAACTAGCTAGACTATCGATTAGCGCGTCAAATGTATCGACGGAAATAAATGGATATATGTCAAATTCAACTCCACTGTCAAATAGCCCACACAGCACGAAGTCGACTGTCAGTCGGCAGAAGGAGTCTAAAGTCGACTTCAAAGTCAGACTAAATGTCAACTTATAGCCGACTAACAGTCGACAAATGTCTCGACTATAGTCGGCTGTAAGTCAGCCATGTCAGTTGACTTTTAGTCAACTTAATGGCAACTATAAGCCGACATTGCTAATTAGGTTATGTTGACTATGTTGACTTTTAGCCGACAATAAGTTGACTTTTAGTTAATATTATAATATCGATATCGATTAGGTTATGGCGAGTACGTCGACTTTTAGTCGACAATAAGTTGACTATGAGTCAATATTATAAGTCAACTTTTTATGAATTAATGATGTAACGTCATTATTTATTACTGAATTTTTATTCTAGTAATGACATTTGTCCAAAACTTCATTTTATTTCACTTTCAATGTATAATATTAATTGTAACACACATAATATATAAAATATAATATGTATATATTTTATTAATTGTATGTAACTATGTATATTATTATACATTAGAAGCATGATAAAATTAAATCAAATTTTTAATAAATGTCATTATTAAAATAAAAATTCAATAATAAATATACATATAAAATTTAATTAAAAAT
>NW_012026798.1:3718080-3719233 GCF_000956235.1 Wasmannia auropunctata | reverse complement strand
TATATATATATATATATTGTTTTGCTAACTTAATCTTCCTTTAGCAGAACATCATTTTTAAAAAAACTAATAGAGCAACAAATTATTTTTTTTGGCAATTTTTTAGCAACAAATAAGCAACAAATAATTTGACTAGTTAGAATTGATTCTACTCATTTTGTTCTGCTAACTTATAAGACGTACGCCCCATCCTATATGTATCGTCAAAATTATCTACATTATCTGTATTTCATTGCTACATTAGCAAATAAATACATCTCATGTTTACCTTCATTTTGACAGACTCATTTTTAAGCTGCTCCAATTTGCAAACCATAATCGCTCTTTTCTGCGCTATTAACGGATCGATATTTCCAACACCAATTTCTTGTTTTGCAAAAGATGCTGCAAATTCCGAATCGCTATTTTGTCCAGAAGTAGAATCTATAAATAATATAGTATTATAATTAGGATAAAAATATTAATTTTTATTCAAGATTAAAACCTATACACAACATATTATCAAATAAAAATACCTGAATCAAGCTCGATAGTCACAGGTACATCAAGAAGTGCTTTATTATTCTCCACGTCTGCTATTTTATGGTCAGTATTATTTTGATCGTGTAAATCATCAATATTAATAAAATTCATTAGAGAATCACTAGAAGAATTGGGTTTTAATTCTTTTATGTCTTCTCGGGTATTATCACGAGTAAGGTCTTTTCTTTTTTTACCCTTGTTTTTAATCGGTGAAAGGTAAGAATCTATATAAAATAATACAAAATCAAATAAAAAATTTTATCGTATTATTTCTGTAGTAGATATATGAAATTGCAGTATTACACATGGTACTGTAAGATAATTTTTACCTGAATCGGAATTGTTGAAGTCACTAATCGTATGATATTCTTCGTTATCTTCATAGTCATTGGTCTGTTCACTGTCCTCAGAAAAATCTAATCTATTTATCCTTTTACTATTTCTGAATCGGTGAACTATTGGCGTATCATCATCATTACTGAGTTTATCTCTATATTTAAATATTTATAAGAAAAAATATTTATATTTTAATTTATTTTAATTAAAAAGATTACATATTTGAAAATAAATTATTCAAAAAAAATATATATATAATACAAAAGAATGGTGTGTGTGTGTGTGTGTGTGTGTG
>NW_012026798.1:3713035-3713326 GCF_000956235.1 Wasmannia auropunctata | reverse complement strand
TTTTTTTAACCGGTCACACTAGAATACCTACTGCGTCGTGGTGGAAGCGAAAGCGGACGGTTGGATCGACAGATTGAGAGACGATTGAGCGGATAAACTTTTATTTCGACAATTACAAAAAAAAAACTAACAAAAAAACGAAAGTACAATAATTATTGTCGTAATCGCAAGTTCGCGGCGAACGAACGGCAAGGTGACGGTGCGACGGAGCAACGCGAGCGTTCGAAACCGAGAAAAACGAGAGCCTTTCTGAGAAAAAACTGAGAAAAAAACTGACGAGCCTTCGAGCGG
>NW_012026798.1:3709691-3711502 GCF_000956235.1 Wasmannia auropunctata | reverse complement strand
ACGTGTGCTCTTCCGATCTTAATATAATAACATTTTAAAGAATTAAATAACAATTACCATTGGGTTGAAATAGAAAGAGTTAATAGATATAGTTTTTGAAATATATTAATCAATGGTAAAAATTACTTAAAAAAGATATGATATAAATACAAAATTACCTTTTTTTAAAAAAAAAGAGATAAAAAAAACGCCAAGTATACGCGTCTTCCGTACAAATGTTTCGCTATATAAAAAAATTAACGCCAAAAATTTGTAGTTAGTAAATAAAATAACTTTAAAAAAATTAAGTGATATATATATTACTTGTAGAAAAAATACATATAAAATAACTTTCTAAAAAAAGGAAAAAGGCGTTAAATATGTGCTACTTGAACAAAAAAATTATTGTACTAAATTTTAAAAAAGTGATATGTAGGTACTAGTAATATGTACTAGTGATATGAATCAATAAATGGCGCCAAGTTACAATCTCATAAAAATTACGTAATCTTGCCCAAACCAAGTAATATGTATCATTTGTATAAAAGGTTTGATATCAAAAACTGGCGCCAAGTTATGATTCCATAAAAATTACGTTTCATTACTCAATCACTTCAAGTCATATGTATATGACTTGTACGAAATATTTGATATCAATAACTGCCAAATTACAATCTCATAAAAAAAATTTATAAAAGTAAAGATTTAAAAAAATAAGTTCTAACTGATATGTATCTTCGTATTCCTGTTGGTCTTTCCATTCCAACCCAAGTGATAGTAGTTTTAATTTTTCGCAAATGTGTTATCTCACTCAATCCAAGTGATAAGTAATCTTTATACCTATTAACTCTTTCTATTTTAACCCAATGGTAATTGTTATTTAATTCTTTAAAATATTATTATATTACAAAATCGTATTACTTTACTCAACTCAACTCAAATATAATATTATTACAAAAAATTAAAAAAATAATAGAACAAAATGAGAAAAAAATTTAATTAAAAAGAAAATTTATGTAAAAAACACTTGCGGCTTCACGACTTTTTACGTTTAACTTCCAATTATATAGAGAGTTAATTCCTTACCTTCGTGATTCTTTCAAATAATGAGACAAATATATTCTATTAATAACAGTATTGAATAAAGTATTTAGTTTTTTATAATTTTTTAATTATTATACTTATATTTATGCCTATTCCGTTCACACATATTTCCACATATAGTTTGTTAATAACTTTTTAACGAATAACGAGCGACGGCTAAAATCATCTGTTCACTTGGGGTCATGACTTTGACAACATATGTAAAAGTCAAGGTCATTGAAGCAGCCTTCCTTTGTCGGTATATTTACCATTAAAAATTCGGATTAATGTTATCCTTCCTAGCAGATCGGATTTAGACGGATTATATCGATTTTATTAAATCAGTGTTTTTGTAACTAAAATGGACTTAGCTGTTAAAGAAATATATGATTTAAGCGGATTATTTTGGATTATATATCCATCCGATTATTCGGGTTTATTTGGATTAACAACGATGTGGATTAGAATGTAATGATTTCATATTGGAATTAAGAATCCGCGAAAGTAATATTAAAACCGCGATTACTTATTTTTAATCTAAACGCGGATTGAACTTATTAAAATCAATTAAAATCGATTAAAACGGATTATTATCTTTTTATCGGTTTTTATCGAATATTTTCAGCAGGGTTCTCAAACATGAAAATTCGTAAACGCACGAGGCGCCCGGTGTCCAAGCTCTTGCTTGGCCTTGGCTGAATATTCGCGGCCGTCCAAACACGCGTTGCGCAGCACTTTGAATCAAGGGG
>NW_012026798.1:3699227-3709641 GCF_000956235.1 Wasmannia auropunctata | reverse complement strand
GTGCGTGTGCGTGTGCGTGTGTGCGTGCGCACGCACATGCACGCACGCACGCACAGATTAACGTTACCTTATAATAATAAATCGCGGCAGCATGGCAATAATGGTACTAATACAATATTCATTTTTTTAATAATGATCTTATTCTACCGCCAGATCGTCGCAACCTGCATGCATGCTTCTATCTCAGTGATCGTAGTTGTCTTATCTTTCTTCAAAACAGTTGCTATAAATATAATAATCGAGTCTATACAAGTATTTTTTTTACATGAAAAAAATATGTATTTATGAGAACACGATACATTTGTCGACACATTGCTTATGTTATAACTGTCAACTTTTCAATTATTAATAAAAAATTATATTTACATTATTTTATACTAATTAATGAATTGTTGTTGAAATTTTGAAAACTTACAATATACATATATACATATATTTAAAGAATACATAATAATTGAAAGTATAACATGGAAGTATAAAATGTATATTTACTGTTAAAACATATAGTAAATGAAAGGTATCAATGTAATCAACGTTAATCCACTGTTGCTGTAAGTCTTTGTAAATAACAAAATACTTACAAATTGTCACCGAACATTTATATCCTCCAACTGATTATAGAACATCTCTACTTGTAGTAAGGGGTACTTGTAGTAAGGAGTAACTCTACTGTAGTAAGGGGAAAATTTGGCAAAAGAGAGAAATCGTTCTCTAGTATTTCATTTCTTACTTCATTTCCATTTTCTAGGAAATGAGTAATCTGTTCAGTTTGCGCTCAATTGTCGCAAATTTTGTAAAATGTTCTATTTGACATTTGTCTATATAAAACAAAAACAAAAAGCAAATAATTTAAAATATAACAATACTTAAAGAATACGGCTGAAACAAATAATTAAAATCAACGTTTAACTATTTATCTTAATAGAAATAATTACTAAGTAAAATATTAAATTATTTAATAAATAAATTATTTTAATATAAGTAAATTTTTAAATTACTAGATTAATAAAATATTAAATTAATTAATAAATATATTTACATTTACTAGCAATGTTAATAAAACAAAATTTACCACAACAATTTGTATGCTGTAATTCTATTGAGTTATTTTCTAAAGTTTCTTTGTTTTCTCTATTATTTTGGATATTCGATCCTTGTATATCACGCATTGAATTGTTCGTGGAAGGGCGAATTAATACGTTCGGCAATATTGCTGGCTGAGCTACACAATCTGAAAAATTGTTAAAAATATATTGTTTATATTTATATTTGCAAAATTGGTAATACATCAAATGAAAGGAAAATTGTAGTTTCAAACATACCGTGTGATGTTACTGAAGCGTTCTCTAATTTCTGTTTTATTCCATTTTGAACTGCTTTTGACAATTCTGTAAAGCAATATAAAACAAATATAAAGTTTGTTATTCATAAACATTCATATTCATTACCAAATTTGTATTAAGGTAGTACACTCGCGACAATACCATCCAAAAGTTAGGTCTCTTCGCGCGCTTGGTGGCGATATTCCCATTGCCGCCAGTGAGAAAAAACATTTGGTTGTGCCTATCCATAGATCGCACGCACACGCAGAAAAAAATTTAATTCAGACAGACGCAGACTAACGCAGCTCGACTGGCCGCCTCCTTCACTCGCCTTCATATGTCAATAAAAATCGAAAATTATATTTTTTAAAAGGCTCTATTTTCCAAACTAAATGGTAAAAAATTATGAATTTCTTTCATAATATCCGTTTTATATCCCTTTATCACATACTCGTTTTTTATTAAAATCGCAATGCTAGTTTAGGTCCTACAAAAATTAACGCGACAGTTTTATCAACTTTGTATAAGCTTTGTATAAAAAATGCAATTTTAATTGTTTGTATCTCAGTATTGAGATACAAGATGGTCAATCTCATTTTAATTGCATAAGCGTGTCAACGATTTCTAGTACAACATATAGTTTCAATTTCAAGAAATTCTCAATATTTTGAATTTGCGAGTGTACTACCTTAATGATTATGTAATGATTTAAAATGTACCTTTTACAGTTTTTTGTTCTTCTTGTTCATTGAGTGTCATTGTTTTTTGCATTTTTGAAAAATAAAGATACAAGATTTGATATTTAAATAGCTTGTATTTATATTCGATAAAAAGTAAAAGATATGTCTACTTCCATTTTTATACCGAGTGTCTCAAGTTTTTCAACATAACTTGTATAGTATGTTCTATAAATAGAAAAAAAAAATGTTTTATGAACTTAAATCAACTGTTGAGATTAAGCGAAATCGATACAAAAGTGATAAATTCATTACCAATATCAAGTATTGATAGATAGCTGATATTTGTAAATGCAAACTTAGGCAAAATTGTTTTTTACATATTTCATAAATTTGTTAAAAATTTTTAATAAATGTGTAAAGCGAGCGATTCTCGTCGTTTAATTCTTTTCGTTTGGTGTGTTTCACTTGGTCGTGTGTTTGGCACTTTTCAGTTACGGAGAGCAACATTTGCATTTTTCTTTCTTTTTCTTCTTTTCTTGTGATGGTGCCCTTGCTGCGCCTGTTGTAACGATTATGTGAGAGAGCCTCCGATGGATACACGAAAGATTAATAAAGAGAGAGTTATCAAATGAAGGAGGACACGCGCTCGGCGCGTGAGAGTGTTTATTGTCCTTCCTCGGAGACGGGAGCGCGCGGGGTGGAGCGGACAGCCGGTGACGAAATCCTTTCCCGTCGTCTTAGTACACGGCGAGCTGTGGGCCGGAGAGTGCGTGTCGCGGAGACAGAAATTTCGATAAGTGTGAGCAGTAGTGAAGGCCGCATGTAAGTAGTCATGTAAATAAGGTTATGGGTCGCCAGTTCGTCCGCTGGGGTTGACGAGCGGCTGTTCTCCCGTCAACCCCAGTTAAGCCGAGTTCCCCGGCGGGCTCTCCGGATGTGACACCGAGAGCCCGTGCGCGTGCGTGAGAGAAGGTCGGTAGCCCGGAAGGGCACTGAGAGCGAGTATCCCTCAGTGCCCCGTGCACCCCGTGGCAAAAACCGAATGAAATGCAATGGCCGGGACGGACTGGAGAAGATCAGGATAACGATGACGATAGAAAAGACTCCCTCTTATTACTCTCTCGCCCCCTCCCTCATTTCAACTTTACAAATGTTTTGGAATCTATGTTCATATATTTTTTTGTTCATAAAACATTTCTAAGAAAAATCTTCTTATACATATTTATATAGCTATAACATGAATTCGATGACGTAAAACATATAGTCATTAAAAGTAATTCAAAGTTAAAGCATACAATAGTGTTTTATTAATTTTCCAATTTCTAAATTTTTTTTTAAATAAAGGTTTATACAAAATTATTTTCTGTTTAAAATATAATTATATAATTATATAAATATTAATAAATATTATACTTGTGTTACTGTAACTCGTCACTTTCATTTAAGAAATTTGATAGATTTTCCTCTTCCAGTATATTATCTGCACCTGCAGCATCTAACCAATCTTCAAAGACACAGTCGACATTTTCGAAACTTCGTTATTTAATTTAATGGAGCCGCATGCTATATATATAAATAAAAAGAAATAATTAGTATACAAATACACACGCACACGCGCACACATTATAAACATTATAATTAATAGAAAACTTGTGTTATTTATACAGGGTGTTTTAAAATAAACAGAAATAATTACATGATTCTTTGTAAAAAATTAAAGGAAGTTTTTCATGTAAACATTTACTGTTATATTTCTCCTTAAGAAGTTACATTTCTTCAAAAGAGAAGGTAAAAATTAAGCTTTTATTCTTTTCAAATTTTGGACAAGAAAAATGTGTATTAAATTTCATTTCTCTCAAGAAGTTTGACTTTACAAGGAGGAATATGTAGCAGTATACGTTTATATAAAAAAAACTCTTAAATATTGACAAAGAACTATCTCCTATAGCTTTCTTGCATTTATTTAAAAATACCCTTATATATTGTATGCATACATAAATGACAAACCTGGCTTATTGATCGTTGATAATTTATTAGTTGATTGACTCAGTGAAGCAAATGCATATCCATTTCTGCTTCTGGAATATAATTTGATAGTATTGTAAATTTTTTAATTTTTAATTCTACCTCGCTTTCATCTATAAATTTTTGAAATTATTACATTTTTGTATTTTAACAATTATATATTGAATTTATTAAAAACTAGAAATCATAAATATGTGTTACGCACGAGCTATGCAGCTTTTTGTTTTTTACTTTTTACAAAAAGCAAGTATATAAATCAATTACAATTATCAAAAGTCGACAATCAGTCATTTGTGCCATTTGTGTTGTGCGGGAGATGATTTAGCGGTTTTAATGCGTCTCGATTCAGTGTTTTAAAGCGATCGATTAATAGTCATTCTGATATTGTCACAAAATGGTTAAAATCCTGTAGAGTTGCGACCAATAAGAGAAAGGAGATCGAATCTGCTTTTAAGTTTTGTAAAGAGGCCTTCTCTAAAATATTGTCAGTTTTGCTAAATGTAATGGATAAAAGGGCGACGGAATCGGATCTATCTCTTGAAGGGATAAAAAGTGTTGTCACTGATGCGCTAACCGATTTTCGTGCTTCTATTGTGAACACGGCTTGCATGAGTGCTGCTCCGGTTGGAGTGGCGGGGCAAGGCGATCCTCCTCCTCTTTCTTATGCGGATGTAAGTCAGCGCAGAGTGTCTAGAGATCATGGCGGTACAGTGCACTTGGCTGAGAAATTCAATACTAAATCTAACAACGGACTCTCACAAACTGCACAATAGCTATAGCATAGAGAAAATTATCCAGCATCTTGACTCCCTTTGGATCACTTTCCACCCAAAAACTAGACCGGAAATAAAATCGTCCACCAGTACGCGGCTCGGCGTCCGGAGGGGCGGAACCGGGGCATGGACGCGTCACACGCATCCCGCATAATTTCCCGGACCCGTCCCACCTCCTCGTCGAGAGGGATCACGGATAGGTCGCGGCCGTCATCGGCCCAGCAGCCCGCCGTCACGGCCGCCTTGAACCTGTCCGGGTCCAACTTCCTTATCGCCCATCAACGCGCCCCGGGCACAGAGCCGGTCCCCGCGGGTGTTGGCGGGGGGCCAGCGATCTCCATCGCTATTATGCGATAGTCGGAGAGATCCTCCATCTCGATCGCCACCCTCCAGCTCCTCACGTAGCGCGCGGCAAGCGGGTTGACCCATGTCAGGTCGACGATGGACGCCCCATTCCACCGCATGCACGTGGGTTTCTCTCTCCGATTCAGGAGACAACTCCAGACCAGTGGCCCAATCCTCCAGGGCGCCATCTCGAGCATTGCCCCGGGGGGATCCCCAACGTGCCGAGTGCGCGTTGAAGTCCCCCGCGACGATGACAGGCCGGGGGAGCCGTCCAGTGACGGCCTCCCCCAGCTCCTCCAGGGCCAGCTCAAACTGGCGTAGCGCCCAACTCGGGGGAAAGTAGCACCCGAACACGTCAATGGGCCTCCATTCGACCGCCACGAATCCCGCGTCGGATGTTAATAGCCGGCAGGGAAGGCGGCCCTCAGCGGGGCGCGATACGATCGCCACGGAGCCGCGCAAACCAACAAGGGTTGCCCCCGGGTACGCTGTACGGCTCCGAGGCGATCCCTAATCCCGCGCCACTCTCTGCGGGACCGTGGACAAACATGTCCTGGACCGCGCGGGCGTGATTGAGGTTGGCCTGGAGGAGGGGGATGACGTGAGTCATTGCTTCACCGATGTTTCCCTTCTTCCATGGTCACCTCCATACTCTCTGCCGCCTGCTGGGGCGGATCGCGCTCGTCGGCTGTCTTCCTCCCGTCGTCGCTGCCAGCGCCCTGACCGGGGGCTGGCTCCTCCTGCCCTTCAGCTTCTTGCTGGTCGGGCAGGTCTTGCCGCCCACCCGGTGTTCCGAAGGTCTTCTCTTGGCCCTACAAACCGGGCAATCCGGCTTTTCCGCCGCACAGTCCCACGCCACGTGGCCCGGCCTGCTGCACTTGTAGCAGCAGTCGCTCCTGTCTACGCGACTGCCGCATGCGGCCCCCACATGTCCGGCCTGATGGCACCGGAAACACTGTAGGGATCATGCCGGGAAGATTTCCACCCGGCACTTGGCCCAGCCGTGACGCGGGACGTCTTGGACACGGCCTGAGCTACCCTCAAGAGGCAGCGCACCCAAGCCGTGCCCAACCCGTTTGGGGCCATCCTAATGGCTCCCACACTGAGGTCCTTGGGTGTGCAGCTCCCCAGGCTCGCCACTGCCTCTGCCACGTCCTCTTTCGTGACGGAGTCGTCCAAGTCTTTGACCCTCAGCTCCGCCGTCTTATCGATGGAGGCTTTAACCCCCTTCCTTCCCGCTAGCAGAGCCGAGAGTCTGGCCGCCAGATCTCTGGCCTGTTCCTCCCTATTGGGACCCGGAATCTCCAGGACCAGAGCCCCGGTGAGGGTCCGCCTATTCCTCAGGCCCTGGATCCCCAGGTCCCTCGGGTTGACCCCTTGTCGGTCGACCTTCAGGGTCTCCGCGTATTGGTCTGGCGGGCAGGATATCATTACCGCCGCGGTCCTGGGGGGTTTGGCCACGCGTGGAGGTCCCACGGCCTTCGGCGCGTGCGGGGGTGCCTCCCCCCCCCCGATAGCCGTTGTCGACCCGGCACCCGCCTTCTTCACGGGTTTTTGGGATTTCTCCCCTCCCTTTCGCCTGGCACTTCGCCCTACCACCCTGGCCCAAGAGACCTCTGGTTGGCCGGCGGAGGACGGGCCGGAGGAGGGGAGCGGCTTAGCCGCTGCGCCCCCCCTTCCCTTGACTCCCTTTTTCACTGCAACCGAGGGGTCCGCGACCCCAGCGATGCAGCCGGCGTCGGTCCTTTACCAGGCGGAGGGGGCGCCTCTGCTTTGCCCTTTTTTCTCTTTCCCCTCCCCTTCCCGGTGGGCGTGTCTGGTACCAGCTGGGGCCCCATAGCCTCCACCACACTTGCGGGCCGCGGGAGAGTAAACCCCAGCGCCCTGAGCGCCTCCGGTAGGGCCCCAATAAGGGCCCTCATCAGAGCGCTCTCCTCCATCTTCGCCACCGCCACAACGCCCCCCCTGTTGGAAGGACGGGGGGGCGTCTGTTTCG
This sequence comes from Wasmannia auropunctata, assembly GCF_000956235.1. NCBI lineage: Eukaryota > Metazoa > Arthropoda > Insecta > Hymenoptera > Formicidae > Wasmannia > Wasmannia auropunctata. Next base: position 3,702,500 of record NW_012026798.1, on the reverse strand, counting down.
CGACTGGGGGATCCTCCAGCTTTTTGGAGACTCCCTTAATTGGTGGCCTCACCGCCGGGCTCCCCGCAAGCTCCTCATCGGTAACGGGGGCCCGCGGATGACCCAGGGGAGGGACGAAGACAATAGCGCCCTCGTCTTTGCCCTTCCCCTACTCTTTTTCATCCTCTCCGGAGGTGCCTCGCTTAGCACTCTAATGTGCTCGGAGGCGATGTCCAGCTCCTTCCTCAGGACGCTGGCCTCCGCCTCCAGGTCATCGATTCGGGCTCTCAGTCTGCGAATAGTTTCCGCCTCTGAGGGGCTCTCCTCTTCCCCTTGTGCTTGGCTGTTCAGCACCGCTACTGCGGCGGTCACCGTCGTGGCCGCGTTCCACAGCGCCTTGACAGATTTGCCCTGGAGGGTGGACGAATTCGCCGCAATCCTCCTCAGTTCCGCCACCCTCTCAGACACCAGGGCCGCAATGTCCCCGGTCGAGTTGATCCGGAACTGTTCCTCCAACTCCCTCGCACGGCGGTCCTCCGACCTCGCCCTGCGGGTTTCGACCCTGGTGTCCGGGTCGTGAATAATATTTTCCTCCCTTGCCAGCTTCCTGGCCTTCCTGGCGTCAGCGGCCTTCTGACGTTCCGCCAGGGTAAACTTGCCCTCGTGAGAGGGATCCAGCGCAGGCCTGCCTGGCCCGCCTCTGCTCTTCTTAGGAGCGGCGACTACCGCGGGAGAAATAATGTTAGTCCTCCTCTCCGCTCTCGTCCCGATCAACGTCCATCGGGACGTCGGCCTTGGGCTTCCTTAGTTGGGAGCTATGAGACACCGACGTCGACGTTGACACGCAACTGATGAGACCGAATCGGACCTAGGTCTCGATTCGGTCCCCGCCCGGGCCTTAAATGATGCCGGGCCTGGTCTGGCGAACACGATGGAAGGTAGGCCAGTACCTTGGTCTGACTCCGGCATTCCAGAGCCACCAGCAAATGACGGCTGGCTTTCCAAAACCTCCTCACTCTCACGCTCCATAGGAGCCTCCTTACGTCTGGTGGGTTTTTTGATTCTTCTCCATCTTGTTCCCACGAGTGGGGATGAAGCATACTATCCTCCCGGGTGACGCCCTTTCCGGGAGGGAGGGCTGTATACGACGAGGTTTGCCTGGTGCTCCGAAGTTGGTCGCTTGGGACAGGTCATTCCACCTGCCATGTATCCCCTCACCGCGTACCACAGCTTGGGATTGGAGTGGTTTTATATAGAGGTCCACATCCTCGCGGCCCGGGCGGTGAAGCCAAGGCCCCCGGTCCCCAGAGACATGACCGTGGGGATTACAATATGAGCAGCCCGAAGAAAACCTCTTCGGGACTTGGGCACCTTTGGATCCCCCGGTCCGTTTGGCCGGCTATCTAGCCAGCCTCACGGACCGGAGGGAGCTCTCCCACCACGACAAGGCGGTGCCCAAATTGGGAGGGACCTTAAAGACATAGATTCATCTGCGGTAAAAGTTGTTTACTTGTATCCGTCTGGAAAGAACTCTAAAACTACAAACTGCGTTGTCGAGGAAGTTTCTTCGGACATTAGGAATCGACTGCTGAGTACAAAGCGGGTATTTATTGGTTTTCATGCGTGTAGAATTACTGACTACATAAGAATTGTGCAATGCTTCAAGTGTCAATCATTTGGGTATTTCAATAAGGACTGTAAACTTGAATCGCTCTGTGGGCACTGTGCTGATGCGCATGAAACGAAGAACTGCACTCTCAGGAATCATCCTCTCACGTGTGGAAATTGCAAGCAGTGGCCTTTTCAGGGAGTTTCTGAGAATCTGAATCATTTGGCCATGGATAGAAGAAACTGCCCGATTTTGCTCAAAAAAAATTTTTTTTTGCCGACAAAATCAAGCGTATCAATTATGGATAGTCTGTCTCTCGGCATAATTAAATAAAATTGACTTGCATATATGTCATGTGAATTGTCAGTCTTTATTCGCACATATTGATGATTTTCGCTCTTTCTTTGAATCTCTCTCGTACGATATCATATGTATGTCTGAAACTTGGCTGAAGCCTTCGCTTGTTGATCATATGGTAGCTCTTCGGGGGGGCTACTACCTATTGCGTAGAGACAGAGTTGGTAAGGGGGGTGGAGGTGTGGCTATCTTTGTTTCCAGCAACTTACAGGCAAAGATCCTGCATCAGTCGGAGGGTATGTATTGCAGTAAACCGGAGCATCTTTTGGTGGAGATTCAGGGAGCGGGTGCTACAATTTGCTGCTCGGAATTGTTTATAGACCTCTATATTGTGGCTCTCTTGCTGAATTTTTTAATATTTTTTCTGACTTGTCGGTCTCATACAGGCATTCTATCATTTTTGGTGACTTCAATGCCGATTTGACTTCCCTCACTTACGATTCTGAGCAGATTCTATCTTTTGTAGCCTCTTCGAGTCTCTATTTGGTACCTTATGCACCCACTCATCATACTCAGTGTTCATCTACTCTGCTTGATCTATTATTGATGACAAGGACAAACTTTCTGCATTTGCTCAGAGAGACGCTAGTTTTCTCTCTGCGCACTTGATTGAGATCACCTACAAATTCAGACTTGAACGTCTCGTTAGAAAGACAATTAAAGTCAGAGATTTTCGATCTTTTGAAGAGGAGCGCGTCTTGAGCGAATTGGAGGATTTGGACTGGAATACTTTATTGAATGCTGAGAACATCGACATCAAGGTAAATTAAACAACTCTCTTTTACAATGCCTGGAAAAGCATGCTCCTTTCAAGGTCATTCGACCTAAGCATTTGCCTTGGCTTACTGATTCGATCCGAGGTAGAATTGATGAGAGAAACAGAGCTAGAAGAAAATGGAGACGATACAGAACTGATGCAAACTATCGTACCTACAAGAATCTGAAAGGTGAGACGTTGGCCGCTGTGCGTGAACAGATTTTATCAGGACATGTTCCCAGCAAACATAGTGACGTCAAAATGACGTTAAAAATTGGTGATTACTGGTCAAGTGACGTCAGATGACCAAAAATAATCATATATAAAACGTCTTTTTTATGACGTCTTAATGACGTTGTTTAAAAACGTCATAATATCGTTAATTTTTAGTCATTTTTATAGACGAACTTGTAAAAAAATTCAAAATATGAAAATATTAATTTTTGTTGTTATAAAATACTACAACTTTAGTAATATAACAAATTTAGTATTATTAATAGTGGTTCAAATACATAATATAGTTGTTACATTAGAAGATCAACTTTATATTATTGGAAAACAATTTGTTGAA
>NW_012026798.1:3698650-3699177 GCF_000956235.1 Wasmannia auropunctata | reverse complement strand
TCGCGGCTACAAGAACATGGACAATTTAGACCTATTAAACCTGCAGGTACACATATTTATTTATAAGATTTTATGATAATGTACATTTAAATAATTTTTTTTTATCAATAGTTCTACATTGCATATTTTTCCTATAGGCCGAATACCGCATATAAATCCCGCACCAATAATTGAAATGGTTACTGATGATCCAAATATCAGTACAAGAGCCGTCGCGCGGTATCACGGAGTTTGCCAACGAACAGTATGTAGGGCTTTAAAATCGGCTAACTTCCATCCTTACAAAGTAACTCTAACTCAAGAGCTGCATCATGATGATGCAGCTCGCAGGTTGAGGTATTGTCGGTGGTTCCTTAATGCGAGCGAGGAAAATTATTATTTTTCGAAATACATTTTGTTTTCGGACGAATGTATTTTTCATAATAATGGCAATGTCAACCGCCATAATATGCATTATTGGGCAACCGAAAATCCTCATTGGATGCAGCAAGCGCATTCACAAGATCGGAAGAGCACACGTCTGAACT
>NW_012026798.1:3690000-3697225 GCF_000956235.1 Wasmannia auropunctata | reverse complement strand
TCGTTAATTTAATAAATAATCTCATCATTTGGCGAGCGTACGATCTTTTCGGTTGAACGTCTGATATAATTCTGTTCTGTTTTCGCGAGTCTTTTTTTAATCAAATTATTAATTTTCGTTGCTAAGTCGTATTAATACAACGATCATATAATTGAATATTGCGCGTTATTATTACACATTCAACCGGTGTTCTTAACGGAAAGATTTTACGCTGATTCTTTCTACTACACCTTTAGTTTATGTTATAAAAAGTTTATAAGTAGAATTTATATTACGAACTTAGTATATTTAAATTAATTTCAATTACTTTTATCAACTATTCTATGATACGGATGATGCTTACATCAACGAGTCAAGCATCTGACACGTGCTGCTCTAGCAATAAAAATATATACAGGGTGGACCATTTTAATCCATCCAGTCGAATATCTCGAAAATCAAGCCCGGGAGAGAAAAATTTTTGGACTTCGAGGGGGACATAAGATGATAACATTGGTTTGACCCTGAGTGGCGTCATCAAGGTCAGGACAAGGTCACTTTGAATTTTTTAAATAGAACCCTCAATTTTTCATTACATGTTCTTATAGCACGCCTCGAGAACTTTCCAAAACACATAAATAAAATATTTTTTAATGAAATAAATCTTGAGTTATGAAGCTTGAAAGTTGGAGTACTGTCAGCATTAGCATTATCTAAGGTGTCCAAACACTAGCTAAAGATGGCCAAGATCATTGGCCTTTATCAATGTCATGATCCTGAACAACATTCAAAAGGTTTTAGCTAGTGTTTGGACACCTTGGATGATGCTAATGCCGACAGTACTCCAACTTTCAAATTTTATAACTCAAGATTAATTTCATAAAAAATATTTCATTTATGTGTTTTGGAAAGTTCTCGAGGCGTGCTATAAGAATATGTAATGAAAAATTGGGGTTCCATTTAAAAATTCAAAGTGATCTTGTCCTGACCTTGACGACGCCACTCGCGATCAAACCAATGTTATCATCTTATGTCCCCCTCGAAACTAAACAACTTTTGTCTGAAAAATTTTTCTCTCCCGGGTTTGATTTTCGAGATATTCGACTGGATGGATTAAAATGGTCCACCCTGTATATATATATATATATATATATATATATATATAATAAAGAAGCTTCGATGTGGTCACTTGCTCACTCGCTGATGAAATTTTCATTTAAATCATGTTATCGTAAAAGGCAGATGATGGTGAATAGATTTGATGACTAAATCTAATCTTACTATCGCAAGGTGTATCCTTACCTTCGCTAGGTTCATACATTTGTGATATCGAGGAAATTATAAATTAAATTTATTATTAATTTTTAGAAAGAAAAATCTAAAACAAATATTTTAGATTTTTGAACCATCCTACAATTGAGTAATTGGATAATACTAGAGGTTACCTACAATTTTTTCACTGAGAATTTGTTATTCCGAAAATCCTAATTCTAATAAAGTATATCTATGCGTCTTTGTTATAATAAATAAGAAAAAAAGCAGATTGGAGAAAGAGCGAAAAGCAAAGTTATCGCATTTTCTCTTCCTGTCGCGAAATTGCAAGGCCGAGATTTCCTTCTCGCCAAAGAATCAATATTGCAACTTTTCCTTCATGAAACACTCACTTGTTTGTTTCAGGGGAGTGGCGTGGTGTCGGCCATGGTGCTGCGAGATGTCAAGAAAGGTAAGACTCGAATTGAATTTTTCGAAACGTTGGCCGCGCGCGCGCGTGCACCGTCGTCACGGCGACGTTGAATGAAATTTTCAGAAACCCATTTCCGCAATAGTCACCGTGTCGGCGTGTTACAACTTGTGCAACGCGCGTTTCGCGCGCAGCCGACGGTTTCTGGCCTCACGTCACATAGTATCGCACTTTGACGAGCGTTTTGAAATGCCGTTTCGTCACCCGTCTGCTGCGACGTGTTTTGTAAAAATAAAAGGTGCCCCCTTGCCCCCGCATTTTGCGCGCAATCAACGTAATGACGTGAACGTGCCGCGCGTCGCAATGGGAGCACGATATTTTGGGAACGTTTAGCTAATTGACGATAAATTTGGTCAATATATTCTTTAAATAATAAATGAGACTGAATAGATTGAAATTTATTGTACAGTTAGTTAACTGGATTCGCGTTTCGCTTACACACGTTACTTTTGTAGAAGCAAACATGTTGTCGGCACTACATTTCCGATTTATTAGTGCATCTATTATTTCTATGCAATTATTTATATACCGTGTTCGATAAAACAATCTGTACAATAATTCGTGCCTGCAATAGAAATGTTTATAACGTTTTCAATAAATTTCAATATTGCCTTCAAATATTCTGTTCTGTCATTGGTGTAAATTTTTTTTATTTGTAGTAGAGCATTGTGAAATTAATAGTGTAGACATTGATAAATTATTGATATATTTAGTAATATTTTCTGCGATTTTAATTACAAAATTTTTTTTTATGGTTTTGTCTCTGCATTATGCCAAACAATACAGTAATAACGAGAATAATTATTCTTATTTATGCATTGACTAGCATTACAGGCGCGCGATTCGCGCGCGCTATTTAACTTTTTACTATAATTTGCTATTATATATCAACTTCAATACACAACTGTCAAAATATGCAATGACACCCGCTCACGAAGTTAGCGAGAGAACCAATCATCGTGGAAAAATGTCAACAGTAAACTTCGAGACTTTCGAGAAGACCAATATATTTCAAGTATCGATTTAACAACATGCCTTTTTTACAGAAGATTTTTTTATATCGAAAAATTTATTTATAATTTCTTTCGATTCATTCCTTTTTGCGGCTTGTCGCAGCAATTACTAAAATAATTCTAATGTCAAGTTAAGAGTAATAAGTGGGTCGATAATCACAAGTCAATTAAAAGATAAATTTTTAAACATTACTGTTTGATTCTTAACTAAAATAATTTGAATATTCTTACTATTGATCGCAACTTTTGACATGAATAATTAACGATGTCAGTAATAAATCTTATGTTAACGAATTTGGTAGAAACTTTAATGCACTTTTCCGTTTCTTATTTTCCTAACGAATATAAAAAGTGGGCGCTCGTGAGGAGATCGTGAGAAATTATAAAAAAGAAGCCATAAAATGTCTCTAGACTTGCACACCGTTCCAAAACTTTCTAAAAACTTTATACAATGTCTGCAGGGAAGCTGCTTTTGACCTTGTTTAAAGCAATTAAGACTTAATATTCTATAACCTCTTTAATTAATGCGTCTAGCGTGGTTGGATCTGAACCATGTAAAGGCATTTAAAAGGAAATTTTTCAAAAACTTTATGTTTTTTGCATCATGAAGTAACACTTGAATATTTCACGGTTTTGATATTACGTACTTATAAAATTTTATAAATTTAATCTTGCGAACATACATCGGAGACAGATTTAGAAGCTTTGCAAATTAGATATGCAACGAATATACGAGATAGGTCAAACATGAGCGCATAAAGATATAAAAATGAAAATAAATTAATAAATGACACGTAACATTAAAAATAGAGAAACGTTTCGACTTTACTAAATTAGATATGTATTTAGCGGTGTATTAAAATTTCTAAATGAATGTATATTATAAATTGCACATATCACCACGATATATAACAAATCCAATTTAATTTCCTGGATTTCCTCTAAATAATTCCAAGTCATACTTAAGTATCCTCAGGCGATACCTAACTCTCTCTACTTGGCATTGCGTCAGCATCTTGCTGATGCTTAGATCAGGCTGACCTGAACCCCGCTGGTAATCCCACGCAACCCTAATTCGCGTACGCGTTGCATTGCGTTTCAATTAGAACGGGCGTCCGAGCGTAAGCGCTACAAGTTTTCGATTAATCATAGCCTCCTGCTCCAGTTTCTAAAACAGTCGCCTTGGTAGCACGTACGTCATAACTTGCTCACGTTCGGACATTGTCGCGGGCGAGACACGGGGTATTGATTTCTCTCTCAGTCTTCCACGAACGAGGCGTGCCTGTACCGTTTATAGTGGAATGATCGCCTCAATTATTTTCGGCTTTGTCCCGGGATTATCTCGTATCACGTTTCCAAGCGCGAGATTATCATAAACGATTCCCGATTCAGATGGGCATTCAGTATTTGCTTTTGTGCGGTCCGATGAACGGGTCGGTCGAAACGCATCAGCGAGGAAACGCTTGTGTTAGATTTAACGTTACGCGATACCGAGATAATACGTAGATGGCGAGCTTTCTCGTATCATTCGAGCTGCATTTGTCCCTTTTGATCGCTTTGTTAAATCGGATTGTTCTACAAAAGACGGAATTTTATATATTTGATGTTTATTTCTTTTTTTTTGAACGTCAAAGAGATAACATGATTCTATTGAATCAATGGCTTTAAGCTTTGATGGCACACGATACATTATACATGACAGTTACGATACAAAGCTATCTCTTTTATCTCGTTTTTTCTTCCTTCTGTCCGTTTGGTGGTTTTAATTTTATCACTATTCTGCCGCAATTCATCGGTCACTAATAATGTTACAGAAATTCAATTTCCTTGTTCTATACCTGCTGCAGAAAATTTCTTGTGCAATGTATTGTGTATTTAAAATTTTAAAATATCCTTTTTGAATGTAAACATAAATATATATGCATGTGTAACGATATATGCATATAAATGATATTTAATAATTTAATTTAATAGAGTATGAAATAAGGCAAGAAACGAAATTTAATCTACGTATTTAAACCTTCTTTTTCTTTGACGTTAATATCTCGAACTTTTTCTTTTATCTTCCGCCATTCTGAATTTTAATAATTCCTTAAATGCTCACTTAGAAAAGCAACTTTCTTTTACAATGCTTGTAATTTTCTTTTCAAAGATTTTATTAAAAACATTTACGATTCAGAAAATTGAGAAATACCGTAACTTTGATGAATAAATAAATTCCCTTCGTATGAAAACCGTACTGTTAATTATTTTAAATAAATTATTGTATTTTTTTATTGTATTACCCTGTATTTGATTTCTATTAATTAATTTTTTAAATTTAGGTTTGCTGTTCTAATTTAATTTTAAAAATGTATCGATATTGACAATAGTTAATAACTGATAAAAATGTAAAGTGTGGTTGTTAAAAATCTAGTCTTTCATGCCGTGTGTATTCTTGACATTAGACATTGCGAGCGAAAACCTTAAGTTCAAACAATTGTATATAGCATTAAGCGTGGGATGTGTGCGGATGAGATTCGTATAGGTCTGCAGTAGGCATTTCTATTTCACTTTGAGTAGAGCTACCGACACTTTAATCGAACCCGCGGCAAACGGGTATTCAGGAGAGTTTACGGAGTCGATGAATTTCGCACTACAAGGCGATTCCGCGAGGCGAGCTATAGCTTCGTCTTTCTCTACAGCTAATGTTTACTAAGTTTCTTCGCTAAGCAGAAATAATCGGACCCGTCGGCTCTTTCTCTCTCTCTCTCTCTCTCTCTCTCGCTCTCGCACAGCGATCGATACACGTTTATCAACGTTTCCGAGCTGTACATAGCGTACGAACCTTTGAAAAGATAAAGTACAGCATATAAATATTTGACAGCGCGGAATAGCGCGGTATAAACACGTTTCGCATATTTCCCCTCCGGCGGCAAGGATCCGCATTTAAAGGCCATTCGTTCGCGAATTTATTCGCGGGTAACGGCGTTTACGCATGGATATAAATAACGCGAAAACCATCTCGCGCTCTTTTCGCGCGATAATAAACCTTTGCGGTGCGATATTTCGCTCAGCACCAAACTAACACGATGCCATTGCACTTTTCCTCATTTTCTCGTTTTTCTCTTCCGTATTTTCGTCAACAGCAGTCGAAAAACGTAAATCAACCGATACCGTTGCGATAGCGAATACTTCTAAAATCTCTTTCTTATTTTCTTTTAACAGCACTAACAATAATTTGATATGTACCGCGAACTTCTCCCGTTGATGTTCGATAATGGTTTTATGAGTTTATTTGCATGTTTCTGGAAAAAGTGTCTGAAGATAAAGCATGTAATGTGTGATTATTTTTGAAAAATAAAATATTTGTATGCAAAATTTTTATGAAAATTTATAATACTAGAACAAAACAACGCGCGTTTTGCGCGCGCCATTTATTCATTATCATTGAAACATGACACACGCACACACACACACGCGCGCGCGCGCACACACACACACACGCACGCACGCACGCACGCACACGCACGCACACACACACACGCACACGCACACGAACACGCACACACACACGAACAAAATTGGAACAAACTCGAACAAAATTGGAACAAACTCGAACAAAATTGGAACAAACTCGAACAAAATTGGAACAAACTCGAACAAAATTGGAACAAACTCGATAAATTGGAACAAACTCGAAAAAATTGAAACAAACTCGATATTATATTACTTTTGTAATACACTCGACAACAAAATTAAAGCATTACCCATTCTGATCACTAAAAATAGGCAAATTTCAAGTGTAACTTCATCAAAAATGATCGTATCGGAATTATCAAAAAAGCATTTTAAAGCTTAAATCTCTACTTTCGACGCCCATAATTCATTAAATTACTTACTGATTCTTTACAAAGCTGCACGGATGCAAATGGAGATGCATCAAATCTAAAAATTGTTTATCAAGTTTGCGAAGTTCCAAAAACTAAACTAAAAATTGCACGCAAATGAGGTTTACATCGTTCGAAAGCGTAAATCTTTAGCTTTAATTTCAGCACCCGATCAGCAATGTGCGATTTTTTTTCACCGAGTTATTCAACATTGAAGTAAAAATGATCTTATGCTTCAACATTGAATAACTCGGTGAAAAAAAATCGCAAAATGCTCAACGAGTGCGCAAATTAAAGATAAAGATTCACGCTTTCGAATGTTGTAAACTGCATTTATGTGCGATTTTTAATTTGCGTCGAGGAATCTTGCAAAATTTGTAACAAATTTTGTCGCATCTTTATTTGTATTCGTAATGCTCCGTAAAAGATCAGTAAGATCGATATAAAAAGTAGAGACTTTAAGCTATAAAATGCTTATTAAAAAATTTTGTTACGATTTGTCATCTTTGCAACGTTACACTCTTCTTTGGAGGATAGAATAGGTGATTCTTGATTAGAATTTTGCTATTAAAAGCTCATTAAATTTTGAAAAAATTGAATAGTGAAGCTGAAAAATCGTCGAT
>NW_012026798.1:3686679-3689950 GCF_000956235.1 Wasmannia auropunctata | reverse complement strand
TTAAAATGGTCCACCCTGTATATAACATATATGTATTTATAATATTATAATCCTATCTGAAAAAGTGTATGTTAAATCGATATCTCAAATATCTCGATATATCGAAGTTGTTGAAGCCTCTTTTCGGCGATTCTGATTGAACAATAGACAATCGAAACAATAGACAATCGATTGCGATTCTGATTGAAATTGATTGCGATTCTGATTGAACAATAGATAATCGATTGCGATTCTGTTTGAAATTGATTGCGATTCTGATTGAACAATAGACAATCGATTGCGATTCTAATTGATTCTGATTGAATGTGATGTAATCTCAGTTACATCACATTAAGTTAATGTAATGTAATATTTAATGTAATTTAGTTACATACATTAAATAATTATTACATTAAATATTACATTACATTAACTTAATGTGATGTAACTGAGATTACATCACATTGCATTTAAATAAATTACATCATATTATGCATTTAACATTACATTAACTCAATGTGATGTAATTAAAATTACATCACAATACATTTATCTAAGTTACATCATATTACATCAAATTAAATTACAAATTATTTAATGTAATATGATGTAATTTAGTTATATATGTAACTAATTTAAATCATGTTACATTACATCATATGTGTCACATGTGTTACATGTAATTTAGTTAAATGAAATACATTACATAAGATATTTGGTTTAATCTAATATAATGTAACTTAGTTAAATGAAAAATTATTATTATGTGATATTTTAACAGGTAAATAAAAAAGATAAAATCGTTAAAAGTAACAGGTATATATTCAAAGTAAAATCTTGAAAAGTATTATACGAAGGATATAAATTATTTGATAATTATTATTATAAATTTTTGGGGTGGATGCGCTGCGTTGATTGACTGGCGGAACGATTTGTGGGCGGATGGGTCTGTGCGTGGGAGCATGCGTGGGCGGATTTGAGCGTGCGTTGATGACTCGGTGGCTGCGTTCGTGCATTGATTGATGCCTCGATCGCTCCGTTTGTGCGTATGTGATGCCTGGATGGATAACATGTGTGCGTGCGTGGATGCGTTCGTGGATGCATGCGTGCGTTGCATGATGCGTATGTTGCTGCGTCTATGCTTGGTTGGATGCGTGGGTAGATGCTTGGGTGGATTTGTGAGGGAAATCGCGGGTGGATGCAGGAGTTGGGCGTGCTTGGATACAACGGTAAAACTAAATTAATAAAAATTACAAAGTTACAAATGAAATTTATTTTAAAAATAAATAATTATTATTAATATGTGATAGTTTGTTGTAATTTAGTTACATAAGTAATGTGAAGTAACTAAGTTATATCATGTTACATTACATCATATGTGTAACATGTGTTACATGTAACTTAGTTAAATGTAACACATTACATAATATATTTGGTTAATTTGCATCAGATTAAATTAAAATTTATTTAATGGAATATGATATTATGTCGCATGTATTATGTATGCATGTTAAATTGATAACTCTCATATCTCGAAATATCAATAAATTATTTAATCTAATATGATGTAACTTAGTCAAATGAATAATTATTATTATGTGATATTTTAACAAGTAAATAAAAAGATAATGTTAAAAGTAACAGGTATGTATTCAAGGTAAAATCTTGAAAAGTATTATATAAAGAATATTAGATAATTATTATAGGCTTTTGGGGTGGATGCGTAGGTGGATGCGTGCGTGCGCAGGTTGATGCGTCTGTAATTGTGTGCGTGCGTTGGTTGACTCGCGAAACGATTTGTGGGCGGATGGGTCTGTGCGTGGGTCCATGCGTGGGCGGATTTGTGCGTGCGTTGATGCCTCGGTCGCTGCGTTCGTGCGTATGTGATGTCTAGATGGATAACATTTTTGCGAGCGTGGATGCGTTCGTGGATGCGTGCGTGCGTTGCATGATGCGTCTGTGGCTCCGTCCATGCTTGGTTGGATGCGTGAGTAGATGCTTGGGTGGATTCGTGGGGGAAATCACGGGTGGATGCGGGAGTTGGGCGTGCTTGGATACGACGGTTAAACTAAATTAATAAAAATTTTAAAGTTACAAGTGAAATTTATTTTAAAAATAAATAATTATTATTAATATGTGATAATTTAACATTTATATAATTAAGGTAAAATCATAAAAAGTATTATATGAAAGATATAAAATAATTCATAATTATTGGAGATTTTGAGGATTGATGTGCTGGCGGATGAGTGCGTTCGCTGGCTGATGCGTCGGTGTGAGTGCGTTGCTTAATTTTAGTTGGTTAATTTCACGTTTAACTATTCAATTTCACGTTTTTTTATATTTTGATAAATATCATGATCTTGATTATTCTTAAAAAATAAAGAAATTTAGGGATATATTGATGTCTTTGATTGATAGTCTTTGATAATAAAAATTATTTTTATTCAAAGGATTATATTATAAATAGAATTTTGTATTTTCTACCTGGGATGTATTTGGATCGTCCTCATATTTGCGTTTTTTAGGTATCCTCACTCCTTTCAAAAGATTAGGTATTGACATGTGACCATCAATTTTTTTTAAATCAGTAATTGAATTTACAATTAGATATGCAGGTTCTATCATTAATTAGAATAAAAAATATTAGGGAAAAGTAAATAAATACGTAAACATTATTTATTAAAAAAAAATTAGCAGAAAAAATTTATAATCTAATAGGATAGCAAATGAAAAATAATTAGGCTAAAAACTAAATTAATAAAAATTACAAAGTTACAAATGAAATTTATTTTAAAAATAAATAATTGTTATTAATATGTGATAGTTTGTTGTAATTTAGTTACATAAGTAATGTGAATTAACTAAGTTGTATCATTTGGGGTGGATGCGCTGCGTTGATTGACTGTCGGAACGATTTGTGGGCGGATGGGTCTGTGCGTGGGAGCATGCGTGGGCGGATTTGAGCGTGCGTTGATGACTCGTTGGCTGCGTTCGTGCATTGATTGATGCCTCGGTTGTTGCGTTTGTGCGTATGTGATGCCTGGATGGATAAAATGTTTGCTTTATTATCTAGCATCTCCGTTTGGAAAATATATTCGTAAACGTTGGATCGAAGAAGAAATAAGTATTGCATACGCAGCATTTAAGCATCATATTATTTCCAAGACTCAACTTTCTTTCAAAGAAATTACAAAAAGTAAAGGATGCAAACCCTGGTGTATTTAACAGAAATTGTGCAACAATTAAGACATGGGTTAATAATCAGTCGAAGAAGCAGCAATAATAATAT
>NW_012026798.1:3685562-3686629 GCF_000956235.1 Wasmannia auropunctata | reverse complement strand
AATTTTTTCCGAATTTTTTTTACGACGCCCACAGATTAAATAATTTTCTTAGTAAATGTTGACCAATGATACTACGCTTTTTAATAAATATAGTATATTTAAATTGTATTTACAAAATATATCGTATATATATTATATATGTGTGTACGGAATATATCATATTTTTCTATTTATAACCAAGCAGGAAAATAAAGAGATCAATATATTGTTCGCATTTATATATTTTACAATGCATTGTAATATTCAAATCTATTGTAATTTTATAAATCCTTCATTAGAGTAGATTTGGACATTTGGATACTGAGTCCTTTACGGGTCACGATATGAAAAATGAATTGTTTTTTCCTTATTTCTCGACAAAATTTGATTAAAGTTCTGCATAAGCTTAACTTCTCGTTCTGCTCTGTCATTTAAATTTTCATATCAATTTATACACTTATTGGCGAGAATTCCGACTCTCTTGGTGTCCTTGATTCCCTCACGGGTATTCTTTGGGCCCGAGGTCAGAGTCGAGCTCTCCGGATTACCTCCGCGCGGTTACCGGATCACTCACGATGTTTCAACACTGTGATTCTCGCGAGAATTCCGACTCTCTTGGTGTCCTTGATACCCTCGCGGGGTTTCTTTGGGCCCGGGTTCAGGGTCTGGCTTTTCTCCGATATTATTCACGATGTTTCAACACTGTGATTCTCGCGAGAATTCCGACTCTCTTGGTGTCCTTGATACCCTCGCGGGGTTTCTTTGGGCCCGGGTTTAGGGTCTGGCTTTTCTCCGATATTATTCACGATGTCTGAACGCTGTGACTCGCGGGAGTTTCGACTTTCTTGGTGTCCTTGATTCCCTCGCGTGGTTTCTTTGGGCCCGAGTTCAGAGTCGAGCTCTCCGGATTACTTTCGCGCGGTTACCGGATCACTCACGATGTTTCAACACTGTGATTCTCGCGAGAATTCCGACTCTCTTGGTGTCCTTGATACCCTCGTGGGGTTTCTTTGGGCCCGGGTTCAGGGTCTGGCTTTTCTCCGATATTATACACGATGTCTGAACGCTGTGACTCGCGGGAGTTTCGA
>NW_012026798.1:3678200-3685512 GCF_000956235.1 Wasmannia auropunctata | reverse complement strand
TTATTATAGTCTCAACATTTTGGTATTGGAACTTTTGTCTTAAAATGATCTCAGGAATCTACCCTTAAGCGTTAGTCCGGTCATTACGGGACACCCTGTATATGAATAAAAACGCTGTCTAATTATCGACAGTTCTATGAGTTCTAATGCATTTTCGGGTAGTTCTGAATGTGTCCAAATGTTGAAATACATTCAGAACCACGCGATAAATGCATCAGAACTCGTAAAACTGTCGACTATGAGACAGCGTCTCACCGATATACCCGAAAAAGTGCGTTTTGAGGCGATTAAAATTATTTAAAAAATAAATTGTGTATATATAAATTAGTTATGTATTAAATGTGATCAGAACTCTACAGAAAATCTTTAGACACGTTCAGAACTACTCGAAAAATGCATTAGAACTCAAAGAACTATCGACAATTAGCGTCACACCCATATACCAAACAAAAGTTTTACGGTAATTAAAATTATAAAATAAAAAAAAATTTTTATTGTTAGAACTCTTTAGAAAACGTTTAGATACAATGAGAACTACACGGGAAATATTGTACAACAAAACTATCGATAATAAGACAGCGTCCCACTGTTCCCGTATACAGGGTATCCCATTTTAATCGATCACCTCAAATATCTCTTGAACAGTGCATTTTAGGGAAAAATATTTCAGACAAAAGTTTTGGGACTTCGAGGGAGACATAAAATTATAACATTGGTTTGACCCTGGGTGACGTCGTCAAGGTCAGGACAAAATCACTTTGAATTTTTTAAATGGAACCCCCCATTTTTCATTACATATTCTTGTAGCACACCCCGAGAGCTTTCTAAAACACATAGATAAAATATTTTTTGATTAAATAAATCTTGAGTTATAAAGCTTGAAAGTTGCAGTACCATTGGCATTATTATTATCCAAGGTGTCCGAACACTGGTTAAAATCTTTTGAATGTTGTTTAGGGTAATGACCTAGACAACACATGTCAAGATCAAGGCCATTAAAGGTTTTTGCTTTTATTTTCATTTTTGAAAATTATATTTATTTTTTGAAAAAAAAAAAAAAAAAAGAAAGAAACAATTTCCAATGGTCATGACCTTTACATGTTTTATCAATGCATGATCCTGAACAACATTCAAAAGGTTTTAGCTAGTATTCGGACACCTTGGATGATGCTAATGTCGACGGTACTTCAAATTTCAAGCTTCATAACTCAAAATTTATTTCATAAAAAAATATTTTATCTATGTGTTTTGGAAAGCTCTCGAGATGTGCTACAAGAAAATGTAATGAAAAATGGGGGGTTCCACTTAAAAAATTCAAAATGACCTTGTCCTAACCTTAATCACGCCATTCAGGGTCAAACCAATGTTATCATCTTATGTCCCCCTCAAAGTCCCAAAACTTTTGTCTAAAACATTTTTCCCTAAAATGCACTGTTCAAGAAATATTTGAGATAATCGATTAAAATGGGACACCCTGTATACAACTTTTTGGGCGAAAAAATTCTTAAAAAATTAAAATAACGAGTTATTTCGCCAGAACTTTTTCTAGAACCCATCTAGAACTATCAACTAAATCTTTCAAAATCATGCAAGATTCTATAGCAAAAATGTTCGCAGAACAAAGTGAGACGCTGGCGTCTCAGTTTACCTGTGTTTTTTTTTTTTTTTTTTTATGTCCAATTCCATATCTTTTCATGGATTAATATTTCTACTTAATTACAAGTTTCTAAACATAAAGGTCGATTCAGACTATACTCACTATACGGTACTGTCACGTTCCAGCAACGACACATAACCGACACCGGCACGACAAAATTTTGCGTATGTTTCAGATTATTCCGGCAATCGTCCGACAATTGACGTTTAGCAATCACTATAGATGGATCATTCAGCGATGATAAATTGACTCTCATAGCCATACTTATAAACGAAGACGCCGAAGTAAAAAAAGAAATAAAGAAAACACATCCAATATTAAAAGAAAAAAAACTTGAAGGAAAGCATTGGACATTGTTCGAAAACTTATTGAAATATGATGACAAATTTCATCAGTACTTTAATTGAAAAATTAATTTTAATTAATTTTTCTTGATTCATCTCCTGCCGTTCTGCGTCCGTTCTCTACAGTTTTCTTAAGGTCGATTCAGACCATATAGCACGGAACGTCACGTTCTGGCACCACAAAACTTTATAAACTTTATAACATGCGTTTTAATGAGTGTCCACACTAATCGGCACCGACCTGCACGTTTCGTCAACGAAACGTACCGATGCCAGTCGACATTCTCGCGAAGAATGTTTCGACGGTGCTTGTCGGTTTTGGTGCTGGTCTGACAATGTGAATTAGAAAACGGTAGAGAACGGAACGCAGAACAGCAGAAGATGGATCAAGAAAACTTAATTAAAATTAATTTTTCAATTAAAATACCGATAAAATTTGTCATATTTCAATAACTTTTTAGCTGCTAAATGTCAATTGTCGGATGACGATTGCCAAAACAATCTGAACATACGTAAAATTTATCGTGCCGGTTGATATAGCTCAACCGTTAATTTTTTAAACCTCTTTTTATCGTCTGACGTTTCTCGAAATAAAAGAGAATACAGGATCCAGGACCCAATTGCAATTCGCAAGTGCCAGTAAATTTTAAAATTTCCAACTCAGCTCGGGATTATCATTATGCATGTTATCTGGTCGCTCATTGAAAATAAAATATATAAACAATAGTCAGGATAAGAGGCTAAAGACGATCAAAATACAGGTGTCAATTAATATTTAATATAACTATGAGATTTTACATACTCTAGCTTCAACGAACTGCGAGCCGTTACTATCGGATTCAACGCAGCTTTGATTGAAACAGAACCATATCATTGTGCATGCATATTATAACAGCGTTAAGCTTCGCGCCACTCGATAGTGGAAATAGTAAGTAAGCGCAATGAGAGGGCATTATTCTCGATATATACGTTGAAGCAGTTGAAAGTTAGATATAGCAGCATTAAGAACGGTTGTAAAAAAAAGCACAATATATTGTCTTTATAAGCTATCGAAGTGTATTCATTCAACAGAATAACAATCACCATTAAATCTGTTAAACAATTTAATTAGTACTGATGCTTACTTGCATCCAATAAATACCCCTCCCCCCGTTGCAATGCCAAATAAATGCTAACTTGCATCTATAAGATCTATTCCCCCGAATCTGTAAAGAATTTATTGTGAAAAAATGGTCACGTTCAGCAGACAGTCCCGATCAGTGAGCGCTCAGTGATTCTTTGTTACGATTAGTTTATTCACTCAGATCCAGCGAATCACCATAAACGCTCACTCATCTGCTTATTGTTAGTCTGCTGAACGTGGCCAATATCACCTCATGTTCTCAACCAGAAATCGAACCCGGATCTCCACGTTTGTCGGACGGGTGTCCTGCCTGTAGACCACCGAGGCATGTGATAAATGTTATATAAATGTGCGATGAATGTTATCGCATATCTCGATGGTCTAAACTCTAAAGGTAGGACGCCCGTCCGACAAACGTGGAGATTTGGGTTCGATTCCTGGTTGAGAACATGAGGTGATATTTTTTCGCAATAAATTCTTTACAGATTCGGGGGGAATAAATCTTATAGATGCAAGTTAATATTTATTTGGTATTGCAACAGGGAGGAGGGAGGTAATTTATTAGATGCAAGTAAGCATCAGTACTCATTAAATTGTTCAACAGTGTGATGATACGGTTGTTTGAATCAAAACTGCGTTGAATCCGATAGTAACGACTAGCAATTCGTTGAAGCTAAAGTATGTAAATCACATAGTTATATTAAATATTAACTGACCTGTTTTTCGCTCGTCTTTGGCCTCTTATCCTGACTTATTTACTATAAAAATATATAAACTTTTTTATATTCCTTTCATCAAAAATTATAAAATTCGTGCAGGTTGGAGAAAAAGACTTTTAATTCATAAAAATTCCTTTCTACGTGAGAGAATCTAAATAATTGATTGCATGTTATTGGATATTTTACTATTTCATTTTTTGATTTTATAAATTATTAATTAATCACAATTTATATCATCTCTAAATCTCTCTGATCTCTATGATATAATGTCTGGATGATATCATTTTCTGTAATTAGGTAAAATTTTAAATTAGATTAATTTCAAATTATAAAAAGCATTTTTTCGTAAAATACATGATACTTTTTTATTAAAACCGACGTGCAATACGTTAGATACACCTAAAAATGTCATGAAATTTCATGAACTTTTAATATACAATAAGTGATATTTAAATCACTTATAACTAAAATAATATTTAATTGTACATATCAATAAAATTTAAGTTTAAATAAATTATTGTATAAGTGTACTGAAAGTTAATATACTTTTAATTTACGGAGGTAAATAATATTTCACTTTACTACAAATTAAGTAAAATTTAATATACATGTTCATTAAATTATTTTCGCGGCGATATTCGCGTCCTCGCGCATTTTCCGCCAAGAGCAAGATCGCGCAGCAAAGCCATCAATTGTTTGACAGTTTCTACTCGCTTCTAGATTATTCTAGACGTTTTGCTCGTCGCCATAAACGAAACTTAAGTCTTTAGAAAGTTTGAATTAAGTTTGAATTCCCTAATTATATAAAGCAGTCGAAAAAAAGAATTTCCAGTATTCCTGGTGGACAAGATAATACATGTGTTAAAAAGAATTAAAATTTATAGTTAAAGGTTTAAGGTTATAATGTCGTAATTGCTTTGAAACAAAGTGCGACATCAAGTGCATAAAAATTGTAGATGTATTAAGCGGCGTCTACAATGAGATTTAAGACTTAAAATTTAAGAAAATTAACCAATTATAGTCGATTATTCATCTGACGTGAAAAGAATAATCGACTGTGATTGGTCAATTTTCTTAAATCTCAAGTGTTAAGTTTCATTGTAGATGCTGCTTTATATTAATAAAACATAACATAACATAACAATGTAAGTACATCAAACAAAAATACATGTTTGTAATTTGAACCTGAACCAATGTCTTTCTTAGCTGACTGCGATATACATGAATAAACACATTTTCAATCATGTATACAGAGAATTAACAAAGATCTATCACAAACTCGTTAAAGTATAAATAATATTGTTTCTGTGGATGGGTTTTATATTTAGTGTTGAATTAAAATAATCGTCTAACCCATTTACGATCGAATATTTTCTTTCATTTTTTATTGAGACGTGTACTATAAGTTGCACAATAAGTATTTCATTGTAAAACATAAAAAAATTATATTAAAATGAATTTAACTTAAATACTTATCCCGCTGACGATTATATTGACACTTTGACCACTTCGTGATAGATGTTCATCTAAATTGAAGTCACTTTCGTTGTATTTGTAACATGAATACTTTAAACAAATTCAATCCAATCATTCTCATCAATTTATATGTTTGAAATTAAATGATTTAAAATAAAACTTACATTATATTATACAGTAAAAGAAAATAAAAAAAAACTTCATGTCGATCCAACCAGTTATCTATATTATGAAAAAGAATTCCATGAAAATCGAGATTGTAGCATCGTGAATTATACCAAGGAATAAAATGCATATTATGGATATATCGCCTATATATTGATATTGAAAGTATATATAATAGTAAGTACATAGGAAAACACATGCTCGTAATTTGAACCCTCATTAATTGTTTTATTCAATTATTATTCATTATGTTTTAGTAATAATTTCATATTTACTATCTGTGTATAATTGAAAGTTTAGAATTTCTTACTCAAACAAAATGGATTGAAATAGATTGAAAAGTTTAATCCATTTCAATCCATCTTTTGTTATAAATATTTCGGACTTACTTTCTGTTTATTAATGTTTCTTACTGACACTTAAAATGTGCAATAATGAAATATGACAGCCATCCTCGCATTTCTATAAGGATAACATAAGGATAATCATCCATTATATGATTCATAATTCAACAGATAAGTCAAATATTATGATAATTTATTGTCACATTAAAATAACGTTTAATAATGTTTAATTTAATAAGGATGTAAATTATGTAATAATTCTTTACTTTATTCTCGTTTTCTATATACTAATAAAGTTCTCTCTCTAAAATATTGAATTTGCTTTGTGTATGCAGTTAGTTATTTATTTTTAAATGATACCTTCTTTGTGTCACATGGCTTAACTTGTGTAAAGCATCATTTCTCATTTAAGTTTAAACAGGTTATGGGCCTTTTAAATTAAAAATAAAGACAGAAAAGATAAGAAATAAGATTTTGAAAGAAGAAAATAATTAAAGTGTAAAGTAATATAAATATAAAAATTAATTAAAGAATTAAAGGAATTCGAGAATAAAATAATAGAATCACGTTATATTGATAATGTTGTTGATTAACATAGTAACGGAAAAAAATGCTAAATTTAATTTAAGAGAAAGCTTAAAAGAAAAAGTAAAAAGCTGAAAAATAAAGCTTATTTCAATAAAATTTAAAAATTTAAAATTAAAATTTAAATATTATATATTAAAAAATTGTTCGAGTAAAATTTTATTGATAAATAAATGATACAGATTGCTTAAAGGGAATTAAAAAATTGAATAGAAAATTGAATTTAAAATTATACAAAATTAAAATATTTAATTGAGTTTATGAAATTTAAAATAAAATAAAGTAAAATTTGTGTTAAAAATTTTAATGTAAAGATTAAAGAATATTTAAGTTTAATATGACTGTTTAAAATTTAAGAAAAAAGAAATATGGAAATAATATAAGAATAATATTAGAATAACACTAATAAATTTATTTTATTACATAAGTATAATTGATATTTTTGATTTTGTTACGTAAACGCATTGCATTAAAAAAAAATATTATTTCTAAAATGGCTAAAGTCACGGAAGACTATTATAACATAGAAAAATTCACAGGAATAGAAAACTTCCAAATGTGGAAATTTCAGGTTAAAGTTTTATTTAGAGCAAAAAAAGCTATTGATAACGTTACTGAAAATAGAATAGAGAATAGAAATAATGTTTGGAAAAAGAAAGATGCAATAGCGCAGAAAATAATAATTTTTACAATTGAAAAACCATCTTATATTTTAATATTTAAAAAACCATTTTTAAATATTATGGATTGTGAAACATCGTTTGAGATGTGGTCAAAGATTTGTAATACATATGAAAGAGATTGTGAGCAACAAAGATGTTGTTTATTACAAAAGTTTTACAGTATTTCGTATATGAAAAAGATACTGATATGTCAAAGATCAGAAGAGCACACGTCTG
>NW_012026798.1:3673085-3678150 GCF_000956235.1 Wasmannia auropunctata | reverse complement strand
ATGGTCCTCTCTGTATATATATATATATATATATATATATATATCTAAAATTATAATTTTTGTTATTTTAAACAATATTCTTCTTTTGAAATTTAAAATTTAAAATTCCTTAATTCCTATTTAGAAATTTAATAAAATTAATTTTATCTCTTTGCTGCTAAAATTCAGAGTTTTTACTTTGACTATATTAATTATCATATACATTTGTAATAAACTTACATGAAATATGTATTGATTCAAGAAATTCTATGCATTAGTGTAATAGAGCATTAGTATTGTATAATATTGCATTATTTTGATTTTTTACACAATTATGTATGTCGCTGTATTTACATGCATTATTTTAATAACTTTTCTCACAAAATATTACAAAATTTTATATAAATTATTATCATATATACAGTAAATTTACATGAAAATTATTATCACATATGTAGTAAATTTAAACAATATAGGAAATTGTTAGCTGCGTACCATTAAGAAAAACACGTTGTAAAAATATTCTGAATATTTCGGACACGCGATTTGATTTATACGACAAGCATTAAACTGTTTTCAATCATCAGCTGCAAAAATCAGATACGCGTTGAAATAACTGTGTCATACCGCAAATGCAGATTGCTTTCTCAAATATAGAAACAGAGCGATCAGGGAGCGGACGTGGTATAGAAACTAAATATTTTTCCACGTGAGAACGTGAACTCACTTTGACTTGCGTCTATCCATTTGCATTATCGAAATGCCATTGTAACACTTACCCCGATTGCGTCGCGGCTATTTAAAATCCTACCGAAATTTGAATTTAAAATCTCAAAGTCGGTCGGTTGAATTTCAAATTCAGTCGTGCTTTAAGTAGGATCTTTACAATCGAGTGTTGATGCTGAAACGGAACGTAATAAAAGCAAAACATCGGTAAAAAATAACGATTTAAATAAATGATTACGGTGCTTATATAATTTATGTACAAAATTGCAATAATATACTTTTTTTATAATTTTACAAAAATGATACAAATGCGCGATATGTATATGTCAATAGTAAAATATAACAAAACTTGACAAAAATTAAATTGTACAATTTTATCACGTAAAATGAATCATCTTTGTGTGTTCAAGCAAACGAGTTTCGTAAATAAATTTTTGCTTTTATTTTTTTATTAAGTACACGCTATATAGGTTATATGAGCAAAATACTTTCGCGGAAAAGAAATCTTTTAGCTTTGTAACGAGGTGGTTTTGCAACGAGAAATATGTTCACACGGGGAACTAATTTATCGTGTGATTGGGCGTTTTTCATCATCACCGGGTTTTCGACGGTTGTCACTTGCGACAGGGATAGAGGGGAGTGGAAGCGGAGGGGACGTATATTGAGGTGCGTGACTCCGTGATTGGCGGAACCTCTTGCGAAATAAATTCATCGCAAGGCTCGAGGGATGTGTAAAGTTGGCACCCCCAAGCTTCGAAATCGTAGTTCTGATTAGAGTTCTGGATTACTCAGTCAGATGAAAACGAATGTTCCTGATAGTTTTTAGAAATAGTTCTGTCCATTATAAACGAAAACATCTTTTGAAAAATGGGGGTGCCAAGTTTACACCCAACATTAGCACCGAATAGTTCTGATTAATTATTTTGATGCCTTTTGTCGAGTACTAGAGTTGTTGATAGATAAAAAATATCAAATCTTTATAATTATTTCAAAAATTGCTGTTGAAAGTCACAAAATGATTGAAACAATTTCTCACTCGAATAACTTCTTAATTACTGAGTTCTGGATTATTTAAACGAAAAGGAAGAATTCTTGATAGTTTTTAAAAATATATATGTCCATTATAACAACGAAAACACCTTTTGAAAAATGGGGGTGCCAATTTTACATTTAACATTAACACCGAATAGTTCTGAATAATTCATTAGATATCTTTTGTCGAGTACTAGAGTTTCTGATAAAAATTTTTTAATTATAAAAAAAATTTATAGTGTGTGTGAAGCTGGCATATCATTTCATGAAAACTCATTAAATATTAAGAGTTCTGTGTGTATTTTCAATAGTTCTATAGTTCTAGATATATTATGCAAATAGTTCTGGCCATTAAAGCCAAAAAAAGCCAAAGTGCAAACTGCTGCGTGAACCTCGTGCCTTGGTTTGTACTTTGGTTTTAATAACTAGAACTATTTGTTTAACCTATTTAGAACTATGGAGCTATTAAAAATAGCCCCCAGAACTCTTAATATTTAATGACTTCCCACGAAATGATATGCCAGTTTCACACACACTACAAATTTTTTTTTATAAAAATTAAAAAAATTTTTTTATCAGAAACTCTAGTACTTGACAAAAGACATCAAATGAATTATTTAGAACTATTCGGTGCTAATGTTGGGTGTTAAGTTGGCACCCCCATTTTTCAAAAGGTGTTTCCGTTGTTATAATTGACACAATATTTTTAAAAACTATCAAGAACTCTTTTTTTTCGTTTAAATAATCCAGAACTCAGTAATTAAGAAGTTATTCGAGAAATTGTTTCGATCATTTTGTGACTTTCAACAGCAATTTTTGAAATAAATATAAAGATTTGATATTTTTTATCTATCAGGAACTCTAGTACTCGACAAAAGACATGAAATGAATTATTCAGAACTATTCGGGATGGGTATACATTTTTTTTAATTTTTAATTTTTTTGAAAAAATTAAAAAAAGCTTTTTTTAATATTAGGAACTCTAGTACTCGACAAAAGACATCAAAATAATTAATCAGAACTATTCGGTGCTAATGTTGGGTGTGAACTTGGCATCTCCATTTTTCAAAGGGGTGTTTTCGTTATTATAATGGACAGAACTATTTTTAAAAACTATCAGGAACTCTTCCTTTTCATCTGACTGAGTAATTCAGAACTCTGATCAGAACTACGATTTCGAAACTTGGGGGTGCTAACTTCACACATCCGGGTCCGAGTCGATTTGTTCGCATCTTACCTTGGAGGCCGGTGCGTGGTCTCGTTCTCCTCGACATTCCGGGAAAACGACTATTGTCGAGGGCGCGCACTCGGAGTAAACCTCACGGGGGCGGACGTGTCGTGTAGATATATGTGTGCCTCTCTAAGTGTGTGTGTGTGTGTGTATGTATATAATACGCACAATCTTTCTACTTCATCCTCTCCCTTTACGTCTTCTCTTTATATCTTTCCAACCCTCTCCTGGTACCTTATCCTCCTCCTGAGGCCCAACGCTCATCCTGCGAGCCATCTACGAGCAGGGTAGAAGAGAGGTCTCCAGGTGGGCGGAGATCGATAGCACCTCGACCCAGCTTTACCCAAGCAGGCCGGGGAACCCGCCGCTACTAGTTTCCGCGATGTGTGTATCTGTACTGCCTCGCCATTACGCTCGTTCCTATTAACCTTTGAATTATCAACCGGTGTTTACGCACGTAATTTCATTGACCGGTTACGAGACTTTTTTTTCCCTTGCTAAATTGATTTAACGATAGGACAGAGAATCGATTCGTGAGTAAATAAAAAAATATATGAATGTACGCCTGTTATTTAAAAAAAAATTTCTGTGAAATGTATCTTCTTAATGATTTATAAATTGAAAATAATTCTCTGTAAATAAAAAGAAACATTTCTATATTATTTACGAAAAAAATTCTTTTATTATTAAAAGTATAATGTTCTTGTGTTTTGGCACGGATATTTTGCCATTGTTTTACTTTTTTTCGATTAACTTAAACTATTAAATTAAATTAGGGATAAAGTATTGTTATTTGCTAAACAGAAATCTTGTTAAAATATAATATGATATAAAAAATTTGTAATATAGATATATGTAGTGCAAATAATAAGAAAATTACAAAATAAAATTGTCACACATAATAATAATAATAATTTTGAACATAAGTAGATATGTTACAATATTTATTCTTTTTTTCTTTTAAAATCGGAAAAATTGACGAAATACTTTTTTATATTTAGCAGCGATATTTTTTAACAAAAGTTTTATGTATTAGTCGTAAAGCTATTAATCATAATAACTTTCGATTATCTGTTAAATTTTATTTTTAAAGTTTAAAGTTAATTAATTTAAATTAGTTTTTCTGCTAAATTAATTTGGTTTTAATTTAATGACTTTCTTTTGCTGATTTTTAATTACTAATATTTAATATTAAAGACGCGAAACTCTTGCAACGAGTGATGATCTTTTATGGGAGTTTCGTAAAGGGTAAATTAGTTCCGAGCTTGTCAAAGAACCTGTCGTTGACAGATAACGGTGCTGTGGCACTTCATATACGTTCAGTTTTACACATGTGCGCGTATGTACCGGGAAAAGTAATTAGCGCTTCTTACTGGCGACATATACGTATGTACACGCACGTAGTCTACGTCTCTACCCGACACATTACAGCCCTTTGTTTAACGATTACACATTCTATCCTTTGGCAATTCCGTCACTACCTGCGGCATCTCTATCATCTCATATCAGGTTTTGTTTTGCGTTTTACGTTGGAATAATTTGAATCGTTATTTTTCCAATAAACATCATCGTGTAACTTTTATCGATATTTTTTTACGTATGCTACACATGTTTGATAATTGATAATACTATTGGAAAATAGAAATTTTTATTATGGAACAAATTTTTCAGGAACATCGTCTCTAATCATCACTTTTTATAGATTTCGCACAAATGGATAAATTGTGCGGAAAAAGTTAACAGATAGGATTACATTTACAAAATTATTAATTTACAAATAAATTGGTTATTTTTTTGCAATATGAAGTTTTTGAAATCTTTTGGAGCAATTCTTCAGTTGACTTCGCACAATTACACTTCTTCCATAACACAACGAAGTTGTTAATCCTCCGATCTCCTATATATTATCTGAAAAAGGCATGTTAAGTCGAAAAATCTCGAAGTTTATTGTTGGAAAGAACAATTTTGCTGAATCCAGATCTGAAAATTATTTTTGTTCAAAAATCAAAATAATTTTGTGCGAAAGTCAAAGTGATTGCTAGAATATCAAAACGTTTTATAGCAATGTTTATCAGTTTTAACATTCCAACAAATTAT
>NW_012026798.1:3671470-3673035 GCF_000956235.1 Wasmannia auropunctata | reverse complement strand
CCGTTAGAAGTTAATTAGAACGAATGTTTTCTTTTTCTCTGAGTACCGTCCATTCCGTTTCCCGTTCTTTTTTTCTTCAAATGTATTATTAACAAATATTTCACATACTATTGTGTTCCTCATATATATACCGTTGTATTCTGTCGAGACGCCAGATTAGTCAGTTATGGCCAAATGTAAGAGATGTATTAAGGAAGTGCAAAAGGGCGCGCGATGAGTGCGTGCGCAGGAGGGAAGGAAGCGCCATGTTGTCTTCCAGCGGTGACCGTTCATAAGTCGGGCGCGTGTAACGTCCATTAGAAAATAAAGAGTTTCGGTTATCCATTACGCGAGTGGAAATTATTTACGGCCCACCACCTATATCTTACATCTATAAGTGTTTTAACACAATAGATTGAGAAAGCGCCAATAACTGATTATAGCAGGATCATGGTGCTTCTAATATCCCTATGTAAATTTTATTACAGAATTATATTACGAATTCTAGTTTTATAATAATTTGAATTTTGTTACAGTAATATCACAAGTTATTATTTCAATTACTTTTGTCAACTATTCTATGATACGGATAATACTTATATCAACGAGTCAAGCATATCAATCTATAACAATCACACAAAATTATTTTGTAATTAATATACCCCGAAAAAAACTATTGTATCAAATTAAACCAACAGAATCCAAGTTGTATTAACGTATACATGATTTTAAAAAAATTTAATTTAATAAATTAAAAATATAATATTACCAAAAAGAAGTGAAATCAAAATATTATTTTAAGTATATTTATTGTAATTGAATTTTAAAAACTAAAAAAAAAATATACCTCGAAAAACAATATTTTATCAAATTAAACAAACAAAATCCATGTTGTATTATTTTCAATGTATACGTAAAAATAAAAAAAAGAAATGCAATAGATAGCGTAATGAGGGCTGCAGAAATTAAAAAGGGATTTCGATAACAAGTAGCAAATTACGTGACAGAAAAATCAAAGATGGGAAGAAATCTCCAGCAGCAGCATACTTGACGCGCCCGTTTTTTATATATAAACTCATGGAAATATAATACAAACAATTCATGCTAACAATACATTATTTATTAATATTAAATATTTTATGTAAATTAAACAGATTAAATATATATATATATTCACTAATAACTTTAAAATAATATGTATCAACGAATAATTTTATGGTTCTTATAATGGTTCTTATAATATCTCTATGTAAATTTTATTACAGAATTATATTACGAATTCTAGTTTTACAATAATTTGAATTTTGTTACAGTAATATCACAAGTTATTATTTAACATAATATTATTGTCCTTAGTAGTGCATAAGTAAATGAATTCGGACTCGTTAATTTAATAAATAATCTCATCATTTGGCGAGCGTACGATCTTTTCGGTTGAACGTCTGATATAATTCTGTTCTGTTTTCGCGAGTCTTTTTTTAATCAAATTATTAATTTTCGTTGCTAAGTCGTATTAATACAACGATCATATAATTGAATATTGCGCGTTATTATTACACATTCAACCGGTGTTCTTAACGGAAAGA
>NW_012026798.1:3670323-3671420 GCF_000956235.1 Wasmannia auropunctata | reverse complement strand
TCGAATTTACAATTAGATATGCAGGTTCTATCATTAATTAGAATAAAAAATATTAGGGAAAAGTAAATAAATACGTAAAAATTATTTATTAAAAAAAAATTAGCAGAAAAAATTTATAATCTAATAGGATAGCAAATGAAAAATAATTAGGCTAAAAATTCATTTAAAATTTACTATAAAATATATAACGTATTGTTTGATTTTCAAAAAAATAAATATACTTGATTTAGAAATAAAATTTACGAATTAATATTTAGTTTATAATTTTTGAAATATAAGTTTAATATAGTTTGATTGTACCTGAATTGCTCATTATTCCTATAATTTCTATCTTATCGCCCTTACGAATATCAAGTTTGAAATAATCGTCTTCATTAAAGTTAATTACGTGAATTTCAAGTTTGAAATTTCCATCCGTAATAGACCCACAACCAATTTTTTTGTTTAGTTTGCTATTATATACGCTACTTAAATTTGTTTTAATATATCCTTCTAAATCTAGGAAATATATGTTATTTTGAATCGTACAACAGAAAATAATAAAGAAGTTAAGATATAATATGATAATAATTGAAAATACCATATAAATAATAAATGTATTCTTACTAATGCGGTTAGATGAACTAAACGCGTCACAAAGTCTGACTTTATCAATTTGAGTATTTATTTTAGTACATTCAAATTTACCCAAAGTGGAAATTATTGTATTAGTTAAAATTTGGAGTTCAAAGGATACATTTCCTGTATTATAAAGGGTATTTTTTGGTGGTCTAGCCTGAACACCATCGAGGTATATAATCTATCCGTGGAATATTGAAATTAATATAATAAAATTTTAAAAATAAACATATCAAATTGTAACGGGTGATTTATAGGTAACAAAAAGCAGGTCTCGCGAAAATCTGGAATTTCGCTATTATAAAACTGTATTATATTTTACACAAATTTTAGATAACTTACAGAATTACTGAGTATATATTTTTCAACAATATCAATATTATCGTTCCATGCAGTAATTTGTATACGCTTGCCATTACCATTATTTAGAACTAAATTTGAAAAATTTATATTGATTATTATTTCCAACTAATCGTGGA
>NW_012026798.1:3668979-3670273 GCF_000956235.1 Wasmannia auropunctata | reverse complement strand
AAGGTATTTTAAATTGTGTGATAAAATATAATAAAAATTCTAAAACTATGAAAGATAAAATAATAATAATAAAATAATAAATGATATAACATAAATAAGCTTAAATTTATAAATGGAAATTTGAACTGCTCATATTGGAAATAACTACATATGTAGAAAAATTAAGAAATGTATGAAATATAACATCATTATAAAATAAATTTGGATAAATATATTTTATTAAATTATAAAATATTAGTTTAGAATGATTAGGAATAAATAATTTTATAAAATAAAAAGTGAAAATGTCATGAATCTTCAGATAACACTAATGGTGAAAGCAATGTTATCATTTAATGTCCAACTCGAAATCATAAAAATCTTAAATGAAAAATTTTTCTATGGAATGTAGCGATTTAAAAATATTTAAGTGTAAAATATAAAATGACACAATGAGTATATACAGGGTTTTCAAAAAATCGAGGATTTCCTTTTAAGTGCGGTTTCTTCAGAATATTCTAAAACGAAAATCCTTATACGAAAATGTCGAGACTATAATAGTTTTTAAATTAGTAACGATTAAAGTAGACTAATCACATAGCTGAAATTTCGCGCGCTCAAGCATGATGATATGACAAATGTTAAAGGTACTACGAGGGCTTTCTTATCAACACCGAGATTATCATTATTTTTCCTAAGAAATTACTTTTTCTTATATACAAAATCTATTTGTGTACTAAATAATTAATTAATATCGAAAATTTTTGAAGAAATACAATTACGATCGATATTACATCAACTGTCAAAATGAATTTATAACCATATGTTCATTTACCTCATATGATGAATATTTTTGTAATACTGATAGGTAAACCATTTTTATAGGTAAACAAATATTTTAAAGAATTCGCACTTAAAAGGATATCCGCGAGTTTTGGGATACCCTGTATATATATATAAATATGTATACATATAATATATATATACAGGGTGTCCCAGAAAGGTCGTATGTCCTTTCACTGGCAGATTCTAGAGAGCATTCTAAGACGAAAACTCTTATACGAAACTGTCGAGGCTATAATACTTTTCAAATTATAACCGATTAAAGTTATCCTATTACGGCGTCTGAAATTCGCGCGCTCAAGCATGGTACATTGCGCGCGCGATTGCGGGGTGCCCTTGTCCATTGACTCACATTTAAATATTGACATAATTGATGCGTTTATCGCCAAAATATCTAATTATCAAAATTGAGTTTTTTATTTGAAAACATTAATGATTTTATAAGTTAATAACGCTTTAAGTTTAAAAATCA
>NW_012026798.1:3654033-3668929 GCF_000956235.1 Wasmannia auropunctata | reverse complement strand
GTCATCTAGCGGAGTTTTGCAAAACGAAGTATGTACCGAAAGACATATCAAAAGACAAAAATATACGTTGTTACAAATGCAATAAAAATGGACACAGCTAAATATTGTATTACGGGTTTGAACTGACAATGAGCTTCTTTTACATGTTAATTAAAAATCATTAAGAAATTTTTAGCGGTATATATATATAATTTTTAACAGTTATATATATATATAACAGATATATATATAATATATATATAATTTCTAACAGTTATATATATAACGTTAAAAAAGCGTTTCTCATACATACGCACGATGTATTGTTTATTGTATAGCTGTATGGCTGTATTGATCCTTTTTACGACTTTAATAAATGTTATTTTATATGTATTAATGCTACAAGTGCACTGTGTATATACGGTAATAAAAAAGATAAGCGTCATAAATTTAAGACAGATTCTCTCTCTGTCTCGGAAACTAAACTTTTGTCAACATATACCTATTTACATTTATTCTGCAAACACTACCGATGATTGTCGGTATCGTTGCGCAGCTTTTCTTTACATATAAGCCATATAAGAAGGACTGCGCAACGATACAGACAATCGTCGTTAAACGTTTGCGAGTCCCGGTACAGTACGTATCATTGTCGGAACGTGACGGTCCATGCCGTACAGTCTGAATCGACCTTAATGTTTCTGAACATGCTCATTTTCCCTTTTTTTCCATTCTTTCGTTATTTCCTTTGTTTAATTATCATTTTTTAGGGTTTCACTTGGCGCTCGCAACGTTCACTTTATTTGTCCCCTTTTGACATTCGATTAACAAGGACGAAATGATAGTGTCAAGGGCGTTGCGAACGCTAAGCAGCCTACGAAATAATTCAATGTTGTGATGAGATTGCAATACAGCGAGAACGTATGTACATTCGGTTTCATAATCTTAAAAATAGGGGGGAGGGAGCCTTGTCTGAGAAAAGAATTTTTACAAAAAATATATCGATTGCGTAATTAATCGCAAGATCGCTGGCAAAATAATCGCATTAAGTTTAGAATCTTTTTTTCTTTTAATCGCAGCCGATTTTCTCTTTAGCGAATTCAATATACAGCGAATAATAACGATAATAGTGAAATTAAATATGGAAAATTCGTGTCATGTTATTTCTATTTGGCACGAAAAAAAAACGTCCAATACAAACGGTGATCGTTCGTGATTCCTTTGTTTTCAAATATGGATTATTTTCGCGCAACTACGTCGTCGGAATTTGATCTCAACGATCCACTCACCTTTTTGGCGTTGAGTTTTCGATCGTGTTGGTACTGTCAAGTTCGTAGCTCTCGTCGATGATTACTCGTTCGTCAATCTCTCTCGAACTGCCGGCGACATCCTCCTCGTCGCTGTCGGAGATGACGACGGAATCGCCCTCGACGCGGTAACTCGAGGAGTCATCGCGCCACTGCGTGAAGCTTTTCTTCATGTCTCGCTCGAGTACGATTCCCGTGGCAAGTAAACGCGTCTAAAGGCGAATAAATAGAAGACAATCCGCAATCCGCGTGTCACTCGTCCACGTTTCAAGTTTGTCACTTTGTCCTCCCGTTCTATCAACGTCGCGAATAGCCGAGCACGCGGTAGACAACTCCAGACAACTCTGAACTCGTACGAAGGACGAACCGGCACAAACTTGCATGAGCTCGCGGGACAGGTCACAGGACAGCGCAGTAGCGGAAAACCACCTAAGTTTTAAATCCGTTGCCAATGGTAGACGGATATACCGTGGTACTCAGGGATTTGTCACTAGTTTAATCCACAGTCTGCCCACAGCCATTCACAACGATCGGTGCTGGGAGTTTTTCCTGTTGGGCCAATCAGCGACGTGGACAAATCGGGTCTCATTCAAAATTTGTTTGTGCATTCGCTAAAGTTGGCATCGCATATCAAATTCTCCATTATTCGCTATATTACCGTATTTATATATTTTGTGTTTTGGGATTTGGAATCAGGATTGCATTGAGGTTATATTGCGTGTCTATTGAAAAGTCATGTCAGAATTTCAGATTGAGAAGAGATAGTTGTTCTAATTTATAATGAAGTAAGTCATTGTTTTCGAGAATGGCAGCTTTAATGAAGAAACGAGTACTAGCTGAATTTAATCAGAGCCAGGCGGTAAGTTTGTAATCGTGTGTTCCTTTCTATTCGCAAAGCCGGCAGAGCATAACTGGTGAAAATTTTTCTTAGAATTTTTCACATAATTTTTCAGAATTTCTATGTAAATTTCAGAATTCTTCAAAATATCTGTATAATTTTATAACTTTAGAAAATTTCTTCTTTCTAGATTTGTTAGACAATTGGAATACTTTACAGAAGTTCTGAGGAAGCGCTTCTACGTCTTTTCTATATTTATATACGAGAATTCTGAAATATTCTAAGAACTTCTAAAATTTCTCATTCTATGATTTCTGACGAAAACTTATAAAATCTGAAAAAGTTTATATTTAGAAATTTTTTCATAAATTTAAAATGTCGAATTCTTAAAAGTATGAAATATGAGAATTTTTTCCACCAAGAAAATCATTAATTTAACAAGTTACAAAATTTCTATTCAGATCGTTAATGAGCCGCCAACCAAACGATTAAAGACTCTAAGGCTATTATCGACATCTGGTTCGAAGAACGGTACTGACAGCAGCTCGGCATTAGCTTATATAGAATGCTTGGAAAAATGCAAGAGTGGTAATGACGCATTACAACTACTCGTTCGTATTTCGGATGCTATAGCGTATATAGCACCAGAGGATGTTCCCATTGCTGTAAAGAAGCTAGCAGAGAGATTTGCTGTCGAGAATGAAGTTGCGGTGAGAGCCAAGATTTTCTGGGTGTTTGCTGAATTGGGAGAGGTGACGCCCGACACATTGGAGAAGGCAAAAATTGTGAACGAAACAGCGGAACTTCTGAGGAACGAGGAGTCGCACAGAGTGAAGAGTCAGGGATTGGCAACGTTGTTGAAGTTGGGAGATTACCAAAGGTGTTCATATCTCACTGTATCTCCTCTTTTCCCTTTTATTTACTTTTTAAACTATATAGTTTTCATGCATATTTGCTATTAAACTATAAATATTTAATTAAAGGAAATAAAAAAATGCTTTTTTCTATTAATAAATTAATAAGATAACTTTTCTATTAATAAGAAATAAACTAATAAATTATTGAGAAGAAATATTTTTTGTATATTCAGGGCGCTGGTGTTGAAGATTGCGCAGGAACATTTGCCTGACACATGGCACGGTGTTCAAACACGATGTCTTTCGATCATTGGGCGTTATTTAACAGCAAATGCTGCTGATGATACCTTAACGCTAATTGGCAATTATGCCCACTCTCAAGATCCACGGGTTCGTGCACAGGCTTTCGAAACCATGGCGGAATTGCATTCTCACAGAGGTTGTAGACTCCCCGCGAGTTTCTTTAAGGAAGCCTGCGCAGCTCTTCGCGACGATTACGAGATCGTACGCCGAGCTGTGCTGAAACTTATCTGGCTCTTAGGAAGGGAATATCCAGAAAAGTCAGTGCATCAGTATTTAAACGTGATTTTAAAGATGAAATCGTACGACAAAACTCTTTTTTATGTTTCTTTTATTACATATTACAGTATTATTGTTGGGTCCGATGGAGAGGATGTACGTATGGTGGATTGTGCCTTTTCACAAATTTGCAGTCTTATGGGTGATTTATCACCTCGCGTTAGAGCCTCGGCAATGTCGCTTTTGGGAACCATGAAAAGTGTATCGCGTCGTTACATCGAACAAGCGTTGGATAAGAAGCAAAAAGTAGTTGAAGCAGACAGACCTGAAGTTGAAGAAAAAAGTGGATCTTGTGGAGCATTTATTCATGGTTTAGAAGATGAATTTTTAGAGGTATAAATTTATCGCGATACGATAACAGTTTTCTTAAAATATTTATTAAATCGTCAAATCAAAAGTTTGACTATATACAATCTTTAAAGCATTTTTTTATCAATTTGTAGCGTTAAATGGATTGCACCCATAGATATATAGATTACTGATTCTATCTCCCACCATAGTATTCTTATCTCCAATTGAATATCGCCATATTGACGAAGAAAGTGTCCACGCATGCACGTTAACCATTACGCGCGTATCTCTCACCACAAATTTTCGTCTGAAATTATCTGCACTTCTCTCTTGTAAATCTCTGACCATAAATATGACTAATCAAATTGAATCAAATCTAACTTGACAGTTAACGTGCATATGTGGACACTTCCTCAATTGGATACACAAATGTAATGCGTATCAGCAATCTATATATCTATGATTGCACCCTTTATTATATCAATTATTATTCAAAACTTGATTATAATTAACCATCTTTTTTTATGATTATTTTTCATATCGATTGAAAATAAAAATCATTTTAGGTAAGAACAGCAGCGGTTGAAGCACTCTGCACACTTTCGTTGGAACAACCAAGTATAGCTAGAGTTTCATTGGACTTCATGGTGGATATGTTCAATGACGAAATTCAAGATGTCAGATTAAGAGCTATCGAATCTTTAAAGAAAATGTCAGCAAGCGTGACTCTTCGAGAGGACCAGTTGGAAACAATTTTAGGCGCGTTGGAAGATTTCTCGGGAGAAGTGAGAGAAGGCTTGCACGCTATGCTAGCCGCTAGTCATCTCGCCACCACAAATTGTCTTTACATGTGCGTTAATCGTTTGCTAGATAATTTAACTCGATATCCTCAAGACAGGGAGAGTATCAGGAGTTGTTTAGCAGCATTGGGCGCGTCACATCCGTACTTAACGTTGCCTTTAGTACCGCAGCTTCTTGGCCGACATCCTTTCTTCGACACACCCGAGCCAGATGTGGATGAACCATCTTGTATCCTTTAAATCAATTTTCATTGTAGTAAATAGTCTTAGATTTTAAAATTATAATATCCTTAACTTTTTATAACAGATGCAAGCGTGCTCGTTTTAATCTTCAATGCCGCGTTACACTGTCCGAGTATGCACGCTCTCTTTACAGAACATGCTTCCAAACATTATCACTATTTGCGCGACACTATGCCGTATCTAGTTCCGCGATTGCGACCAGCGCTTACTAGTGGTTCAGGAATCAAAATGGAAGATATGGTTGACGAAGAGAACAGAGATCAACGTGGTCGAGAGTTCTTGGAGAAGATGGTAGTTGGAATCGAGAATGCTAGACCAGGCGGGAGAGTTCATACGCAGCTTTTAGAGACCGCAGCCATTGATCTTGATCGTCTGACAGAGATGGATCATCAGATGGAAGGTGCGGCACGTTTCACCGCCTTATATATTCGAT
Source organism: Wasmannia auropunctata (assembly GCF_000956235.1). NCBI lineage: Eukaryota > Metazoa > Arthropoda > Insecta > Hymenoptera > Formicidae > Wasmannia > Wasmannia auropunctata. The sequence continues at coordinate 3,663,602 of NW_012026798.1, read as the reverse complement.
GTCTGCTGCTATTGAAGTTCGTTCTCAAAGAATGTTCCATGTCTTCGACGACGTCTATTTTGGCAAATCCAGTGCCGAATACTAACAATAATATTTTCGTTCTCCTTCAGCATACGCAAAAGTACGTATTTTTAATTGGAGAGGCCATTTTGATAAATCATATAATTTTAATGATAAATAAAAATTATAAATGAACTTGGTCATTTTCTAGATTACAACGCTTATTTAGCGGATTAGGCGAGAATGAAATTATATTAGCTAACGATATGTGGTTGAAAGCACTGGCTATAGAATTAGTTAGGGTGACCAAGAGTGCAACCGGCAGCGCGTTACCACTGGCTCGTTATTTCTTATCGGAAGCCGACGCTTTGCCTCAAGATACATCGAGGCTGCCACCGTTTTCCAGGGCTCTGGTTCTACAAATACCCACTTTGGCAGACGTGAAACCGGGTTCCTTGACACGGCTTTTGTTGCCGTTGCTTTTGACGCCGGTGACACAGGGGGAAGAACGATTGCCGAGACCGTCAGCGACAACGCGCTTCTGCCGAGCGCACATCGAGGAACCGAGAGGCGATGCCGATGCCGCACTAAAATTCACGGGCGGTCTTTTACTGGGAATCCCTCTGAACGCCAAGATATTAAATTTACGCGATCCTTCTACTCTGCGAATAAAGCTGAGACACCCGGATCAACAAGTGCAATTACTGTTACCGCGACAGTCAGATCTACGTAGGCAACAGTCCGACCAGAAGGATTACAGATTGAGGACAACAGTTCTACTATCGCATCAAGTGTGGATGGAGCCTTGTAACGTAGAAATCTCCCTAGCATTACTATTGCCTTCATCTTCGATTTGCACGCATCCACCTTTAGATGATCCATGCGTGATTGATTTGTGTAAACCTACCAAAGTATCGATTGCACCGAAAGCCATCAAAAGAGGCATATGATTACATTATTGTGTAATAATCATTTAATTTGTATGTATCTTTATAGATCAAGACTTAATACTTTACACAGAGAATTAGTTTGTTAATAAAAAAAATTGTAATTTAAACAATTTGTCAATTTCTATATTCAGAAACCATTGTGATATCAGAATAATGAATTAATGATAGAGATCAAGATAAGTCTTTGTGATAAGATCTTTTGTAAAATGAGCCTAGAAACGCTTGATTATTTGCGTTAAATATTATTAAACAGTATTACTGAACAATAATAAAGAGTAACGAATAAAATGAATAACGAATTTTCTAAATAACTTTGAACAATAGTTTCTCAAGCGAAAAATCTGGCTTTGTTTTCCAGTCTTGTCTGACGTAAACTAAAAGAAATATTTCAAAAAATATGATTTTACAATTTTAGAAACAATAACAATAAAAATGAATATTCACGAAAAAAGAAAGAAAAAATAAGATAATCGCAACTTTCATTCAATGTTCATTCATGTTTAATGTGAGAACTGGCGCGCTACATTACAACTTGCATTCAGGTTCAAAATATTTATCAATCGTTTTTTCTTGATTTGAAAATGGAAATGTTTTATTGTGAAACTTAGATCTGTTCTCTCATTTATTACAAGGTATAAGACATGATAGAATGTGAGCTCCTTTTCATAAAAAGTACATCTTTTCGATTGTAAAACAATATGTACACGATTGTAATTTGATAACTTACTCCTTATTCAATAGAAATTTCATAATCTGCTAGACATGACGTATGACAGGTCTTGAAGGTAAATCTGCCGCAACCATATTCTATTCATCTCCAACTGGAGAACGAACTGCTGCTGAAATAAGATGATTGTTTATTATTTGGAAATTATTTCTATTTATTTTTTATTATTTCATTGATTCGAAAATTTATTGACGCAAAAGTTGCTACATACGCAGTGAACGTTGGTTTCTCTGGTTCTGAATTCTTCTGGGCTAAGCTACCGAAACTGAGACCACCTGACTGATTGGCTAAAGATTCGAACGTACTGCTGCCTGCCACTTCTCCAAACACTTTTGGCATATTTTCCATTGTAGATCCAGCTTGCATGGCAGATGGACTTCCAAATCCTATTTAAACATTCCTGTCTTATTATAAATAAATAATAGATGCAGAATAATATGATTATGCTGTACAAAGTTTTTTGAAGACTAATGAGACTAATTGGGACATTATCTGTAAAAGCTGGAGTTGAAAGAGCTAAAAATACATGCGAGATTTCTCATATTGTTCTTCACAAGGGTAAATATACATATAAATGAGTATAGATTTACATTTTGAGAATGTTATAATAATATCAGCTATTTATTTACCCATGCCAGGAGATTCAAACGTAGGGGGTGAACCAAAACCAGCACCTCCAAAAACAGGTTTCGCTCCCCCGAAGATGGGTGACGATCCGAACACTGGCTTGGCGCCAAAAGCGGGAGCTTGTCCGAAAGCGGGTTGGCTGTTGAGTACAGGTTGCTGTATAGGAGACGTGTTAGGCACAGTAGATCTGAAGACATTTACGCCTGCAGGGGAACCACTAACTGCCGCCGGCGACGTGTTGCTCGCTGCACCACCAAACGGAGAAGCGGGTGTATTTGTTGCTCCACCAAACACGATACCGGGTTTCGGGGCGTTGGTATCGAATATAGATCCCGATGAGGCCGTACCAAATCCCGTTGTGTTACCCCCGAAGATATTTCCGCTCGGGGAAGTCGACCCGAAGATAGAATTCATACTGTTGCCTCCGAATATAGAGGTGTTCGTAGAGGTAGCGGGCGTATTGGAGAATACGGAACTTGAGGTGTTGCCGAACGGTGACGATGCGGGACTGATTATCGGCTTTCCAAAGACATTCGCCGACGACGCGGGCGGCTGCACACCCGGGAATTGCGCGTTCGACACCGGAGACGCTATCGGGCTCTTACCGAACGCCGGCGTGATGGAGGTTACTGTCGTCGTCGTCGCCGCAGGCATGCCGAACGAGATTGTGCCCGCGGAGGTGTTACCAGAGCTGATCCCGAAACTCGTGGCTGACATACTGGCGGCGGTGGTTTCGCCGAACGTCGGTTTACTCAGGGAAGTCTGGAAAGGGGACACGGTGCTGCTCGCAGGCATCGTCGAAGAGCTGGTGGTAACGCCGATCGACGTGTTTGTGAATCCACTGAATACCGACGCAGTGGTCGGCGCCGCTAAGGTTGACGTTCCAAAAGTAGATGTAATCGACGGGAAAGGAACTGCGCCGAAAGTAGTCGTTGCGGGCAGTGTGATCGTCTCTGGCACTGTCGTTGCATCCTTTATGACGGTCTGGCCGCCGAATATTGGTGCCGCGGCTAACGAAATCGGAGCCTGAGCAGTTACAGTACCAAAGGTGGATGCTTTTACTTCAGGCGTAGTGACTTTCTCGATGACGACTGAACTGGTGGCTGGTATCTCCGTCATGGACTTGCGAGCTGCGTTCGCATCTACAACGCTAATGGTAACTCCACCAAGAGTCATAACGGATGTAATGGCAGTCGCCGCGAGAGCCTGTGTTGTAATGACCGGTGCAGCTGCAGCGAAGCTAATGGAAGTCGGAATCGCATTTACCTTTCCGTCCGCGCTGCTGCTCGAGTAATCGGCCTGATGAAGAGTTAACGTGCTGGGTGATCCCAAGGATAAAGCCGAGAGTTCTATCGGCGTCTGCATCGGTACTGTTTGAACTGTTATCGTGGGTTCTACGGTAGGAGTATGGAGTATGGATTTCGAGTAAGCGAAGGACATCATGTCGAGCGGAATACCGGGGGATGAACTTTTCGCAACAGGCGGGGCCGTACTAGGTGTAGCGAAACTGAACGTGACAGCAGCGTCCGTTTTTACAGCTGGCGCCGCCGAGAGTGATGAAAGATTACGTGGGATTCCCATACGAGAGGTCTCTGTTAACGGATATTCTGTTGACAACACGTCCTTTAACAGTCCGGTCGAGAATAAAGCAGACTCCGGGGTTTTAGGGACGTTATCGCTGCTCACTGATTCCTTATTGTTCCTGGCAGTTGGATCTGTAAGGAGAGATTTCGAAAAGAGAATATCTTGAGATTTCGGCGTCGACGTTCCAAATGTGATAGACGCCGGGAAATTAACGTTGAGCTCCTGCTTCGGTTTAGATTGGGACACTGCGAGAACTGCTGGTGTGGCAGGCTTCTTGTCCGCTTGCTTCGTAGAAATCGTACTGGAGAAAGAAACGGTCGTTGGTACCTTCTGTTGGATCTTGTTCTGCGTGACGGCGCCGTTCGTGTCGGACGAACCGATTCTCGCAACGATACTGTTCAATGAAGCGAGAGGACTTTGCGTTTTGGTCTGCTTCTCGACCGGCTGCTTGACAGTGATATTCTGCTTAACAATCGACGGCTCGGTTTTGGTCTTAGCCTCATTGATCACAGGACTATGAGACGCTAAAGAAGACAGCGTGGCCTTTAGACGATCCTGAATCGGTGACGGATTGACCGGCTTGATAATTTTCGGAGATGATTCGGTGAGCAATGTCCTCAACTTGATCTGCTTTTCATGTGTGAAACTCAGAGTCTTCGAGGCGATGGTTTTGCAGCGGGCGTCTATAACATCGGTCTTCCCCCGAATGACCGACGCTGACGATTTCGGCGAACTCACGTGCAGACTCGTCATCGAGCGATTAAGGTTGGACATGCCGTCAGCCACCAATGAGCGATTGAGAGACTTCCATCGCCGCGCAAGCTGCTCGAGTTTCTCTTTTTCCTTCGTGATGATCTTGCTATGCATCAGAAGATTCTGATACACATACTCCAAGCTGGGAATTTTCATCTTCGATTTTACCTGCGCTTTGTGCTCCGACCATTCCAGATCCAAGATCTTATTGACTTGATTCAGCTGCGTTTGCGTGTAATAGTACCATCGTTGCAGATCCGCAATTTTGCTATTTTCGCTGTAATTTCTGGTGGTGATATCAACACTGGCTGCGTTCTTCGATTTGGTTTCTTCAACCCATGCGAATGACTGGAGCAACAGAGCTTTTAAGTACGCTATATCACTGGACAGGCTGTTCGTCGTGTCCTTTAAATCTCTCAAGAACTGTTCTATATAGACGGACATCTCCCCAAGCTGTTTCTTTTCCGCGTCCGTACCGCACTCCCACACCTGCGGTTCCAGTCTATTTCGCAGCTCTTTCTCGAACAACGCCTGCTCCTGCATGTAAGCTTGCATCCGTAAGCTATCATCTATACAAGCTTTCTGTTCTGCCACTTGCGGCGAACTTACTTCCTTATCTACAACTGATTTGATTTCCGGAACCTTTATAGGTTCCGACAGTATTGGCTCTTTAGGTATAATCGGTTTTGCAACCGTCTGCGGCGCAGGTTTTTCTTCTTGCGGTTTCGGCTGTTCTGCTGGTTGTTCCATAGGTGGTTGAAAGAATCCCGCTGCTTTCAAAGAGTCGCCAAATATATTCGTCATCGGAGCAGGCTTTGATCGTTCCAACGTTATCTCCGGCTGCTTCGGACGTTGCGGCGTGCTGGTCGCCGCGGCATTTATACTAAACGATATTTCTGCGGGCAAAGCATTAGGCTGTAACGGTGCTGGAGGCGTGACAATTTCCGTGGGCGGGACATTGATGGCAGGACAGTTGGGTGCCAGATTGACCATGTGAAAGCTGCACAATTTCCCGGACGTTCCAAGAATATGCAAAATGGGAACTGGATGCGGCAACATGGACTCCGTGCCCCACGGCAATTTGTTGGTCGGCGACTTGTCCACAGCTAGGCCCAAGGGATAAATTTCCGTGGTTCTCATCAGCGGCAATTGGGCCCTGCCGCTGTCGATTAATTGCCACTGATTCCAATTCGCGCCGCCATCTGTAGTGCCTAGCACAGCTATTTCGCTGCTGGTGCTACTGCCCGCTATAATGAGTCCCCATTCTGGCACGTGCTCGAAATAATAACGTGGAATGCTGTCCTCTCCCTCGGCGTCGGGAAAACCGTATGTAATGTCTTCATAGCATGTAAAGATAGCATTTGCCTCCCCTTTCGGTGCGTCAACGATGAGAACGTTTATATGCCGCTCATTGTTCAGATATGCGGCACAAAATTGATAATTGCTGAGCCATAGGATGTTAATCACCTCTCCGATGGATGGTGAAGGGCCCGCAATAGTTCTAGCGACCTTCAAAGTGTCTGGCTTCAGTTGTACGATATCTCCATTCTTGCAACCCACTGCTATTTGCTTGCCTTTGGGACTCCAGACTGCGCACAGAGCCTGTGGCTCGTTTGACACTTTGGAAAGTACAGATACTTTTGGTACAAAATTTTCTCTTATCTCTTCATCTATTTTCAATTGAAAGCTACCAATGACGCAGTCACTAGTAACGATGCAAAACATCACAGGTACGGTAGGATTCCATCGTATGTCCGTTATGTAGCTATCTAGCTTGTTCGTTGGTGTTATTTCAAGTAACAGGTTGAGACTCTGAAAATTAACGGATTAATTAACGATAAATATACAACTGTGGGATTTCTATAATACTGAATAAAACGTCGAGATGTTTTGTAAAAATTTCTGCAAAAATATTGCTACGTGCATACATTTCTAGCTAGTGAATGGGCATCATATATCAATACTGTAGGCTTCAATGCTATGCCTATAGCGATATAATTATAATCACAATTAATTGCAATCTTTGATATAACGCCTGGCAACTGAAGTTCTATCTTCCACTCTGCACTGTTCTCCTCCACTGGCTTTAAGACGGTAATTTTATCATCATGTCCTATGTAAAGTAGTCCTCGTTTCTTGTCAGCCACAAGAAGATTGCAAGCGGCAGGAATATATGCAGGAGTCTTCAAGTCAAATACTTGAGATGTACTTGACTGTTTAAATAGAAATTCCTGAAAGTATAAGAGCAACAGTAAACATAAAATCAGATATCAGGAGACATGATTTAAATAGAATATTCTAAGATATGCATACACGAAATGAACAGAATGATTCCTCTGTGTCAAAAAAAGTAATGTTTTTCCTCTAGCAAAACTGTATTAGACTAGTAGTTTTTAAACGAGAGCAATTTAAAGCTGATAAATAAATATTCAAAATTACACATAAATTAAGAGTAACATATGCTGGATATATACACTATTTTATATTATTTCTCTAAAGATTTTATAACATATGCATATCTAATATTTCTTAAATATATGTTAAATAGAATTTATTTCATAAGAAAAATTTAAAAAAATTAATACTTGAATGCAATTTTGAATAAATTCAGGGTTACTCTGCATAAGTATACATAAAATTTTTGAAAATCAACTCTTGTGTTGAGAACAATTGTTGAGACCAAAACTCATAAAAATGTATAAGTAAAAACTTGTAAGTTATTTAGTTATTTGTTTTACATTTGAGAGCTACTTTAGGCCATATATAAAAATCAAATAAGTTAAAGAATTTGATGCAGAAAATGGCTCACAAGGAGACTGAATGATGTGATACTATATGATTTCTACGAAATTCATACAGTATCAATAGGTATCCATATTGAGTAAATGGCAGGATAAAGAACAAAAAATGAAAAAAGATGAAGAGGGAGAAGTTCCACAAAGCAATACAAATTGGCAAAAATTTGTTTTTTTCCTTCCTTTCTCCATTTTCTGTTCTTTATTTCACAGATCCTCTTCTCCTTCCTACTTCATGCTTTAAAACCAACGTTCTAGAAATGTCCAACAAGTAAAGGGATACATTATTTTAAATTACAATTGCATAAAATTACAGCGTTTTATTGCTTTTGCTAAAAAAATAAAACATGTTTCACATTTATTCGTAGCGTGCTACTGCTGCGCCAGCTCTTTGGTTAAATGCTCTACTGAACTTCTTTGATGCTTATCCAGATCTCGAAATTTTTTCTTCATTTTTTTTTACAAAAGAAACGCTTAAGAAACGCATCTTATTCGTTTACTCAACAATATTCGACATGAATACCTATGGATACCTATGAGTTTCGTAGAAATTGCATATCACGTCGTGTAGTCCTTATTTGCTTCATGCTTGAGAACTTCTTCAGGCCACACAAAAGCAAAATGTCAAAGCGAGTTGAGGCACAATACGTGTATTAATATAATCTAATTGATCTGTTAAATAGACATTTTAAAAGTTGACGTATCACTCGTGCGAGACTGTATATCTGTCGAATCTCCGCAGAATCGCCAGAGCAAGTGATGCCCCGTGAGGAACCGAGTAAAGGAACTTGAGGTAAATTTTTTTAGATGATTGTGCAAATGCCAAAGACGATTTTTAATACAACTTCTTCGCCGGTTGTATCCACGATCCATTTGAATCACGCATGTAATTTTTGTTACGAAACGACACGCGGTACCTGCACGTATATTGGGTCCAACGATGTCTTCATTTCTACAGTGTTTTGCAATTACTCTTCTTAAACGATCAATAATAATGATAAATAAGATATAGACCTCGTCGATCGCTCCTCACTCAAATTTCAACAGACGTACTAAAATCAGCACTAACTGCGCAACTTTTGTGATATTCATCCGGCAGTCGGCACTAGGAGTACTAGGACAGTGCAAGCAGAGAGAAGCATGAGCAAGCATGAAGGGGCTTTCTACAATAAGCCGTTAGTCACTACTCATATCATACTAACTAAGAATTGGCCAATCGTAGTCGAATATTTTTCTTACATTCAACTGTGATTGGTCAATTCTTACGATTTACGGCTTACGATCTGACATACGACGTATTGTAGACAGCCCCTCATTGTAGATGGACCTTAAAGGTACCTTTTCATATTGACGCTCGACGCTCATTTTTAGCGTCAAAACAGATCACATGATCAAAATTGACGAATACCAAGCATTAATTTCGATCATATGATCTGTTTTGACGCTAAAAATGAGCGTCAGCATAAAATCGTATCTTTAAACAATGATTAGTTCATTTCTGCTGTTAGATCCGGGAATTAGTCCTGAAATACAATAGGTGTAGGAAGCCTTAAACCTTAAGGGTTCCTGCACACTGGACGCGGAAATGCTTGCCGCGCGGCAAGACACGACGCGGTGGCCAATCGCCGTCTGCAAACCGAAAGAGCATATATATATATATTCTGCCGCGCGGAAAAAGTTCTACTTTTGCCGCGCAGCAAGCGTTTTGACCAATAAAAATGATTTTGTCAAACCATAACCAAAAAAGTGTCTTGCATCATATGTGTAATGACTACAACCCGTAACAACCTGTATATAAACTTTTTGGTAACAACACGTCTAAAAATACGTTGTAGAATACATCAGTCAGAAGAATACATCGGAAAAAAATGGATAAAGAAAGAGAACATTTCGAAATTGTAAGTAATAATTAGAAAGAAGTTATTTATAATATTTTTATAATTATATGATGAAATAAATAAATTTTAAAATTATTTTATTATATCACACTTATTAATACATATTATATAATGTTATTTATATCCCTATATTCTTTTTACTTTTAGTGGTGCAAAGATTGCAATACCTTATTAGATGTCACAGAAGAACATATCTGCTCTACTTCAGATAGTAATATTTGTGATTATCCAGATA
>NW_012026798.1:3653439-3653983 GCF_000956235.1 Wasmannia auropunctata | reverse complement strand
ATTATATATTCTTAAATAATTATTTTATTTCCAGGCTATTTTTTTTTAAATCTTACTCTTGTGGAACATTTTTTAAATAATCCATGAATATTCTAAACATTATGTTTCTAAACTATACTTTTTTAATTTTTCGTTGATTTTCAAATATCTACATTTCGCGTCTAATTTCTTCTGCAAATCGCACAATATGACACCTTATCAATATAATCCTGATAGTATATACAATATAAATACATATTTACTATAATTTTACTTTACTTACTATTCTTTAATTTTAATTTATAATATTTTTATTAATATTATTTTAAAAGACAATTAAACTAAAAATTAAATTTTATAATAATAATTCTACATAAATATTTTTCATTTAATTACAGACTTATATACCACAATATTTTTTTGTATTATTCCCAGAATTTTTTATCTCATTTACAAAGTTATTTATTTATTATTTGTTCTTAATTTTTTTTTGAAAATTCATAACAATCAATAATGTCTCTTTTTTTTCTTTTAATTTAAGATTTTTACAATATAATCTCTCTAT
>NW_012026798.1:3653153-3653389 GCF_000956235.1 Wasmannia auropunctata | reverse complement strand
TGCTCTTCCGATCTATTGAAAAAATTCTACGTCGTTCAATTATGGTTTTAGAAAAAAACTTTCTTTACATTTTTTATGTGAAATTTTCTGCTCTTTCCATTGGTGGCATTGTTTTTATTGTTTATTGCTTCATTTAAAAGTTATTTGCAAAAAACAATTTGAGGTTATTTTGTTTAAAAAAAAAAACACTACTTAAAGAGGTAAACTATTTAGATCGGAAGAGCACACGTCTGAAC
>NW_012026798.1:3650511-3653103 GCF_000956235.1 Wasmannia auropunctata | reverse complement strand
TGCTCTTCCGATATATATAATTGTTGGAAATGATTTAAGGACGATTACGAAATAATTCAATTATTATATAATATAATTGATATAAATAATTATATAAACAGCTAACGGAAATGTTTTGATGAAAATTTATCAAATAAATCTTTAGGTAAAAATTTTTTTAAAATAGTGAACGTTATAAAGATGTGAAAAATGGTTAGATTGACGTAATTAAAAATATAAATCTATAGAAAAAAGGGAACCAAACTATAAATAATAAGAATGAACAAACAATTAAAAAAAAATAGTAATTACAAAACGGAAAATAAATATTTAAAAAGTGAAAATAAAAATTGCATAAATGAAGCTGAAAATTAAAGCATAAATGCAGAAAATTAAAATAAAAAATACATTTTTTGTGGATATTAATTATTTGACAGATGTTAAAAGTTGAACTAAATAAAATTTATCTCAAAATAATATTCTTTGAAAATTAGAATTTTGAAAAATAATTAAAAAAATGCATTAGAGAATAGACGCGTAAATAAGGATAAAATTCAAAAATATTAAAGAAAAAATGAAATGAATAAATCTCTCACATGTATTATTATGAAATTAGTATGTTTTGCATGAAAGATAATTAAAAACTTACACTGTGGAATCATATAATTGTATGGCATCAATCTCTTCATTTTTTGTAAATAATTCCTCAGGATTCATTTCGTTTAACTCGTCGATTTGTTTCTCAGTTATCATTTTTAATAGGGTATGCCTAAAATCTATGAATAAGAGTAAATTTGGAAAGATTAATATATAATAGATATTTTATTTAATAAATAATCTTTTAAAAATTGAAAAATATATATGTAAATTATATATAATTATAATAATATAAAAATTACCTTTTTATAATATGAGAGGAAAGAAATAATTAGTGATATAAATTATAACTTTTAAAAGTCACAAATAAATCATTAAAGTGTGATATTCGCTTTCATATAAATGAAAAAGAACAAATGAAAATTGTTTATTTTGATAAAAAATATTAACTTCATATTATATAAAGCATGAATAGAGTCTAATTACTGTTAAAAAAAAAATTGAATATATAGAGAAGTATAGAACATGATTCAATGTCAATACGCATAAATGGTATTAGGAACGAATTTTATAAAAGAGAGGATTTATATATATGAAAGCAAATATCACACTTTAATGATTTATTTGTGACTTTTAAAAGTTATAATTTATATCACTAATTATTTCTTTCCTCTCATATTAAAAAAAGGTAATTTTTATATTATTATAATTATATATAATAATTTAAATATATGGTTCAATTTTTAAACGATTATTTATTAAATATAATATCTATTATATATTAATTTTTTCAAATTTACTCCAATATATAAATATATATATATAAATATATATATTTAAATCTATTAAAAATAAAAACATGATTAAATAGGAAAAAATATATTAAAAAATTATTCATAATCATTCTAAACATATATTTTTTATTTTCGTAAAACATATTTATGAAAAATTAATTTTTAATGATGTTATATTTCATATATTTCCTAATTTATATACATGTGTAGTTCTATACAATATGAACAGCTCACATTACGCACCATTCTAAAAGATTTAATCATTATAAGAAAATTTTAGTAAAATAGTATACTACAGAAATACGAAACTACAATTCACGTTTATTCGTTGTTAATTATAATAAGATTTTTAAAAAAATTTAAAAATTCAATTTTAGATTATTAACCTTATTTAAGTTAAAATAAATATCCTAAAAATTGCTATTTCATAAAAAAATTTAGATTGTTTATCTAATCAAAACTTATTTATGTTATAATTATTTTTTTTATAAATATGTTTGTTATATAAATTCCAAAAATTGAAATTTCATAGCTATTCTTAAACTCTTTAATTAATAAATTAAATATTATATTATATATATTAATTAAAATTAATATATAAATTCTAATAATTACAATTTCATAAATAATCTTATCTGATTGAAGAAGGAATAAAAGGTATTTGATGAAAAAAAATTATTATTTGGATTAAATCGAGAAAAACAAGGTATTTATTATTAAAATTAATTATAAATTAAGAAAAAGAAGATTAAAAGAAATGATTATAAAAATTATATAAATTATGTATTTGAGTGATTGATTAATATATCAGAATAAATAATAAACATAATAAAAAATAATGATAATAGTGATAATAAAAAAATGTTATTGGTTAGGATGAATATTTAAATAATATTTAAAAATTAAATTGCGATAGGGAAAGAACTTTTGAAACTGTGTTAAAATGTTAATAATAATATAGAATTGAAAAAAAAAAATTTATTGAAAAAGTGAAAACATCTAAAGCATAATAAAAAAAAATTAATTAGATTTATTTAAAAAAAAAATGCAAAAAAGGAAGAGAGAGCGCACTTTAGAAGAGCAGGAAGAATTAGAACGTAAAAGGTCTGAGAGAAAAAATGAAATGCAACGAATACGTCGAAAAATAGCGAAAGAAATGATAAATAAATCAGGCAAAAAAAGAATAGAAAATAATATAGTATATGTGAGCGATAAAATTGAA
>NW_012026798.1:3649173-3650461 GCF_000956235.1 Wasmannia auropunctata | reverse complement strand
TATCTTGAATCATGTCTTCGAAGTATCACTGCAGATGATTCCAAACGTATCATTAATCAAATATTAAAACTTATTGCAGAGGCAGATGTTTAAAATAATTTTAAAAATCTATTACAGTGTATTACTTTTTCATGTGATATTGTTTTTTTTTACAGTTTATTTAGTTTGTATATGTATGTGTTAAATCTTTAAATGACTGTTATGTTATGCAATATACATATACACAAAGCCACGCATGTATGATGTTAAGTAATATATTATTTAACGAAATCTTAATAAAAAGTAAAGAGAGTCGACAATAAATTCTATATTTTTTTAAATTTAAAATAAAGAAATTTTAGATAAAATATTTTATTTTCCAAATCATTAATCCTACTGTAAACATATATATTGTAATATACTTATAACCTAAACATAAATTTTTTATAATCTTTTTTTAATCTTAATTTATTCTTAATATTAATTTTTACAAAATATAGAATAAAAATAAATTTATTATAATAAGTTCTTTTGAATACTGTCTTCTTGCCAGGGTACTTTACCTTCGTTCATAAAATAATCCATGAAGGTATTTCTGATTTCACCAGCATGTTTACTATAATTATTACTGCAAGAATTGCTACTGTTATTTATACTTCTTAATCTCCATTCTTCATTAATTATTTGATCAGATAATTTATCACCGTAATCGTTTCGGCAGTAATATGAAGTGCTCATTAATAAATTGTGTAAACAAACAGTTGCTTTAATTATTGCATCACTTGTTTCAAGACTAGTATTTAAAGGTCTCTGCAAAATACGCCATCGACCGACCCATATTCCGAATGTACTTTCTGACACTAGTCGAGCTCTACTTAATCGATAATTAAATATTCGTTGGGAGAAGGTCAAATTTTTTGATGGATATGGTCGCATAGTAAATAAATTTAACTGAAATGCTTCATCAGCTACAATAACATATGGAACCTGATGTCTGGCACTAATAGCGGAAGGAGCAGGCAAATACATATTATTGTTATAAAATCGTTGTCCCATAACAGAATGTCTAAAGATTCCTCCATCGCTATGTTTACCTTGAGCACCAATATCGACGATTAAAAATTTATATGTGGCACTTACAAGTGCTAATATGACTATGCTGTGGAATTGTTTGTAATTAAAATATGTGCTTCCTGCTTTTTTAGGACACTGTAAAAATAATTTTAATATTAATTAAATTTGTATTAAAATTATAGATACTTGTTTCAATATTATCTTACAATTATAGCAATATGCTTCCCATCCATAG
>NW_012026798.1:3648755-3649153 GCF_000956235.1 Wasmannia auropunctata | reverse complement strand
TAATGTAATAATATAATAATATAATTTTTTACTTACTTTAAAAAGGTTATAACATCCGAAACTCCAAACGAAAGTTCATATAGGGAAAAACCAACGTTTGGAAATAAAATGGCTCTTGCACAGAAGCACGGCATGCTTGCCGCGCGGTAAAAGTACAACTCGATCCAACTTTTGTTGTGCGGCAGAAGATGCCTTCTTTGGATGCTTTTTGATTGATTTAGGCACGCGTCGTATTTTGCTGTGCGATAAGAGTTGTCACATCTTATTAAATAGTATTAGTTAAAATAACCATAAACAATTTGCGCATGCGCATGCAATGTTACCGCGTGCTATGTGAATATGTATGAATGCCGGAAAAAATAATACTTGCCGCGCGGCAAGCGTTGCCGCGCGGCAAG
>NW_012026798.1:3648004-3648705 GCF_000956235.1 Wasmannia auropunctata | reverse complement strand
CAAAACGAACGCTTCGCGACTTACAGCTACACAATACAAACACGCGGTGACTCGGCCGGGCGAGGGCGAACGCAAAGCGACCTTCTAAATGACTCTAATCTAACGCGATCGAGCGGGCGGTGCACTCTCTAGTTCGCGGAACAAGTAATACTCGCAACTCTATCGTACACGGCACTCGCGGCCGCTACGCTGAAGAAATCTTTACTCTTGCACGGCCCTCTCGTTTCGCGAAACTTGGCGACTTTACAAAATTAGCGACGTTCGTCTCACCGAATGCTCTCCCTCTTCCCACTCCTCTCGCTTCTCGACACACAACTTCGGTCCTCTCGACACGGGGCTTGGCAATGGATCCTGCGTCCCTTACAGTACACGTCAGGTGACGGTGACGATCACGGCACAAGTGCCGGTCCTTCGTAGCGCCGGGAGCACGTTGGTAGCGGGGCCATCTGCCAGTTTCCGCTATCTCTTCCCGTCACGTGAGTCCCTCTTTCGCGATCCCCTGCGCCGCAAGAGGGTAGCGTCAGACGCGGGCCCCGTGATAACAGGCGCGCGATTTCAAGGTTGACTTGCCGGGAGGGCTTCTGGCCCTCGATACGTGGAGCGAGCCCTGGTGTCAGCTCTCCTGCGCCCTTGTACTATCGGGGCCTCCTGGCAAGGCCGTCGGCTCGCTCCGAAAACTCTGTAAAAGAGAACAGTAGTAA
>NW_012026798.1:3641230-3647515 GCF_000956235.1 Wasmannia auropunctata | reverse complement strand
TTCACATTCGACTATGATTGGTCTATTTCTTAAGGCTTAAGGCTTCCTACATCTATTGGGACTTATAAAGATTTCATTGGAGCAAATTATAATCAACATTGTAAACGCGCCCTACGTCCAAAGTGCATCGAAGCTGCATTACGTTCTGCACTCCGTCAAAGCTGCAGCAGAGAATCCTCTCTGGCGCACCGTCCCGCAGTGACTCCCCCCCCCCCGCAACTTTGTACTCTTAATTCCTATGTCCATGGTATCGCATCCTCAATCTTATTTTAAGAGATCATCTTAAAATAATCTTGTTTGAAGATGATCAGGTAATCATCTGATTTTAAACGATCTTTTGATTCCGGCGCTATTCGTTATTACTCAAAATCGTATTTAACCCTTTATAATCGACTTTTTTGCTTATAAAAAACTTGTACAATCAATAAATAGAAAACATAAATTGAATCATCTTGAAAATACATCTTAAAAATACAGATATAAGGTATTCATTTAAAGATGTAATTTTTAAATCACATGACGTTATATGTAGAGAGTTAACACGATCTTTGTCCGTGATCTCTTTAGACCGGCGAAATAGCCAATATATGTGCTATTAAATAATGCAATAATCTAAGACTCAGTATTAAATCGAAAGGCTGTGCTATCGCATTTCAGTAATTTTATGTACATACCTACATACAGTGCCGTCGAGCACATGGAGTGTAGATAACCTAAAAAACGGCCTATTATCAATCCAGACCTATACGATTAAGATCATTTTTTATGTATCAGAGTTACTTAGATCTGAATTAATTTATCTTTTTAAATCTATCTCCAAAATAAAAATTAAAAAATTAGATTAATCCGATGAACCGCTTCTCGATGGCTGCGATCAGAGGTTATTTTTCATACGTGTAATAACATTTATTAATTCAATGGAAATTTTGATAAAAGCGGAAAGATAAGGAGTAATAAGCTGTTTTGTTTTTAATGAAACGATACATGACATAACGCAAGATGTCGGGTAAAACGGTCTTTGTTACGGTTGGTACAACGAAATTCGATGATCTGATAACTACAGTGTTGAGTCGCGCAGTCCTGGAGGTAGTGCATATAGTATTTACATTTTATTATTATTTACATTACTTTCTTTCGTTGAATTATCTGTTCTTTATTATATTTTGTGTATATACTTACAATATATATATATATATATATATATTTAAATTCTTATATCTCAAAAACTAGTGTTTAAAATAAAAATTTACAAATAACATTTTTACTTAATTTTTCAAAAACTTTTGTTATGAATTTTAATTTGCAAATTTTGGGTCACCCTGTATTATGTATATATATGTATATCTGTTAAAAAATGTTTACAATTAATATTGCAATTCCAGGCCCTGTCAGCACGTAATTACAAGCGTCTGATCTTACAAATTGGCAATAGCAACTTAGAACCGGATTGCACCGCGCGTTATGGTTTTCATAAAATAGAAACTTTTGGATTAAGTCCATCCATCGGGGAATATTTGCAACTGGCAGATCTTGTGATAAGCCATGCTGGCGCAGGAAGCGTACTGGAAGCTTTGGAAAAACGCAAACACTTAATTGTAGTGACAAACGATCTCCTAATGGACAATCATCAGATTGAACTGGCCGAGCAACTGTATAAAGATGAGCATTTGTATTATTGTACTTGTCGGAATTTGTTGCATGTTATAGAAACAATGGACTTGTCAAAGTTAAAACCGTTCACCAATGACAAAAGTGCAGATATAGCTAATTTTATTGACAAAGTAATAGGATTTAGGTGACGATATCAATATAATTAATTGTTATCCAGTTTGGAAAGAAACTGTTTTGTATTGATGTTAAAAAAAAGAAGTCAAATATTTGTGGGAACAAGCAGCAATATTTATATATATATATTTGAATTCTTAACATGTCTTACAATAAGGATACATATTCCATAAAGTTTAAAATTCATTATTGTAATATATTATATGCTTGATATAATTTACAATAATAAAACATTATACACTTAAACAACCATCCCTCAAAACTGTTTACATATTATAGAAAAATTTATAACTCTGCATTAGTCAAATTGTGACAGATCAATGGCAGTTTTAACGTTCCCTCGGATAATTGATAAATTATTCTTGGACATTTGTCACTGCTAATGTAACAATTAATTCTGTAAAAGTATTATAAAGGTTGTTCGCGCTGTCAAAATAAAACCAGCTCTTTAAAAAATATTAGTTATCTTCTATATAATCTTTAGCGTTGCTAAAGCGTCGTTCTATGATATTGAGAACAATTGATATAATATTAGCAAGAGTGAAATAATTTTTATGCTCCAATACCACTACTATGTTCTGTGAGTTATTGCTGTATGGCATACTTTCAATTTATTTTTCACGAAGACGTTTTACACGGACATGAAGAAAACTACACAGAATTATAGTAGTGTGTGCTTTAATTGATCAGGCCAAGCCGTGTCATTTCCTTTAGAAGTTCATTACCCATTTGTGCAGGACTCCTTGTTACTATTACACCAGCCTAATAACAGAACCAATGTGTATATTGATATACTCGATTCCAAAAAAATTTCAAGTACAACATTAATGACATATGAATAGAAAGTTTGACTTACTTTTTCGAGTGCATCAATTTTATCTTGCGCGCCGCCCTTTCCTCCTGAGATTATGGCACCAGCGTGTCCCATTCTTCGTCCGGGAGGTGCAGTAATACCAGCGATAAATGACACCACTGGCTTAGCTTTTCCACCCTTTAACACAATATGTATATAATAAATAAAGACGTAATCCTACGTTAGATTTCCAGAAAGAGTGTAAGAGTTAGGATTTAGGTTAGGTTGGATCGGAATTTGGATACCAATTATTCTGAACAAGAACCAACAGTATTTTTTTCGATGAGATACTCTGCTGCAAATTCCTCCGCACTTCCGCCAATCTCTCCTATCATTAAAATACCACTGCAATCTGGGTCAGTAAGAAATACATCCAAACAGTCGATGAAATCAGTACCGTTGAATGGATCGCCACCGATGCCAACACATAATGTTTGTCCAAGTCCCGCCTTCAAAGAAAGTACTATCATTATTACCATATTTGACATTTTATGAATATATAATTTTTGGAATATGCTTACAAGTGTCGTTTGATTCACAGCCTCGTAAGTTAGGGTTCCAGATCTCGAGACAATACCAACCTTTCCTTTTTGATGTATATGACCAGGCATAATACCAATTTTACACTACATCATATGAGAGAAGAGAAGATATATATATATATATATATTTCACTAATAAATTTGTAAAATTAATTATTTCTGTACCTGTTCAGGTGCTATTATTCCAGGGCAGTTTGGGCCAATTAAACGTGACTTATTTTGTTCGAGTAAACGCCTTTTCACCTTGACCATGTCATGTTGAGGAATACCTTCCGTAATACAAACAATTAATGGCATTTCTGCATCAATTGCTTCCATAATGGCTGATGCCGCAGCTGGGGGCGGTACATAAATAACTGTCGCAGAAGCCCCAGTTGCTTCTTTCGCCTGTAAGATACAAAAGACAATTTAAGCACCATGGCAGATAAATGAGTAAATGTAAAAAGAAAAGTATGTAGTAGTACCTACCTCCTTAACAGATTTATATACTGATTTACCAAGATGCTCTGTTCCTGCCTTCTTAGGATTAACTCCACCTACTATCTTTGTACCATAATCGAGCGCTTGTTGACAATGGAAAGTCCCTTGCTTTCCAGTAAAACCTTGACATATCACTTTGGTATTTGCATCAATTTTTAAATTCTTCCTAGTTTCTGTGTAATTATACCTCACCTGAGAGCGTAATAAACTGCCACAGTTTCTGACTGAAAAATCATAAGATATTATAATAAACACACATTTGCTAAATCTATTATGATAAAACTAAGATACATGAGAGAGGAAAAAGATCCATAGGGTAAATTTATTGCTTAAAATGGCATAAGTATCATACATAAATAAACCCATATCAATATGCAAATAAAAGGAAAATTTGTGTACAGAAATATATATTTCACAATATTGAAGACAGATTGAAAATGAAAAGGTATGTTTATTGCCTTCTCTTATTCTTAGCAGCAAAGATTTCTGGGTCAAGGTTCACTTGTTTGCAGATCCAATGAATGTAATCTAACATTTATACTTTGACATAAAATAACAAGCAGAAGGTATATCCATGTAAATTAATATGTGCAATATTCTGAGAGAAAAATACAAGAAAGATTAAAGTGCGCATGAAAGAAAAAGGGGGATATCGCTAACCCTAGCTGTGGGAGTTATCGCCACGGGGGAAGGGTCGCGAGATTATTACTGTGAGAACAAATTATTGCAATTGCTTTGCATACGAGCCCGTACATCGTTCCTAATTAGTAAAACATGCATTTCCCGACGAGGCGCGACCCGATCGCGATTAACGTCTTCCCTTATATAATGAAAAGTTATCATAAATACGGACTGTCAGCATTATTTTTAGTCCGTTCATAGGCTGCGCGTGGCGTAACCAGCGGGAGAAAAAATCTCGAGGGCATTGCCGTAGAAACGTGCAAAAGGGAGAACGTCGAGAAGATCGGTGTCAACGCGAGGATATTACGGGACGTACGGGATACGCTGCGTAGGACCCACCAGCGAATTTTGAAAACGACCTGACAGCCACAGCCATCTTTTGGTTTATCCTTTCCGCTGAGGAGGCAACGCTCAAAATTGAATTAACACCGGAGCACCATTGATAGTACTAGCCACTACGATCTGACAAGAAGGTCAAGTCCAGAAAAGACACAGACGGGAGATACATACCGCGCGAAATTGGCCCGGTTGAGCCATAAACTTGCGAGAGCGTAGAATCGAGAATCGCGCCTCGATCGGCTTCATCCCATTGGCTATGAACGTGTCACGTGTTGTTTCATTGGCACATTCTTAATTTGTCCATTACCATTTGTCCATTGCCGATATATATTTATTAATTTTTATAATATTGTAATATTATGTTATTTAATATTAATCAATGTTTATTCAAATTTTGGACATAATATGCAATACTATATTTTTAAGGTCCGTCTACAATGAGAGTAGTAAGTCGTAAGCAGAGAGGATCCTAAAGGTCCGTCTACAATAAGAGTAGTAAGTCGTAAGCCGTAAGAAATTGACCAATCACAGTCGATTATTCTTCTCATATTCGAATGTGATTGGTCAATTTCTTACGGCTTACGATTTACTACTCTCATTGTAGATGGACCTTAAAGGTCCGTCTACAATGAGAGTAGTAAGTCGAAAGCCGTAAGAAATTGACCAATCACAGTTGATTATTCTTCTCATATTTGAATGTGATTGGTCAATTTCTTACAGCTTACGACTTACTACTCTCATTGTAGACAGACCTTAAGACCGTCTTAAGTATAGTCTTAAGATGTCATAAGCCAATCACAGAACCGTATTAGCATCTTAAGATATTACTTAAGATGGTCTTGAAATAAGAACAGACTATGAATACCGGCCCATACTCAAAGCAGGATCCATACAACATCGATGGCTGTCATTCATGAAGTTACTTCATGCTGTCATTGACTGATTGACAACGAAAACAATAGCTCGCGTTGTATCGCGATCACGATCCTACAGAATCGTTCAACTTGTTTGCATGATATCGTGACGCTTTCTAACAAGTCGGAAATTTAGCTGGGATTTAAAGAGAAGAAGAAATACATCCATCGCATTTGATATAGATTCAGTGGATTACGGTTTTCTACATGTTGAACTTGTCATTATGACCACAATAACGATTCTGTCCAACGAGATTATCTACATCATTCTGCAACATGAAACCGTCGGCATCAAGGACCTCAGAAATTTCGGTTTGACATGCAGACGATTTCTCAACGTGATAGATCACAACAACACGCTATGGCAAACGAAGTTTTATCAGAGGTAACTTCGTCATTCTCTCCGAAATTTTCATCGCGATTTACATAAGCAATTATAGACTTTCTACCAGGGTTGTGCCGTAGATTTCAAGATTACGTCTACACGGATTATTTACGTGAAATCTACGTGATATTTACATGGTCTTTTTGTTGCGTAGACAATTTAGACTTTTAAACCATGTAGACTATTGTAAATAGAATATAAAAGAATTAAATTATAAGGCAGTCTCTACCCACAATAGAAATGTTCAAAATGTATCATAGGAACAGGCTAAAGATACCACGACATCTTTAGAATATTCTTGATGTA
>NW_012026798.1:3631926-3641210 GCF_000956235.1 Wasmannia auropunctata | reverse complement strand
TTGATTTATTTGGCAGCCATTTATAATAGCGATAAATCAATCTTATGATTGGCCATTTGCGAGTCCAATCAGGACTCGTAACACCGGTCGCGCTTCTCTGATAATCTAGGACTCTACGCGTGGCAAGCATTTTCGCGTCCAGTGTGCCAGAAGCCCTTTAATCAACCAAAATATCCCATTTTATTGCATCATTTGCCGCGTGACTTCTTGCACGACGCATAGGTTACTCGACATTTTAGAAATAAAAGATTCTTCCTTTACGCAATAAAATGAGATGTTTTGATTGGTTGATTTGGATGACGCGCGCGCGTGACGCATTCAGTGGGAACGCACCCTAGGGTATGTTGGAATGCTGGAATTGCTGGAAAGGTAGTGTGCTGTACAATCAGCGGGACTTCCGAGCGCGAGCGGTAGTTGACAGGGGGCACGATTGATGGTACCGCCGTTGCCGAATGTGCATCGCTAACGAGACGGATCTGCTCCAGTCTACATAAATTCTTTTCGATTTCATTATCATTATTACTGACATAAGAATTTAATTATATCCACGTTTTTACATGGATCGCAATTCAATCAAATTCGCAGTGCCCCGGTCACGAAGGTAATATCGGCGCGTGCACGAAGCATGATACGGGCGACGGCGGTATCGCGGAAAATAAATCTGATAAAAATGACGTGGTAAGAAGATACGCTTATCACTTGACGGGAGCGTCGAAGGAATTACAAGGTAAATGCACTTTCGGCGCACACCGAATTATTCCCGTCGCGCTATCGATCCGAGATTTTATCGCGTGAACGTAAGTATCAACGAGATCCCGGAAGTACGCCGAAAAATTTCCTCGTCCCCCGGCCGTGCCCGAGCCAGACTTTTCTTCCCTGTAATCCGATACGGTTCGGTTCTCGGAAAAGTCGTGCGTAACGCACAAACATTGTCGTGACAAACGGAAAAACCGCCGTGGAGCTGCGCTCCAATGCGGATTATCGCCGCTCTTGGATTCGCGTCCGAAGGGAAATTTATCGTTATTACGCTAATCTTGCGTATTGCCATCCTAATTTGGTACAGAGTCGATTATTGCGACAATTCTGCGCGAATATTCTTCGGCTTTAATGTTACGCAACTGAATGCACTCCTCGGGTCCGGCTGGTTTTGCGCCTAACGCGTTGTATTGTTGTGGCCTGACGTGTAGAAGTAGGATGGAGGAGAGCACGAGCTCGGAAAATGTCTGGCACAAGGTCAAGCCGGAAGAGCAGAGCGAGCTGTTCCAAGGGGAGTCCGCAACCTCATCTGTAGAGGCCAACTCTACGTCGTTGGCCGATATATTTGACACGGCGTTCACGTCGACGGTCGATCCATCGCCGCAACCTCGGTTTCCTTCAGGTACACACACGCGACACTTGACAGTTTTCTTCATTAATCTGTACGTAAAATATTTTTTACGTACAGATCTCTCTTACGTTGAGATAGTAATACAGTAGTGAATCGAACACATCTCGCTTCCAGGTAATGAAATGGAATATGAGCACTTATTTGCGGAAAGTGATATCGAAGAGTCAGACGTGACGGCTATAGGTCCTTATGCAAATTCAGCTCATCCTACTGCTTCCGAGAACAGTTATGTTATGAACAGTTATGAGAATTATATAACTCAGCAAGTTGCGACTGGTCGTTCGCAGGAATATTGGCAATCTGATCTCTTGAATTGCAACATGTGCCAAAATAGACAAGAAAGAAATTCTAAAAAAGATCCGCCGACTCGACAATTGAATAATTCGTGCGAGGAGAGAGTGTGTGATAATTATAGAAGAAAAAGAATTTTGCACGATCGTGATTTGACGGTCAAGCATAAAACTAAGAAGAGCGACGAGCAAAAGTTATTGAGCGGTCAACAGCCGGATAGTTTGAGTATAGCTGGACCATCTAGATTGTCAGATCATCCTATTTCAAACAAGTATTTATTTGTCTATTAATATCTATTATATATAGCTGTTGCCTAATATTATACAATATTGAAAATAAATCATTACTTTGCAGTATAACGAGATCAACAGAAAATGCAGATGTTTTACAAAATTTAGGAAGTGATAATGCCAATGAGTCTAATAGTTTGTATCATTCAGTTATATCAAATGTGATAACTCCTCAAGAAGTGCATTCATCTCGTATGATTTTTTAATAGCGCTTATAATAATATATTAATATTTATATACACGTAAATCAATGATTATTAATTTGTTATTGATCTTGTAATTTTAATAGAAAGCGATGATACACCATCGGCACCAGATTTGCAGTTAGATTGGTCCTCCAGTAGTGATAGTGATGATGAGGATGGCTCAGTTGAAGTACTTGGAACTGTCAATAATGCCAAAGTATGTGAATATTTTTAAATTATTTTTATATAATACAATAAGAGAAAATTTATGCTAGTAATGTATGATTATAGCTAGGTAGACTATACTTAATCTTTTTGGTATGAAAAGTGATTACAGTTTTTCTATTTAATGTTTGTTGAAGAAATGTGATTGTGTAGCTTTTGTTTATATAATAATTATTGCAGTAAAAATAGAATATTATTGATATTTTAATAACTTGTCACTATCAACTATATAATATATCCAAGTATTGAAGTATTGACTACTAAATTAAAGAAGCTTCATACTATAATCTTTTCATATAAACAAGATTAATGGCAGAACTTCATAGTCCATTCTTATATCAAGGCCATTTTAAATAAGTCTAATTGTGTGTAAGATGCTAATATGATTCTGTGACTGGCTTATAACACATTAAGATTGTCTCGTACTTAAGGCCTTAAATAAAAGAACCGATTGAATCGGCCAATAATACATAAATAATATTGCAATATTTATGTCTTTTTCACGAGTGCAATTTAAGATAACAACGATAAAAAGATGCAGAAATGAAAAAAAAATAAAAAAATAGAATAAAAACATTGCAGAGATACTATTTGTGTAGACTGTGAAAACTTTATTTAAAAGAACGCATTTTCTGTAATGTTATAGAATTCATTAGAAAATACAAATGAAGCTAATCGTACAGTCACCGTAGTTGACTTAACTGTAGAATCTGATGAAGAGCACACATCATCTACGCCAACAAATCCTGTAGTTAATCCATGGTCAGCAGATTATAATCATAGGTGAGCACCATATTCTTAAATATAGTTAGTTTTTATTAAATTACAATTTTATTTTTACTACGTTATACATATCATGAAATCCTGTTTAGAAATAATACTCACTGTGTGCATGGAACACCAGAGTATTGGAATCATTTGCATAACATGCATAATAGAGGCACGTATCACAATCACAGATTGCCTGTTCATTCAGGTTATTCGTCTGTAGGAGGTACAACTTTTATATATTTTAGAAATGTATCAATTATTAAAGAATGGCATAATTAGTGCATAAAGTTTATTGTAATCTATTATAAAATGATGGAGACAGAAATAAATTTTGTTATTGTAAATAGATGCGGCTACTGAAGTAGTGCAAGTAAGACCACGAATGCATCCTGTGCAAGAAAGATTGTGGATGAATCAACAACGTATGCAAGAAGTACATAGACGAAGACTTTATCACAGACGTTCAGATCTCTCTTCGTTACATCACACGTTAGTATTTTCAATATCTTATATTCCATTTTAAACAAAATTGCACTTCTATTTACTAAATCAAACATTGTTATTAGTGCGGGACCATGTAACGCTCACGTGCATTCATCGACACAACATACTTGCGGAGGAAACATACTTGAGGGAGGAAACAGTAGTCCCCCGAACACTCCCCGATGCAATAATGGAACGGACAACGCGACGTACACAGAAAATTATCTCCCGCCTCCTATTTTACCGCCGCCGCAGCAACCTACTGTTTACAGTCACCCTGAGGCTCGAGGGCCATCTAGCTTTTATAGGGGACCATGCCCTGTGCTGCCTATAATCGTAATTTATATCTTGATATCATGTTTTGTATAAATTTATATTTCACATTTTTACGTATATTTATATGTACATGCGTATCCACAGGTAAATCCATTGAATAATCAGCCAGTAGACTCGATGTCTTCACTGATGTTACCGTCGATACATCAACCGATACATCAACATGTGCATCATCACATGTATCATTATCCTCCACATCGGCCGTCGCAACGCATGCATCACGTTCACATTAGTTTCCATCCTCATATGGTTCGTTTTCTCTTTATATTAATATAAATACGCTACACTGACTTTCTAAATACACTTTGTTTCGTATCATTTTAATACATACAGCAAGGATCCGGAGCACACCAGATAGTGCCGTTTGCACCATCGGAATTTCTGTTGCAAGGACGTCATATGTCACGACTGGACAATTATATGCGCATTGTTGATTTGCGACGTATGGCTCATATAAGTTGTGGGGCTACACAAGAGTCCATTGAAAGCCACACATTCCCTCACAAATATAAACGGGTGAGAATTTATACTTAAATGAAATCTTTTAATATCGTTACAACACATAAGCAAACTGTTACATGATGTTACAATTACATTGCATATATCTATTTATAGGTAAAAAAAGTAGAAAATGGGGAAGATGCTATTGAGAAATGTACAATATGTTTATCTGAATTTGAAGATTGTGAACGTGTCCGGTAAGAATTTTTCAGTTTCAACTTTTTTCGTATCTTTATATCTTAATAAAATATGAATTATAACGGGTTTTGTAATTTTCTTTTGTTTGTTAGGAGGCTTCCATGTATGCATTTATTTCATATTGACTGCGTTGATCGATGGCTATGCACCAATAAACGTTGTCCTATATGTCGAGTGGATATCGAAACATTTCTCCATAAGGAATTTACTACTTCGGCATAGTTTAAGGTTTCCCATATCTGCCTCTTTTTAAAATGTAATCAGGTAACATGTATATGATATCAAATATTTCAAAATGGCCCATCCAAGAAAAAAAAAATGCACTGTGTTACCACTACTATTATGGAATAAAGATGTAAAAATGATGTTACGGATAATCAAAATAACGAAGCATCAGCTGAGTTCCTCAAGAAGACGAGAAGAATTGTCATTATTCAATTTTAATATTTCTAACGATGATTAATTTTATGCGTTTTGATAATGATAAATACTAAATTGGTTTAGCAAACATTTAATGATTTATTAAATCTTTTATTTTTATCTATAAATATATGAAAAATAACCTATATGAGAACATTCTTTTTTTATATGATTTTAGTAGAGATATTGCATATTTTAGAATATGTAATATTAAAAAAATATATATATATACACAGAGAGAGCAACTTGAGATTTAATTCTATATCGATATAATTCTGGTATACATACATACATACATACATATACATATATATATATATATATATATGTATGTATACAAGATATATATACATATAAATTATATACTACAGTATGTATAATATATATACTACGTAGTATATATAGTATATACTATAGTGTATGTATATAATTACTATATAACATAAATTATATATTCAGTGTATTTAAACTTATGAGAATGTATTGGAATTTCTATTGTAAATATTTAATTGTATGTAAATTTTTGTAATGCTTATATTAAATTTGTGACCTTAACAAAATTCTAGTATTACATGTTATGCTAGCGATAATTCAAAGAGTAGCTTTGTTCTAATTTTGTTCTGTATATTGATATATACATGTATTAGATCCTAATTTGTCTGAGTCTGAATAATATTAACACAAATTTGCATATTGGAAAAATTAATTTGCATTTGTTGCAGGTTGCTATCGATTATCCTCTATGTGAGAATATCGCTAGTGCGTTTCTCAAATTACTTTATATTATATCACTTTTCTTTTTTTTTATACATATCCTAATTGAATTCGAACGCAGCGTCAATTGAAATAATATTATGAAAATAATATGACAGGCTTATGGATTTAATTATGAATTTATACTGAATTACTTTGATTACTATTACCGATGCTAAGCCAAAGACTTAGCCTAAGTTATAAGCATAAACGAATATCTGATCTATAGAGTGATTAAGCAATTTTAAATTAAAGATAATCGCCACTGCACCTATGAAAACTACGAAAACAAGTCACTGTATTGTCAGGCCTTATATATATTGTCTCTTGTATATATGTTCTGTTACATAATAGAATCAAAATAATACTACTGTTCTATAATTATAACGATCCGTGGTAAAGGCTACTTTTACCACATTAGTACCTTTACACACACATATATATATATACATATATACACACACACGCACACGGTATTCAAGTTAATTACTGTGACGTGAATAATTTTATTTTGTTAATGTGCGGTAAAAAATATATAATATATAATAGGTAACACATATAAAAATATACGTATATATCATACTTACAGAAATAACCGTTGCTGGTTTGATATTAAAAGAAATGAATTGCGAAGAGGGAAGTATTATATATTATTATCAAAGATTTTCGTGAAGTATCCAAGTTTGGTGAAGATCTACATTTCTGCTAGATTATGAATTTTATCGTCTGAACATATATATATATATATAATAACGATCTCGTATAATTATTTCATTATTGACGAACGATTGTTATCGCGGAAACATTTTTACACTGCCATATACCAATACTATCCATTACGATTCAGTTATTAGGGGACATGGGGGAGTAGCTCTTTAATGACCGTTTTATTTTATACAATAAATTTTAACGGTTGTTTAATCGAGTAAGTTTTAACTATTAAATTAATATTTCGAAGGTGATATGTAATGCGTCCTGTTTCAAGGATTGTGAGAACAAAAGAAAAGAATATATTTGCCATATACAATCAAGTAGTTAGGTATAATTCGTCTCGACGACTTCTTATTTTGCGAAATAAGAGCAAGTGAATATACATATATGTACCTCTATTAATTAAACTACAAATATGTGTATATAATATATATATATATATATATTGGAAAACAATAATTTTATATACTTTCGTAATAATAGGAATAAATAATAGGAATTTATACTGTATATATAATAAAATAGGATGATAATGCAAAATATTGACTTACTGTTGCAACGCTAGAGTAAACGTTATAACAAAATACACGACTCTTGAAAAAAATTATTACTTTGTTTAATTTAAACCACTGAAAATCACTCGATCTCGCGTTCTCGAGGTCAATTAGATGAATTAGCTATTAAATGATACAAAAGATACGCGAAGTGTCCCTGATTAACGCATATCCATATTATTATCATTATATTACTGTAAGTATATCTACATATGTGTACAAGATGCGGGATCGCTCTTATTCACCGGTAAATCACCGCGTACGCGGAATCGCGCGTTAACGATTACCAAAGATGCGCGAGATCGTTAAAATATCATTTGCGTCATATGGATACGTACAATAATACGTACGAGCAGCGCGTTTCAAGGTCGTTTCCGAAGCGTAAAATCCCAGAGAAACAGTTCCGAGCTGGCCGAACTGGCATTGAGAAAGTATACCACCGAGGGGAAGGGTGATGAGGCGGTTGGGGGAGGGGGAGATTTCTTTCACGGTAATCTACTGGTTCGGTGGCGATATGATTTTCCCTGATGATTCATATCGAGCATTCGAGGCGGGATTTGTTATAGATATCTCACTTTTTTTTTGTAGATCTCTCCCTACGATAAAGAGAATGCAGTACTTTATTATGCTTCTGTATAGAAATTCGTATATATATCGATTATTGTTATATTATATACATGTGATTCGCACATGCAAATCGTGAAACGAGAAATATTTCTCTTCTGGTTAATGACAAAAGAATGACAAAAAGAATGTTCAAAATTCAATAGGAATCGATGAATATATCTTTTATAAATCGTGTGTGGCTATCATTTTCGATGCTTTTTTTGTATGCTATTTGCAATCTTACGCAATGTAATGTAACAAATAATATACTAATTGTAATACTTAAACATTGCAATTAATGAATTATAATTTATATATTAATTTTGATATTAACAATTTATATTGACGATTGTGTATAGGATATATGTCTGATAATAGATGTAACCGTTCGTGATTAGAATAAAATAGGGATTAATAGATAGGGTTAAATTGAATATACAAAAAAGTTCTCTACCGTTTTACGATTATTATTATTATTAATGAGAAATTAATTAATATAGGAAACGAGCGTATATTCGTATAGTTCTGCGAATGTGAGTGCATGGGGAAAAAAGAGGAAGAGGCCGGAGAAGGGAATGACCCGAGTATCACGCGACGATCGCGTTATTACGAGCATGGCGAGGCACTGGAGGGAGCGCTCTTCTAGCAATAAATATGATTAGCTTACTACCTGGGCGATTGAGTTAATCATCGATTAAAGGTAATTGGAATTGATCGAAGTGGTCCTAAATACATAAATGAATACCTATACTGTCTGATTTTCTTATTTCGTGAGATTCGTGTTCTATCATTCGTGGTGCTCGCAAATATTTTGGAAAAATTTGAGGATTGTAAAAAGATTTGTTTATAACTTTTGACTTTTTAAAAATATTTATACAGGGTGTCCCATTTGAACTAAAACAGTCAATTTTCTTCGAAATTATTGATAATAGAAAAAAATGTTATACATTATAGATGAAAGTGGAACAGTTTCGACGGATGCATTTTGATCAAGTTGCTTTTTTTTTCTAACAATAAGTGGAAATGCTAAAAAGATTTAAAGATCACCTCCACTTTTTTAAATGGAATTATACAATTTTTATATATAATATGATTCTTCTAATTATTCTGCATATAAAAGTAAGGTAAAGTTATCGAAAAATTAATACTTTACGAGATATTTTATACTTTATTTTATGCCATTATATATTTTCGACATAAAATATGAAATATCTCGTAAACTATTGATTTTTTGATAACCATCTTAATACTTTTATGCACAGAATAATGAGATGATTGGTGTAAAAAAAACATACAATTGCTTTGCAAAAAAAAAAGTAAAAATTGCATAGTTTTTTAAATAGTACATTTTAATTTTGTCGGTGTAGTTTTCTTCATAGGATTTCCCTCTGGCTGAAGCAAAAAATAAAAAATTGAAGGACAACATCACACGGTGTTCCCAAGCGGTCACCCATCCAAGTACTAACCGTGCTCAACGTTTCTTGACTTCAGTGATCGGACGAGAACTGGTACTTTAAATGTTTATTTATGAGGCATGTTTACAGTATAATTACAAAAACGTTACAAACAAACT
>NW_012026798.1:3631440-3631876 GCF_000956235.1 Wasmannia auropunctata | reverse complement strand
TGAGCGATCGCTTTCTGCCGTCGCATTATCGCGGGAAATTCGCGTTTCGCGAGTGAACGTGCCGCCGAGCCCGTCTGGCGCCCCAAATTTCGCGTCGCCGCTCCTCGTCGGTCGCAGGAAGGACACCTTCCGGAGGGCTGTCACCTTCCCTCCTGGGAATCGTGCGCGATTCCCACCTCCTTGTTTGATCCGTGCTCAGGTGAGTTACTTAACTCGCGGGAGCACGTGACAATATATGCATATATATTACGGCTCTATAAGCATATATATTACGGCTCAATCCATGCATATATATTACGGCTCTATAAGCTTAACACAATAGATTGAGGGAATTATCTTGGTGCTTCGTATAATATCTCTATGTAAATTTGATTAAAGAATTATATTACGAATTCGAGTTTTAGATCGGAAGAGCACACGTCTGAACTCCAGTCAC
>NW_012026798.1:3630562-3631390 GCF_000956235.1 Wasmannia auropunctata | reverse complement strand
TTTTAGCGCCTTCATCTAGAAAAAGTAACTTGATCAAATACCTATATACATATACCTATATGTAATATGTATACCTTTTTATGTAATTCATCTATAAAATGCAATTTCAATTTTTAAATGTTTAATTTAATTATATGTGTGTATTTTTGTCAGATACTTTTGTTATTCTATACATATAAAAATATTAAGATAAATCAATATTTATTAATACTTTTTATATAAAGCGTTTACTATTCTAATATATAATCTGTTATACACTAAATTAAAATATTAATATTATTAAAATATTAATTAATATAAAATATAAAATATAATAACATAAAATATTAATAGATAGAACTAAATGATAATTCTATTTTTGTTCAAGCAAAGCAGTATATCTGCAATGTGCAGTTGCATATTTTCCAAATCTTTATTAATCATTATGTTTAATATTTTTTTCACATTTGTTAACATTAATTTTTTGTATTTATCTTATTATTCTGTGTATTAATATATTATCAGGCAAAAGCCTATTAGTACCTATATATAAACTTTTTGCTATTATCGCTCTAGTTGGAAGTTCATTAATTACTAATAAAAAATTCATTACTTTTATCAATTATTTATATATTTATCAGAATGTGACTGATCTCTTCATCTTTTTCGAAAACTATGTGTATATATAGAGTGTCCAGTAAACCGCCTGCATTACTTCGGGAGGTGAATCAGGAGCCAAAAAGAAGAAAAAAAGGTTATATAAACATAGGGCCAGAAATAAGTCGTTTCCTAGTTATAACCACTTTTATGTTTAAAAAATGTAATTTATTTCTTATAATCATAATTATA
>NW_012026798.1:3623196-3630542 GCF_000956235.1 Wasmannia auropunctata | reverse complement strand
AAATATTAGTTATCTATAAAGTATATATTACGTATATTAAATATAAATTAGAAACCTATAAAAAAAAAGTGTCGCAACCTTTTAGTGAGCGAGTGTACATATACATTTATAATTAGAGAACTGTCAGTTGAATTTACATTTATTGCGATGCAGCATAAAAATGGCATAAAATTGCATTAAGACTCAAATTTAAATTTTGCTAATACGAGTATTATAATTTTTTGGTGCAATGGAATTGATTTATTAAGAAATGAATAAAAATATGTATAACTCATAATTTCAGATATTTCTACATAGTTCTTCTTAAGTAAAATTTAATTTAAATCGATAACATTTTTTTATTTAGTTGAAGCACTTAAGTAATTCTTATCTATTATCTACTTAAAGTAAATAATTCTTACATCAATTATCGAAGTATAGTCTATTGAATTGTTTTTACTTACTGCGGAATTTACACTAATTTTATTTACTTCGAA
This sequence comes from Wasmannia auropunctata, assembly GCF_000956235.1. Lineage (NCBI taxonomy): Eukaryota > Metazoa > Arthropoda > Insecta > Hymenoptera > Formicidae > Wasmannia > Wasmannia auropunctata. Next base: position 3,630,066 of record NW_012026798.1, on the reverse strand, counting down.
AATTTACCGAATTAAATAAGCACGTTATTTTCTTATTTTACATTTCTTTTTTACATTTTTTTTCCTTTATTTCAAAAGGTTTCCAACCTAAGTTGAGATAGGATATCTTCTTACACTGCGTGTCAATGTTTGTAAAGTAAACAATATTGAACTGTTTTAATATCACAAATTTTCACGATCATTATCAATTTGTTAGATATGGGGTTTTTCGAATAGTATGCATGGTCATCTAGCTAATATGAATATCGCATTCTAGAATCGCATCGTTAACTATTGCGAATTGGAGGAAACATCGTTTTTTTATTTTAACTATTATTTTGCGCATTCTACAGGGGTTCAATAATAATAATAATAATAATGTTTTAATACCGTTTAAGTAAAGTTATTTTATTTTCTAAAAAAAATAAAATAACTTTTTACTTGAACTGACAAATGGAATGTGAAATATTCATTCTAACAAAATGTTTAGAATATTATCTTTCATTTTTGCATATATTTTTTTAAAAGATTTCTTATGTGTTCATATTACATTTAAAGATGCTCATATTATCCTTCCCAGAGGTTAATATGAACACTGAGTGAGTAATAGGAGCATTTCAACATTTCAACATTTCAACATTTACATTGAAATAATCAATTTCAATACCAAAATACATAAAACACTAACAGACTTATCAAATAGTAAGAACAAGATTTTTTAATTCTTCAGTATACAAGAAATATTAAATTTTTTTTTTAAGGTGCTCATAATACCAAATCCTATCCTACTTATAATGTTTAAAAGCTATTAATATGATCTCCTTTTTTTCTTCTCACGTACGTTGTAAATGATACAAATTGTATGTTGATAAAAATAGTATTAAAATATATTTATACAGATAATTTACTTCGTGAAGATTAATTATTATATACTTCGATCATTTTATATTGGAACATGGACGCCTTTTTTGACCTTTAATTGGAAATGCAAATGCAGTTTTTGAAAAACTTGTATAATTATATTATTTTGTGTATATGCATGTGTAAATATGCGAATCTTTCGTCTTAACACGCATACAATTAAATCCCTGCCCGTGAGGATTGTGGACTGTTGCTTCCTCGTCCATTATAAAGCGAATGCGTCGGAGAGAAGCAATCCAGTAGACCGCCGACGGTGTTCGTCATTAGAACTCTCGTTAGTATTTTCCCGAGTCTTCTTTTCTGTACTTCCCCGTTGTGTGTGAGCAGTAACGCAATAATTATTTAGTGAGTAACAATAAAATTGATTAGTTTTTATCCTAAAGAGAAATCCGTGCAATTTTTATGAATAAAACTTATAACATTGCAATTCTAAAATTTTTTAGTTATATCAATAATTGGCGAATAAATAATAATTATTAATTTTTCATTGTCACAAGTGAAAATTGTCTTCAATGTTTTTGTGTCTGCATCAGCGAGGCATTTGAATATATCGAAGTTATATCGATTTCGATCTCTTTCAATTTCGAAATTTTAGTAGTGCTAGGATATTATGTGTGTGAGAGTGTGTGTGAAATTATTCGCTAAATCGTAATATTCTCACAAAAATTGCTGACATGTATGTGTATATAAAAAAGAAGCTGGAGATAACTTCTTGGTTTGTACGATAATCGTTACACTTGTGTCGAATGTATAAATTCTGTATTGCTAATACTAATAAATATATTTTTAATACAGCTTTTGCGATAAAATTCATCTTCGTTATATCAATCGTTTTGACATCTATCCTGTTAATATAAATAAAAAGATGTACTTTCGATGAACATGGTAGGAAGAAATACAATTTAAGAAACTGTTCTTGTAAGATATAATGTTTTTTATATTTGACAGTTAGATACAGCATTTAATCATTTAATTGACTTTATGATCTCTATCGATCTGACTTTCTTTTCTTTAATCACAAATTTTTTGATGGGTTTGCTTTTCTTCAAAAGAAATTTTAAAAAATATAAAATTCGAAATATACTTTTGTGCATAGTTTTACATAATAAGATCTATATAAACATTTTAAATTTAAATGTATTTTTTGATCTTATAGTCAAAGTTTAAGTTATTAACTTGTTTCTCCCGGCGTATTACAAAAAATTAAATGATTTATCAATTTTATAACCTTCGACGTGTTATGCATATTTGGCGATGTCCTTGGTGTGATGCCATTTTTATTGAATTCAGAGCGATTTTATCAACGCCAGGTATCACGGTCAGAATATAACTCGTAATTAACTTCGACCATGAAACGGAATTGCCGGGGAATGCTCCAACAATGCTGTCACGCTAGGTTGCAAATGCTTAGTATATCATAATTCAATACGGTTAACATGTGGATCCATTCAATATTGTAATTACTCAAGTAGAATTTGTTTTTGCACCAATTACAATAACGATGGGGGGGGGGGAGGGGGCATTGAAATCTCCACGTGGAGATACTATACGTTACGGTTCACTGAATGTCTTTGCAATTCTTTTTATATATATCTTCCTTCCTATATGCATTTTATTTCAGCTCATCTATATTTCCAAAATATATACGGAAGTTGCTCCCAATATTTTAATCATGGTTATCATAATTATGTTCAACAAGCAATTCATAACGATAGAAACAAAAAAATATATATATAATATAATAGAAACAGGCAGTAAATAAAATATTTGAATAATTTTTCTTTAATAAAGGCAATTTTACGAAACATATAATGTCAATATGCAGTAATTAACATATGAAAAAAGTGGTTTTCATCTGCAGTAAATCAAGCTTAAAGAAAAATAGATAGCAAGATTTCATTGTTACGGTTAATCTTACGCCAATGTTAAGTTTTAATAAAACTCCAAGTTTGATTATTAAAATTTGATTGTTAAATATAGAAATTTAAAATTATGCAAAAATATATAAAATTTTTGTAAAGAAAAAACATTTTAGTTATTTTATTGTTTGAATAATTTTGGACATATAAATTGATTTTAATTTCATTGAGTAAATGAAAAAGCTTATAAATTATATATATTTTATTGTAAAACCGTGTGTTAATTTCACGATATTAATTTTTCACTTTATTTTTATTTATCTTTATATAAGTAAGCAGGGGAAAAACATGCAATTAAAATTAAATACTAAAAAGTAGGATCATAAACTGATATCTTGAAAGTTTTTTTATTCATTTGTTTTCCGATAACCTACTATTACATCTGTTTACTACAGTGACGTTAATAATACGTCAATGCATTACGTTAAATCGCAAAGTGAGTCTTCAATTATTAACGGAAATTTTAGAATTTACTGAAAAAAGAATCTGGTTGCATTAATTGGAAATCTGTTGAGTCAACTAGTACGTCTATTCAAAAATTGAGGGATCAAAATTCTTGTAGAATTTATCAGATGAATATGATTAATTCTTTCTTGTTAAATCTATCGGAATTTCTTGTAGATTGAATCGTCTTTCTTGTTAAATATTTTTAATCGAACAATTCTTTCATGTTAAATATATTAAAATTTCTTGTTGTGTGACCGAATCACGTCATATTAATACATTCTAGTATATATTAGTGCATATCAGTTTTCAGTAATTAAATTTTGGTACAAAATTAAAAACTGTACTATCGAAATATATATTTTTCAGTTATTTTCATCTTTGATCCCACTTTTAGAAATGGTAAAAATCTCATAATGTTGCGTCTTTTATTCTTTTCTGTGGTGATTCTTAAATACGAGAATTGAATTTTCGTCATGTTCATCTCTGTGGCAGTGCAGCATATTGCTTGCGTGGAAAATATAACCAGAAGTTTTGTAGATCCAACTAGAAAATATTAATCAAATTCGTGTAGTACAGTCAAACGTTCTATAAAATGATAAAATATCAAATCCTCTTATTATAATAAAATTCTGTTTGATTTCACCAAAATTTATTCAATTATAATATACATCTCGTTGATACATTCAAAACATTTTTCTCATATTTCGTATGAAAATATATTTACTAAAGATTACGCTTTCATTCTTTATCACAACAGTTTCTAATGTTTTTAAGTATTTTTTAAGTATCAATTTATTTATTATATATGTATATTTTTATTATGAAAATTTAATCATAAAGCAGAATCATAGCTATATATGTACATCTTAATTACATTTTCATAGTTGATTGTCCAAAATATAAGAAGTACTGCACATTAATTAGTATTTATTCTTTAGCATAAATGGGAAGAAATATAGTAAAATATTTTAAGAAATAATAAAAATTTGAACATTATAATACACCTTAAAAGCGCTAAATTGTATTTATTAAAGAAACAAAGCATATTTGAGTTATGAATCACACATTTTATGTCCGCGTGTCGTTATACGATAGGATACTTATTTCTATGTGGAGAACACATTTGTCATGTTTCAAAATAAGATTTACGGAAATAATTCAGCAACATTGTGTCCGTGTATTCGCAAGATATTCTTACGTATTATCATTTGCAGATAATTAATTACAGAATTATACATGACAATAACGTGTTAAGCATTGCGAGGAAGTACGAGGAAGTCTATCGTTCAACTTTAACTATCACATAAATTAAATGTAAATCCTGTGTGGTTTTTCTTTACATCTACATAATATACTGGAGATGCTAAATAAATTGTATATCTTTGTGAAGGTGATTTATATTTTCGTCTGATCATGTAATATTATCTTCACATCGATGTTAGTTAATCCAAAATTTGCGGAAGTGAAATTATATCGTTTAATAGTTTAAAAGTCATGAAAGCGATTAGGCTGAATTTATGACGATTTTAGATATAATATATTTTTTTAATATTTGAAATAACAAATATAATTACAAATCGCTTTTTTAGATTTTTTTAAATTTTGTTTGTAAAACAAACATTTTTCATTAATAAACAAGAAGAAATTAATTATATTTTAAGCACAAAGAGATATTGAAGATTTATTAAGCAACATAATAAACATAAAAATATAATGTATTACATATTTTTTATTATATTTGTATAAATTGCCATTATTAGTGTAAATCTCTCTTTTCATATCTATTGATTTTTTAAAATAAAATTTCTCTGCTTTCTTTGCTGTTAATTATTTATACTTTTATACTTTTTAGCCAGAAAATTGTATGCTCTTTAATGAAATATGATACAAAAATTCTACATTTGTTAATGATTCAATTATTGAATCTATATTTTAAAATGCAAAGGATTTATTTATAGATAAGTATTTTCATTATCAACTAATCGAATAATGCGATACTTTTGTATTTTTGCAGGTTACCTATAGACAAGTGATTCATAATGTGTACTGTCATATTAGTATTCATTGGTTTGCTGTGTACATTAATACCGCCAACGCATTCTCAAGGTATGCTTTTTATCATCCTTTCGAACCCACGGATTCCATTACAATCTCGTCACAAGCTTCGTTTAGGTACTTTTTTTGTAGAGAAACCCAATATGTCAAAATGTTATCGAAAAATTAATTTTGTAAACATACAATATCCGTATACTTGTCCGTTTATAATGTTAATCTTTATTAATCTTTTAAAAATTCGTAATATTGCAAAGTACACGTCACGCTAGAATGAGAATGTACGAATAAACTTAATTTTTCCATGTTACTTACGTAATACCGATGTATTATCATCACATAATAATGCCGGTATTGTTATAGAATCATATCTCTTTGATCAGCGGTACATCAATTTCCGACGTAATGAAACTATTCATTTTTCCGTTACATATATAGACTACTGAGAAATTACAGTATTGATGTAGAACTGTCCGAACACGGCCAAGGCTGAATCTTTCAAATCAAGAGAGTTTTAAGTATACCTATAGTATACGTAGTCTGGCCATTGGTGAAGGTCGGTTGTTACGACATACTATATCTTCTTCTTAGCGATCCGATGCTTCTGAGAAAAAAAATATTATCATAAGTTAAGAGAATCGGGATCGATATGTATGCGATCGTAGTTAACATAATGACATAAACTGACGCGCATTTTGAGGTAAACGTTATGAAAATTTCATAATCAGTAAAGGAATCATTTATATCATACATTGGAAAGAAAAAGACAATTCTCAGGAAAGTAGAAGTTTTAATTAAATATAAGATATCTACCAACAGAAAATATTTTTATTAATTATAATATCACTTCTCAGTAAACGACATAGCAAGTTAAATGTCGTAATTTTAAATATTTTTTTAAAAATTCTATTATATATAGTTATTTCTTATTAATATTTAATTAATAATGGATTGTTGAGATTGTTGTACTTTTGAATACACCTGATTAAGAAATAATTTATAATATATTATAAATGACATACTCATTATACATATATACATAATACTAAAAAATTAATGAGTAATCGTAACAATTATCATAAAATATTACTTTCTAATATCAAACTTAATTAAATATTTTAACCGCATGTAGCATAATTAAATAAACAAACAATTTGCGGATGTGATCGCGAACATTTTAGAACCGCTGTTTGTAAAGCAATTATTGCCAACAAAAAACTGTTACGATTTGCTGGAAAAATTGCTCTGTTTCATACGATAACAATTACATAATTGCTTCAGAATACATCTGATATAAAGAGATTTCGCGCGATTATGTAATAAGCAATTTTGAAGAGTCTATCATATAAATTCTGTCATAAAATGCAAATCTAATAAGTTTTCTAAAACATAAAAGATAAGAAATTAACAATATATGATAATTGATGTATGTATCAATTATATAAAAATATCTTCTAATATATTATATACAAATTATAAATATATTTATAAAGAAAATCTTATAAACAATATTGTATCTTTGTTGAAATAGGGAACAAGTACAAATTTTAAT
>NW_012026798.1:3614624-3617881 GCF_000956235.1 Wasmannia auropunctata | reverse complement strand
TTAATCTATAATAATCGTAAAAATTTATAATAATACGTATAAGAGAGGAAAACACCTCAAATGTAAATAATTATAATTATAAGTAGTTATAATACATTTTTTATTTAATTACCGTATAGTCATTGCTAATCTTGCAGCTGCTGGAATAGGTTTTCTCATATTTGTTTCCATTTTTGTTATCAAAGGTTCTACCTTTGATAACAAATATTCAAACATATTCCGTGTCATCCTCATGTAATTAAAATATGTTTCATCAGCTTGCAGAATCATTTCACAAACTAAGTTATCCCAATCTCCTTGCTGTTGCTTCAGTTGAAGTATTGGGTGTACCCAATATTTTCGTTTCTTTTGCATATTTTTCTTTTTTCTTTGATTTCTTATATATAATAAGGCTAAAAGCAACACTCGACGTCTTTCTTCACTCATCCTTTATATATTGAAAAATAATATAAAAAATGGTTGCTGAAAAAATAGAAGAAACTAATATAAATTATACTAATATAATTAACAGTATACATAGACCAATATTTATAGTCAATTTTTATATTTAGGAATGTTTTAAATAGTCTTAAAAGATTTAAACTAATCACAGAGATTAATTACATATTGTATTAACCATATAATATATATATATATATATATGTATATAATACAATTCCAGATAGCACAGAGAATTCTCAAAGTATTGCTTAAGTATTGTTTAAGTATTCTTTTATAATTTATAATTCCTTAAGTATTTGTAGAAGAAAACAATAACAATATTTTAAGAAATTACATGCATAATGTTTAGAATTTAGAATTCCTGAGAACTTTGAGCATTCATAGAGTTCCTCTATATACCAGCAGATGTACACTTTAGGAATTTATAAAGAACAATTTTTAAAGACAAAGAGAGAGAAGGACATCGGCAAAATTTCTACATTTTTATATAAAAATGAACTAATAAAACAAAACTATACTATCAATAGTTTTTATTATGGAGCTCTATTTTGGAGCCGCTTTCAAAAGAATTATTTTATTAGAACATGAATGAAAGATGATGCTTTTTATCCTTATATCTTATACAGTTTTTGTTTATGAAAAATCGAATCCGCCGTGTTCTAGATAAACGGTACGATGCCGCGTATTGCTTGCAAATAAGTAACTTTAGTAAATTTTGTTGAAAAAAACTTATCGTTTTCTTTTATGTGCCGTGTCTAGTCTCTTAGATGTTGATGACCTCTTCTGGCTATATGTAACTTATGCAGTACTGAGATCTACAGTTTAACGTCAGTTTTGAACGTTCTATTAGAAGAGAATCTTGTCAGAGATATTCGGTGGTTTGCTGTTGCCTTCCGAGAGGATAATATATATATGATTAATGAAAAACTAGATATTGTTATGAGTAGTTTAAACCTAGATCTTTGGTACAGAAAGCAGCTCTTATGCCGCGATCACCATAAAAATAATCTTTAGAGAGATGTTTATTTTTCTAATTCCGTAAACATTCTTTAAAATGAATTCTCTCTCTCTCTCTCTCTCTCTCTCTCTTTCCACGATCATCTATTCATCTATGTGCTATCTGGAACGAATATTACAAGGATTATAATTTGAAAAAGAAATACTGTCTCTTTATTTCTAATTAGGAATTAACTATGAAAAAAATAATATTTTTTATTCTATTATCAAATAATGATTTTACACAGTAAAAACATTTTGTGTTAAATATTTATATTAAAATCAATCTTTATTAAAATTTTTGGATTAAATTTTTAACATACTCGAGTTAATAATATGATGTGATTATGTTAATTATTTAAATTTTTCATTAAATTGATATTCAATATTTCTTAATAATTAAAACAACTAAAATAACAATTTAGGAATAAAAAAAGAACAAATTATATAAAAATTATGTAATTTTAAAATGTAAACTTTTCATATAAATAAATAAAAAAATGTACATATATGTTAATTTAATTATTATAAATGTTAATTTTATTGAAGAAATATGCTTCCACAATTTGCTTCCAAGCGAGTGTTACATTTTTTGTATTAATTCTTTACGTAATATATATTTTTATTACTTTTAAACATATTGAATCGTTTTATCTTAATTTTTAAAATAATTTGAATGGACCGCTTAGGATATAAAAAATATATTAAATTTAAGACAAATTTTCCAACTATAATATAAATTCAAATATATTTAATAAAGGCATTATATAGGTGTGTATGTAGTTCTGTTTCTATAGTTTTCATGAACTAAAGTAACAATACGCTTTTAATATGACATCTGCGCTTTAGAGATCTTTATGCTCACTTCAGAACTAAATATAAAAAGATAATCAGCCTTGAATCCTATTTATGTAAACGGACAGATTAGTTGTTTCTGTATTTCGTCGATAGATGGCTATGATGACCAAACGTTTCTCGTCATTAAAATACCTTTACCCATGCTATATCTAGGGCTGCGGTGGCATGTCAATTTTAAGATCATACTTCACAGGATCAGTTCTGTAGGAGTTGATCTCATTCTCCCTCCCTAACATGGGAGTTGATGTAACCACGATGAGGAGTGACAGTCCTCTTCTCTGAGCGTGAGAACGACACTGCTCTTGACTTGTTCGAGAGCCTTGTCATCAATGATCGTTCACTCTCTGTACTTAGTGCAGAGAGGATGGGAAGTAGGACTTTCTGAGTGGTTTACAAAAATAATAAAATTGTAAACTAAAAGAATAATCACATAAGAATTGTGACTATTTCCATATTAATCATAAAATATATTAATGTATGCTTTTGCGTAGGCGGAATGAAACATATGAAGTTGATTGCTCAATAGATCATAAATTTATCATCGATAGTCGGTCATGTCATTTTTTAATTATCCGCAATCTCAATTTTTGCACACGAAACAATCGAATCCACGACCGCACTGATGAAATACCGTTAAAGATCATCTCTGGGCAAATTTTCGTGACCATCAAAAGATTTGAAAGGCCTGAAAATACGTTCGAAGATAATTGAAGAATATCATTATCGACTATTAACATAAATTTATGATTAACAGAAAATAATTTGAATACTGCATTATTAAATTCATGATTTTTTATTATCGAAATACAGCTTTTAAATAAATATTTGTACTTTATAATGCTGTAATATCACATTATAGTCACAAAATTATGATTTTTTTTTAATAGTTTAGCATCTTTATGGGTCAAACACGGATGGTAACTATATAAATAAAAATCAGTGGCGTAACTATCGGGGTGACG
>NW_012026798.1:3611774-3614561 GCF_000956235.1 Wasmannia auropunctata | reverse complement strand
GGGGCAGAGAAGACTGCGGCCCCGGGCCCAAGGGTCGTTAGGACTTGAAACTTAATTTTATTTTTAATTAAATTATCCAATACTATTTGCCCTTGACATTCTATAAATCATTTCCAGTAAAACTCTATATCAAAATATATAACTAATGCAAAAGTATTAAAAACGCCTATTTTAGCAACTTTGACTGATTGTGACAAGATTTTCTCAAAAACTTAACTTTGTATTTTCAAATTTGTATTGCTGCAGTTGCACTTTACATTCCGCTCTGTTTCTAATAGTCTGTTACTGTAGTAAGCTAAGGTTTTAAAACGTTCTGTTTATAAAACTGTGATAACATTTGAAGATCGAATTTATAATTTAAGAATTCAGCCTATATTTAAACAAAAACGAAGAAGAGAAGTTTCGAAATTTGCAGATGAATTAAGTTTTGACGAAAGATTATTGGATATAAGAAAATATTTTCAGACACAGATTTTTTTATAGAAAAATATAGTGATTTCACAATTAAAACCACGTTTTCAAAGTTTAAATGAAATTGCAAGCCTTTTTTAATCTATTATTCCTTAAAATATTTGCATTTAAACTAAAGACTAACAACTTGAACAGTCTGCTTTAAAATTAGCTCAAAAGTACGCAGATGATTTTTCAGTAAATCTTGTAAACAATCAATCTTCAGCAATCTTGTAAACCAAATTATACAGTTAAAAACTTTATTTGGAAATAAACTCGATGAACTTAAATCGGTATATGATGTACCAAAATTTTTAATAGTAGAGAATCATCTACTAATTGCAAATTTTTCCAATCTTTGTATACCTAGTATATCCATTGAAAAACGCAGGGCGAAGAATTTTAATACAGACAAAATAATTCAGTCGTTTACTAACGCAAAGTCGAGAAGAAAGGTGTAAAACACGATTATGCCATTTTTCTTTTTCTAAATTAGAAACTATTCATTAACGTTTTTGTAATTTATTTTCTGTATTGTTTCTTATTTAAAAAAAATATAGGTGCATAATTGGATTTTTATTTTATGATATTTAAATTTTTACTTTATGATATTTAAATCGCCTAAACCTTAATCTAATTACTAAGGAAAATGTACCTATTATAACTACTCTTTTCAATGACAGGGTCTTCAAAAAGTCATGCCCCCAAGTCCAAATTTTGAAGTTATGCCACTGATAAAAATGCAATTTTAAAATAAAATTAAATATTACTAGTTATAAATACCTATATGTAATTATCTAAAAAAACATTAGATAATAGTAAATTATAAAATTAATATTGTATTACACATTGCTTATAATTATACATATATAGGTTTATAATTGTTAAAATTTTAACAATTAACCTGTGTGTAAATACAATATTTTATTACGCAAACTTTTATAAGAATGTCGATCTTTAATAATATCTCATCAGTGCCGCAGCTAAAATAAGTTTTAAGGTTTACATACGAAAAAAATTATAGCTGAAGTTTTATGGACATTATTTGGAGATAAGCAAAATTTGTGTTACAAAATAAGATACATGTTAAATATAATACAGCTTCATTTCAGAGATTAGTTAGGCTAATAGGCGTTTTCTAAACAAATTTTAAACATTGTAAAATCTTCGTTATGAATGACTTTAACCAGAATTTAATATATGAATCTTAAATCGATGCGATTTATAAATCAATAACTGATCGAATTATTCAAAGTGAAATTTCTAATTAATGTAATTCTGTAACCTAATTTGTTTTATATATTGAACAAGAAAAAAATTAACGTTACTATCAATCAATGTTAATAAGCATTATTACTACATAAATAAGCATTATTTAATAAATTAATCGCCGATAAGTCAATCGAAGTTTGTGATCGAAATTGTCCTGTGCCGTCGTTGTCATTAGAGAGCCTCTAATCAGAGTAGCGCCATATGAGAAGTGATGTCATTTTGTCTCCAAATCCCGCGAGAGAAAAGTAAAAGTGCAAGAGAAACAGAGAATATGTCTCACCCAGTCTATCCAACAGTCTTTCTCAGTCTATCCAACATCGGACTGGAGACAAAATGGCGGACCAATTAAAAGTGGCAGCTATATGGCGCCACTCTAATTAGAAGCTCTCTAGTCATAAGCAATTAAGTAATGCTTTCTATGAAAAATGTGGAATGTATCTACTGGCATGTAAATGATAGTGCGCGTGTAAGTAAAACGAATATACCATATTATCAATATTGCAGAATTCTTTTAATCATATTGATCGAATTAATTTTAAAAATTGAACGAATGAAGCTACAAGAAATTAATCCTGCAGCAATGATGTAATATATGTATAATATAAACACATATAATGTAATATACGCAGACGTATTGTTTTTAGGGAATGAGAAGCTACTTTTTAAAAGTAACTGTTAATCATTAACGAGTTAAAAAAGTAATAATTGTTACCGTTATCAGTTATTGATGATTCTTAAAAGTACAGTCGAACCTCGATAACTCGAATCTCTACAACTCGAAAACCTCTATAAGACGAAAATTTTGTTCATGATCCCCTTCCGCTCCGCTCGAGGCAAACCTCTATAAATCGAAATAAAACCTACTTTAACTCAAATTATTTGTCAGGCATTTAGATATATATTTTACCTCTATAACTCGAATTTTAAAGTAGCCAGACTTCTACAAATCGAAGTTCACCTCTATAAGTCGAACTTCCATTGTCGCTACCTCTATAATTCGAAGTTATAGCTATATGTGTAATCGTGAGTATAGTTTGGTATTTTGTTTTAAGGTTACATTTATCA
>NW_012026798.1:3609507-3611754 GCF_000956235.1 Wasmannia auropunctata | reverse complement strand
GTTAGTAAAATACTCGATAATTTTTTTTATTTTCTAGATAAAATCTGGTAAGTTATATTTATTTAGACATTTTTTTTAAGTTATCTTTACATTTTGACGGGAGATAATGTATTTTTACAAACACTATCCTCATATGTAATAACACAAGGGATTATCGTTAACACGATCCATAGACACTTGGAAGTATCTTCTATGGACTGCTCTCAGCAATACGTGTAAAGGATCAAACAACTCGTCCAACACGCGAGCCTTTGGTTCGTACATACCCTGTTGCATATTGCCACTTACCTCCAGATTCGGGACTCTATATTGCGCTACTTACAAACACATTATTGTCGTAACACATAATGTCATGACTTTGCAAGCGTATCAAATTAAGAGCTTCTCCAGCTCATACTGGTATCGCGGACAATATTTATTCGCCAACAACGTGGTCCTGCTCGGCAGGAGTGGTGTGCACAAGGATCGGCATCTATTAAATCTTAATGTCCTACACGTGGGCCTGGACCGATGGATAGTAAATAAATGTTTCACTGAAACATTTTATAATACATTTTCCTAAAAAAAGAAAACAATAACATGATGAGAGCATAGGACATGTACACTTCTAAAATAGCAAGATGCACTGTATAAGATTAATCTCCAGACACATGTGTATCTGTCAACCTATATTTTACCCGATGTTGCCAAGCAACACAATATGCAGTATATAAATACGTTATTCGCAAATTTATGTTAATGTGTCGTGCATACCGAATATTTATGCGAAAGTTTCGAGATATCAAGAAAAGCGAGGCAACGAAAAATAACACAAAAGAATAATCACGGAACATAAATGTTAGCTATTGGCAAATAATCTTGCGTGGTAAGATTAAGTACAAAACTGACATGTGATTTTTCTCCCTTTTCCTTTTGTGATGTCTACAATTTGTCGAGATCATCGTGATTCTCTCAACAAAAATCGTAAACTTACCGCAGATATCTCCTGTCGATCACTTCGCCCGGAAGAATAGAATATACGTTGATGTACGTCATCACTTGATTTCCCGATATTACTACGCGCTTCACTCTCTGAACGGCTTCATTATCGTCAATGTTGCATGCAATCGCATCTCAATTTGGCAAGGTAAGACATCGGCGAAATAATTCAATAACTGCATAACAAATATTACGTTATTCAAAGTAATAAGAATTATATTTGCTGTAAATGTTTTATATGTTTATAATTCGTAAATACCTCAATAGTGCCTTTGTTTGACAATTTAATTCGTTACAGTGGAATCTGGCCTCATTTAAGAACTGTGTTTCAAGACCGACAAAATATGCAGCGCATTGTTTGTATGTGGTTTAATATAGATATTATAACAGTAAAAATTATTAGCCACCAACATTCGTGTCGGCTCACAAAGGCACTATTAAACTATTTAAGATTTATTCATTAGACGAACCTCAATTAATTTCTTTAAGTTAAAATGAAATATTGATGTTCTATAATGTAAAACTTATCTTATAAATAGTGAATATTTAATACTACTTTTATTAATGAATGTATTATGAGACTATTACCTTTTGAAGTAATTTCGTATTTTTATTTGTAGGTATTCAATAATTTCCAAATGTGCCAATATAAGCGATATAACGCTGTCAACAGTCGCATATCAGCTTCCGACGAGATAGAAGCATCCGAGGACTTGGCGGCAGATACGTAAGTGCGACAATTCTTACGTTACTTAAGCAGAACTGAAATTGTTGAAATAGAATTATGAGACACATTACATATATAATATTAATGATATATCTCTTACCTTTTTCTTTATCAAGGGCGAGATGAAACATGGGCATGCAGATGAAGTCGAAGAGATGAAGTCGATGATCGAAGAGTAGCACGAAAATCCGGTAGTCGACAACGAAGAACATATCAAGCATATGATTGATGACAGAAGATATATCATTGATGTATGTAGATGTATGTTCTTTAATGTTCGCGTTTATCGACTGTTTTCGTAGCTGCGCTGGAAATGATTTTTTTCATTTTTTTCGCTTTCTTCTTCTTTTCGCTTATCATCGCGAATGATCGTCGATTTATTTCTCGGACTCTTATATACGTCCTAGTTTTCACAAAATATTGTAGAACTTCATCAGGTATTTCGTCCACTTCTCTACTATTTTTGACGAGCGCCAGAACTTTTTGGATAACAAAGCTCTCTTTTGAAAAATAGTCACCATGGAATTGTACGAAATACTTTT
>NW_012026798.1:3608698-3609457 GCF_000956235.1 Wasmannia auropunctata | reverse complement strand
TTTTCCTCTTCCTCTTCCTCATTCTCTTTCTCCGAAATAGTGGTTGTTAAAGTTGTCGCACATATTAAACAAAAAATTGAAAAATCTTCTTGCCCTTTGGCGTTGTCCGCTTCTCCTGCCTCTCGGTCTCCATCCTACGAAACAAATATTATATTATAATATTAAGTACTTAAAACTCGTATATGCAATAAGAATTTAAAAAAAGCTACAAAAACTTTATACATAAAAGTATTATATATTATGTAACTTACGTTGAGAAGCATCGATGTTGGCGGCATGCGGAGCAGCAGCGGTTGAATCGCGCGGAAAAGCAGCGGCGGCGGCGATGGTATTGGCGGAGGCGGTGCGTGCGGCGGCGGCAGCATGCGGAGGAGTAGCGGCGGTAGCGGTACGCGAAGGAGCGGCGGCGGCGGCGGCATGCGGAGGAGTAGCGGTGGTAGCTGTACGCGAAGGAGCGTCGGCGGCGGCGGCGGCATGCGGAGGAGCAGCGGCAGTAGCGGTCCGCGAAAGAGCGGCGGCGGCGGCAGTGGCATGATGCGGAGGAGCAGCGGTGGAAACGACCTCCGTAAAATTTTGTAGCCGTCTTGCAGGGCAGTGGGGAAGAGACTTGAACAAGTCTATATTTCCATCCAAATATAAATCCATATTCTCTAAGTCTATGTCTAGCATCTGAAATTGAAAAAATGTACATATGTATAATAATATATTAAATAGAATTTAAATTTAAGAAATATATGTAAATATTACAAATACTTACTT
>NW_012026798.1:3605723-3608648 GCF_000956235.1 Wasmannia auropunctata | reverse complement strand
ACGTGTGCTCTTCCGACCTAAAAGCTATTCGCATGCAAAGATCCGTTTTAAGAAACATGGTACAAAATGATAACTTTAAGGCTTCATAATTTGCCTACAAAAAGTAAGCTCCATTTAAAAGTTTCGGAGAATTAGTGTCTCATGGTTTACTATCATTTATCCCCAAAATAAAGTCCGGAATCGAGGACGAAAATACAGGGCATTTTTGGGGTCACTCTTTATGTGTGTGTCTAGCACCGGAAAGAATCGTAAAGTACATAAAAACCGAAACGCGGATCGTTGATGTCGTGGTCAAATTACAGTAATTGATAATAAAAATAAATAAATTAACTTCCCAGACAACACAAAGTTTAAAATCGATGCATGAGACGTCTTTTAGTTATTTTTTAGACATTTTTTAGATATTAGTTCTCGAAAGAAGTGTCTAAAAGATATCTAAAAGTCGTCTTATGCGTCAATTTTAGACTTTGTGCTGTCTGGGTTGTTATAGTAACATTCCATGATTTACCATACCATATATTTCTAGAGTGTTTGAGAAATTCAAAAAATCTCGTTATTAAAGATTTAAAAACCAAGCTGTCTTATTTTAGTCTTAACAAATTAGGATAGATTATTAAGGGACATAAAGACCTTCCGAAATTCTCAAAAAGAAATGTATAAATTTAATTATAAAATCCCAGAGATTGCGACGCTTCCTATGTCGAACAAATGACTAGACAGCTAAAAACGAGAATTTTGGAACACGAAAATCATATTAACAGAAAACCTATTCGGTAATCACAGAGCACAGATTAACTTATGAACATGATTTTAAGTAGGAGGATGTGGAAATAATTGATACCGAACGTTATTTATAGGGAAAAGATTAATATCGGAAATAATACACATCAAAAAATAAAAAAATGGTCTTAAATTTATACACAGTCGGAATCATTACACCATTCCTATATAGCGGTATTAAATAGATTGTAAATAAAGCCTAATGCCTTCTTTGTCATTGCCATATGCAAATGAAACCGATCTGTACATCACTCATTTAAGTTGGACGGTCGAAATGTTATCTCCGAAATTCAAGTGTTAGAGAAACTTAGGAACAGCATGTAGTTCATCTTTATTGTAACAAGTTAATTAATTTATTTTTATTATCAATTACTCTAATTTGATCATAACAATCCATGTTTCGATTTTTATGTGCTTTGCGATTATTTTCGTTAATGCAAGACACATAAATTTTTATTTAAACACGTTAATACGGGTACGGTTCGTCCAATTACAAAGCATTATTTATTATATTCATCACATGGCTTTGTAACCGAGGTAAACGACACACTAGATTTGTGTAAATGTCTGACTCCCGCTTGGAGACTGTGAAGTTTATTAATTGAAGATATATTGATGACTCGAGGATGAGTCGAAAACTTTGTATTTATATAGTTATTATTAGTAAAAAAAGATTTGCTCCTCATTAACAGCTTGTGACTCTCATTTGTCTGTTTTGTCGTTACATTTTAAATATCGAGAGTCCTTTCTAGAATTTGAATTAAATTTTCGATCTTGAAACGCAATTCAGCTATTATTTTTCACAATAAATTTTTCAAAGTTTTAAGATACTTATTAACGTTAACATCTTATTAAATTACTAAATTATTTAATTGGTAATTTAATTTGTAACATTGATTTATGGCATTTTTAAGATGTCATAAACCAATCACAGAGCTATATTAATATTTTAATTAAGACATTATTTAAAACAGAGTCTTAAAATAAAAACAAACTATGAATACTAGCTATGTAGATTCTCAGTTTTTTTAATCTAAAAAAAGGTACGTTAAGTCGATTATAGAGATGCCTGTCGTAGGCATCGAAAAATAAAAAAAATGTTATTTTATTATTTTATTATTTATATTAATTTTATTTCCGGTCTAGTTTTTGGGTGGAAAGTGATCTAAAGAGAGTCAAGATGCTTGGATAATTTTCTCTATGCTGTAGCTATTGTGCATTTTGTCCCTTGTAAATTATACGATAAAAATAATATAGGCAATAAAAGTATCGCTATATACTTATTAATAAAAAAATATGATATATAATAATTTAAAAAGTGTGATATATACACTTGGCGCCAAAATTAAAGGATCACCTATTCTGATCGCTAAAAATAAACAAATTTCAAAAGAGTGTAACTTCGTCAAAAATAATCGTAACAGAACGACCAAAAAAGCATTTTACAACTTAAAGTCTCTATTTTCGAAATCCATAATTCATTAAATGACTTACTGATTCTTTACAAAGCTGCACGGATGGAAATGGAGATTCATCAAATCTAAAAATTTGTTACTAAATTTGCGAAGTTTTATGGAATGAAATAAAAATCGCATACAAATGCGACTTACAGCGATAAAAATCGTGAATCTTTACCTTTGATTTGCGCACTCGTTGAGCATTTTGCGATTTTTTGTCACTAAGTTATTCAATGTTGAAGCATAAGGACCATTTTTATTTCAATGTTGAGTAACTCGGTGAAAAAAAATCGCACAATGCTGATCAAATGCGCAAATTAAAGGTAAAGATTCACGAAAACTGTAAACTGCATTTATGTACCATTTTTAATTTGGATTATGGAACCTTGCAAAGTTTGAAGAAGATTTTGATATTTGACAGATCTTCTTTACAAACTTTGCGAAGTTCCATAGAGTGAAATAAAAATCGCATATAAATGCGGCTTACAGCGTTCGAAAGCGTGAATCTTTACCTTTAATTTGCGCACTCGATCAACATTGTGTGATTTTTTTAACGAGTTATTTAATACGAAAGCAAAAATGGTTCTTTTTACTTCAATGTTGAGTAACTCGGTGAAAAAAAAATCGCACAATGCTGATCGAGTGCGCAAATTAAAGGTAAAGATTCACGCTTTCAGATCGGAAGAGC
>NW_012026798.1:3602747-3605673 GCF_000956235.1 Wasmannia auropunctata | reverse complement strand
CGCTCAGAGATGTGTATAAGAGACAAACGTTTGGGTGATAATGAGTATTGTTTAAATATATGTAATTTTAGCACTAATTTCGTGCAAGGCTCACTTGCCCTTCATTTGATACTTCTTAATTTTTAATTATATGAGCCAGAGTAATATATTATATTTTTATATTATAGAACTAATGATCCTTTAAAAGAAATGACTTTGTGTAGTGGATCTTCCATTCTTTACAAAAACTGTACTGTTCATACCGTAATCAACTTTTTTATACACGAAAACTATAATAATACGATCAATGACTATGATGTCGCTGTTCTTCAAGTGAAAAAATTTACATATGATAAACATACAAAAGCGGTTGCCTTGGCATCAAACAGATACGTTCGTAGGAAATGGGGTATAATCTGCGGTTGGGGATACTATCAGGTAATGAAGTATATTCTGACATAAAATAATATTGTCGTTTAAATAATTGTCATTTTTTAAAAACTTGTTTTGTATCTATATAAAAATTTAAACTTCTATAAAATATATAGAAATTCAACGGTACTATCATGCCAGTTCTATCGAAAAATCTGCAATGCGCAACAGTACCGCTAATAAATAATACGATATGCCAGAAAGATTATGCAAATAGATATATAGTGACACCTCGGATGACATGTTATGGATTCCAGGAAGGAGGCATAGATGCTTGTCAAGTAAGACACTTGTAAATATAAATGATTACTCTTTATTTTTTTATTATTATTATTATTATTATTATTATTATTATTCACACTTACTATATATTATTATGTATATGTAGGGTGATTCTGGAGGGGCATTAGTGAATATTGAAAATGTTCTCCTCGGTATAACTTCGTGGGGAGACGGTTGTGCTGATAAGTATTCGCCTGGTGTATACACAGATATGATATTACTTCGACATTGGATTAGAAATAAAACCGAAATAAGTGCTTAAGAAATTTATTATCGTAATGTATCAATACAACTTGTTAAAATATAATCAAATCTATGTTTAATTTATGTCATATTTATGTTTAATTAACAATTAAAATACGATGTTATTAAAATATTGAAAAAACATTTATATTGTAGAATTTAACGAGATTTTATTCTGGTATTACTAATTCAACACTTTGTCCATTTTCGGAAATAATAAATTTGGAATCCTTATAACGTAAAAGATTCATAGATCTATGAACTGACCATACTTCATATCCAAGTTTATAAAATAATGGTAACCGATCAAATCCGCCAGCAATTGCCAATGAATCATTGTAATCCCATTGACGATCCATTAGCTTATGTGCATGTCTCTTCTTTGGAGTTCTTAAGATCGAATTTTCTAACATTACAAGTTTGGTGGGCAACGTCGCTCGATTTTGAAGTAAAGATAGGAAAAATTGTACCTGGGAAATAAAAATTCAAAATATAATATTAATTCATGTATAAAATCAATAAGAACTTATAATTTATATTATAATAAAATAATAATTAAATTTATTCAACAATCACGACATAATTAGTTAAATAAATTAAAATTTTTGTAAATGGTCTTTTTCATATTTATGTATTTTTATCATTTATAGAAATTAATCAATTTTTATCTAAATGCTAAAAACTAAACTAGCTATGTGCAAGATATTGAAAATTAAAAAAATATATAATAATATAAAAGTATATAAAAGTGGTTTATAATTTTAACAAATATTGTAAGAAAAGTTACATAAAAATGTTCCAGACAAAAGTTGTATGATCTAAAAAGGGTAAAAGTTTTATGGTCCCAAATAATGATAAAATCAATTTTCGAAAAAAAAATCGATTTTTTAAGATTATCATTATTCCTGGAAGAAGATGATGATGTCCCTCTCTCGCCTATTATCCCGTTAGGAAGTCAAAGTTCAGAAAACAGGACCTTGGCGGGACCGTAAATTGGGTGTGTACGGGATGCTTAGGAAGAATGCTGCATGTGTATTCTGAGTATCCCGGCTAATATCCGAGGACAGAAGATCGGGGAGAAAAGGAGATTTAATCGGTAAAAATCCGACATATTCGGCTTCTCCTTGGAATTGAAAGATATCTATAAAGTTTTTCGTTCTTTTAACAAAAAAAATTTATTATTTTCCAAATTTATTATTTTATTATAAAAGTATATAATATTGAGGCAAAATAACAAGATTAATAAATTGATATAAAGAAAACAGTTTTTTTTTTCAAGTATACAATCTGTAATATGTAACCTCTGTAACATCATATGTATATTTTTGTCTGAATCATTTTTCCGTACTTTTCTGCATATATTTTTAAAACGTATACCATCTTGTACCACACGCACGCACATTTTGTGTCAGATGAGCAGTTTCTTTTTTATTAAGTTATGGCTAATGTTATGATTATTAAATTACGTGCAAAAACAGGATTAGTAAAAAAATAAAAGTTGAGTTAAAAAGTTAAATAATTTTAACTCAACTTACAATTAGTGAAAAAAAATATTAAGGCGATCCTGAAGTCGTCTGTTTTATCGAACACGATTATTTTCCAAAACAAAATAAACATAATTAAAGGCAAGATTTAAAAATCCTTCTCCACGATTAAAGTATATAGGCATCAATGTAGTTCCGGCTGGTAGGGATTATGCTGAGAACCAAAAAAATTTAAGAAATTTAGATTTCCGTTACCTTTTCTTAGTCCAATATGGCGTCTGGAGCTGTTACATGTGCCAATATTGGCTTTGTACAAAAATTTGGAAGTTTGTTGGTACAAGATGATACCAGCCGGAACTACGAATTATACATATGCAAACAATTATTGAGTTCATAAAATTAGGCTTAAGAGGATGCTGAAAGGTCGGGAATTACCGACATTTGCATTCTAATGGATAACACCGAAACGATTAAACGGATTTAAAAACGCTTTTACAGGATTGAAA
>NW_012026798.1:3600005-3601015 GCF_000956235.1 Wasmannia auropunctata | reverse complement strand
TCGTCAAGGTTAGGAGGACAAGGTCACTTTGAATTTTTTTAATAGAACTCCCCATTTTTTATTACATATTGTAGCACACCTCGAAAGCTTTCCAAGACGCTATAATAAAGTTATTTTTCAATAAATACTTTTCAAGTTATAAAGCTTGAAAGTTACCGTCGACATTGGCATTATCCAAGGTGTCCAATAAACGGACAGCTCGAGCAGTATCTTGAGCATAGCATACCTCGAGAGCTTTCCAAAACACTATTTCATTAAATATCTTTTAAATTAAAAGGCTTCAAAGTTACAATATTGTTGGCATTAGCATTGGTACCCAAGGTGTTCGACCGACGGCTAAAACTTTTTGAATGTTGTTCGTGGCCATCATCTTGACAACATTTGTCAAGGTCAAGACGATTGGAGATTGTTCCTCATATTTTTATTATTTCAATTTTTACTATAAAAATGAAAATAATAAAAGAATAGGGTATTATGTGCGGCTCGATTAATCCCAAAAAATCATATGAAGGTCACGTGACAGATGTTTTTATTTTGTAATTTAAAAAGACTACGTTATTGTAGTTATGTTATCAAAATAAAAAAATACGCAAACACGAGAATGTATTTTATTTTATTTTTAAAAGTATTCGAAAACTTATGAACGGTAATACCATATATATTATATTTAATGTACACATTTAATGTACACGTGTATTATAGAATAAATCCAACAATGTAAAAATGAGATCATTGACAAATCATGCATATACGCTTATACTTTTTTATTATACACAGAAAGTTAAATAAAGCATATATAGTTAGACAAAATAAAAAAATCCATTTTTAAATATTATCCAAATTAATTTTATTTAGGACCGCAAATTTTTTTTCTAGGGGAGAGTTGCCGAATACGTACCACTTAAGATATTTTTGGTTATATTTCACATTTGATACTATTTAGAATGCAAACAAACGTTGAAAATTGTAGCTTGATGTTCAAGGCATCAAATATTACATGTTAAATCTTT
>NW_012026798.1:3595202-3599955 GCF_000956235.1 Wasmannia auropunctata | reverse complement strand
TGGACATTCCACGTGTTTGAGTGAGACCAGAAGATATTGTAAGAAGTTCATTTAAAGATACCACTGACACTGAAAAGTCTGCTTTATCGACCTTGTACAAATTTGGCCGACCTTTCAGCATCCTCTTAAATGCCTAATAAAAAAGATGTATGTTCTTGAAAATTTGTTATGATGTGTGCATGCGATACCGATATATGGTAGTAAACATGAACACATTGCTATACGCACTACTACATCAATATCGCACGCATGCATACTCACAAATCGTCGGTAAAACAGCGACATTTTTAAAGTTTGATTTCAGTTTAGGATCGCCTTAACTCACCTAACTCTGTGCAAAAGTAATTATCGCTTTGTTAAATAGTGTGAAATACCTGCATATGAAACATGGGAAACGGCACAACGACTGTAGGTATACCGATGATACACATTGAAGAATGCTCTATATTGACGAAGTGTTTGTAAAGTGGTATTACATAGTTGCTGTCAACTTGTATACCACAGTTCTCATCTAAGAAAGGAAAATTGTACTTGTAACCAGTACAAAAAAGAAAAACGTCAATAGCATCAATAGTTGTTCCATCCTTTAAATAAAATGTGGTTTCATGTATGCTCTCAACACCCGCAACTTGTATCATATTTGATGGTAAAGAACTTGTTAATCTGTAGAGCACAAATATTCCAGGTAAAAGTAGGGAAAATTTTTAATTAATTTTGATTTTTTTCTCTTTCTAATATTATATATATTTAAAGATTTAATAAAGTATCAAAAGTTGGGCTGGCACGTGAGCCTTGTACGGAATTAATGCTGTGATATCAGGAGACGCGGTAGCGGCTCTCGCCAAGTATATTTTTTCGCTACATGATGATCAGGAAACGTTTTTGTACTGACAGAGACGTTTATACAGTGTATCCTTTACCAGACGGATAACATTTCTGTAGGAATAAATTATTATTTCTTTTAATTATATGAATATTATCGGAAAATGCCTACTTTGCAAAAAAATTTATATTTTTCCAATCACAATGCTGTAATAGCGATGTCTATAAGTGCATTTGATGCATAAGTGCATAAAGTGTATGCATTTTTTTGCTCGATTTTATATCATTCAGATACCCAACTTCCTATTTCCCATATGTAAGAATAGGTTTCAATCTTGTCATAGGAAACTTACAATCTGTTCTGCGAATTTATTGTAAATTAATAATACAATAAATTCAGGACAGATTATAATTTCCTATGACAAGATTGAAACCTATTCTTATATATAGAAAACAGGGACTAAGAAACTTATCAATGTACCGGATCACATTACATACTTCGATCTTTCAAGGAACGATCCTATCTCGAGCGATTTTACAACAAGCAATCTTACAACGAACGAACGACAATTAATAAATATAATGTATTAGTGAAATTTTGTATTCTTACCCACTGATAATAAGGATGGCTCAATGCAGAGCCGAAACGTTTGGGTGCAAATTAGTATATTAAATATACTTTATATCACAGTACTAATTCCGTGCAAGGCTCACTAGCCCTTCTTTTGATACTTTATTAATTTTTAATTATATGAGCCAATTTGATACTTATTAATTTTTAGAATTGTTTATAAGCATGAATAAATTAATCACTCACTTATCATGATTGTGACTCAAATATACGCAAGTCGCTTGATTAGATAAATCGATTCCTATATCGATGCCAGATGAACCCGCACCCAGTATTAATACAGTTTTGCCGGAAAATTCATCAGGTTTTCGGTATGCGTGGCTATGCATAATTATACCCGAAAAACTGTCAATACCAGTTATAGTTGGTATATAAGGATCGAAATAATGTCTAAAAAAGATTAGAATATTGTTTGTACAGTATTGTAAATTTCGATAGTCTCTAATGCTATATGTGTAGCTTCTTACCCATTGCAAATCATAATGGCATCAAAATAACGTAATTCCATTTTATTTGTTTTTAGTTTTCTTACTTGTACGGACCATTTATCTCGAGTGCAATCAGATGACACAAATCGAACATGCTCAACTTTTGTATTGAACTAAAGAATAGAAATTAATTATTGGATTAAAAAATAGCATTTTCTCATATTTTTAATTGTAAAATATAATGAAATTATATAATATATTAAATTATAATGGAAATACCTGAATATATCGATGTAAATTAAAATGGTCAGCGTAATCTTTTAAATAATTCAAAACTTCTTGATGGCTCACGCAACTGGGTTCTCGTCCTTCCATTGTAATATAATCCGGAAAATTCATAATTTTTGCGGGTAAATTCGTTCTATATAAAAGAACAAAAAACACTATAGTTAAATTTATATTCGCATAGTTTCTTATTTTTAAAATATAAGAGACAAAATTCTAAAAAAATGTATTCTATTTATATTGATTACATAAGCTGATAAAACAATTAATATCCAGTAATTCTAATTACAATAGACATTTCTTATAGATTTTTGATTACAAAAAACATTTGGCCAAATTGCTCTATCACGTCACAATTTTAAGAAATGTACAATTAAAGTTATAAAACAAGAACATTTTAATCATTTTGCAAAAACATTTTATGTATTTTATTATAACTACGACATATAACGCGCTGAAGAAGTTTTATTGTAATTAAAATTAAGTATATTATTTGGAATTTCAGCGCTTAAAAAGAATTTTTTATATCGATTATGATTAAAATTTATGATTAAGTATAGAATGTATTGTAGAAAAATCATGAATTAATTATTATAGATTACTGACGATTTATTAAATGTTTTCATTTATTTAAAATTAAGTTTATTTAAAATTAAGGATTTTCAGAACGCTTAATACAAATTAGACATCAAAATTGATAGATTCAAAATGGAGTTAATATAGAGGATAAAAATTCAATTATGTTTGCATTTTAACAAAAATTATATATGTATAGGGATTTTTCACATTATTTAACACAAATTTGAAATATATGCATATATACAAATTATATAATAATTCGAAGATAATAATGTTGTATTAGCATAAAAGTTTGTAAAAAATTAAATAATGAAAATACTTGTGATTTTTTAATTTCAAGTAGTGATGTTTGATATATAAATGTATAGCCTGTGATTGGCCCTTTTAATCTTTTAATTATTAAAAGCTATTTAATGGAATAAAAAAAAAATATATTATGCATCAGGAAACAAAGTAGTGTTTCGCGGCAAATATGTAGACGTCGCAAGATGATTGCGTGGCTATTATAAGTAAACCGGTGAAATACGAGAACTCAATAACGACTCAATCGATCAAATTGTAAGTAGGCTCAATCGATAGTTTCAGTTCAAATTATATTATAGAAATGTTTTTATTTTAAACAACAATAAGATGAAAATGCTAATATAATTAAAACCGGATCTCAGTGCTTAATACTCTCTTGGTATTTAACGTTTTTATTAACTTACAATTTCAAGCACACTGTGCGCTGCATAATCATCGATCTTTAAACCGCTCTAAAGTATTGAATAGTACGTATAATATCATAATTAAATTATCAAATTCAATGCAATTAAGCATCTTTCTAACTTTGTGAATGTTACGTCGGTACTACGGTGGACTTCACGATTTTCGGTTCGTGAACACGTACTACAATAAACTCCTAGAGTAAAACGGAAAGATCCCGATTGATCACGTTATAATTGGACACTGCGCGATTGGATACCGCTCGATTGAACATTGCACAATTGGACACTGCACGATTGGCTACTGAACGACTGGACCACACAATTTTATACGAAGCGAAGTCCAAGAAATAGCTTGGATTAGGTCTTTTTGTTAGTAGAACTCCCCCGTAGGGGGGGAGAGGATGAAACATATTGCTGACAAGTATTCATTTTATAACGCGAAGCGAGGATTTACATGGGTTTGCAACTTTTTATGCAATGCGAGGTCCATCTCATACCAAGAAATAGTTTGGGTTAGGTTAGTTTTTTTTAGGTGAAGCCCTCCGTAGGAGGGAAGCGGAAATACTGCTTCTATGCATATACTTTACAACGCGAAACGAGGTTCCACATGAGTTTGCAACTTTTTGTGTTGTGTATGCGCTAGACAATCAGTTACCCCCACCACGCGCCGCCAACTAGACGCGCGGGGGGTGGTGACTGCGGTCGGCGGCGGGCGAGCGTATCTCGCCGCGCGTTCAGATTCGACGAGCTTTATATATTAATATCTCGAAAACTATTGCGAAGATCGCAAAATGGTAGAGGACTTTTTTGTTCAGTTTGGTTCACATTACCTCCCCACAAGCGCTGTACCATTGAGTACGAGACACCCTGTATATTGTAATATAACTTTTTTACGTTAGAGTAACATTATGTAAATATATCTTTGATATAAATGTAACATTGAATGTTATTTTTATGTGACATATTTTACATATTTTATTTTTTAAATTAGAATAAAGATTTATAAACGTTTATAAATTATAATATTAA
This sequence comes from Wasmannia auropunctata, assembly GCF_000956235.1. Lineage (NCBI taxonomy): Eukaryota > Metazoa > Arthropoda > Insecta > Hymenoptera > Formicidae > Wasmannia > Wasmannia auropunctata. The sequence goes on along the minus strand of NW_012026798.1, from coordinate 3,595,474 downwards.
TGGCTGTGTCATTCTTCTGTGAATCAGCTTTATAATTGGTTTATTATAATAAATAAAAATCTTTTTATTTATAAATACTTTTTAAAAAATATCTTTTTAAATCTTTAGAAGGAAAATAGATCTAAAAATAAATAAATGATATTATTTCCACTTATAAAAACAGGGTTGGGTAAGTTAATTTTTTTTAACTAAGTTAAGTTAAAGTTAACAGCCTAAAAATTTCACTTAGTTAAAGTACAAGTTAATTCATAATGAAATTAATTGAATTAAAA
>NW_012026798.1:3589440-3595087 GCF_000956235.1 Wasmannia auropunctata | reverse complement strand
ACGTGTGCTCTTCCGATCTATAGTTAACTTCAAAAATGTTATAAATTAATAGTTACAGATAAAATTGGACTAAGTGAGTTAAAAGTTAAGAGTCAAAAATGTAATTAAGTTAAGTTAAAATTATTTAACTTTTTAACTAGATACTACCTAACCCTGTATAAAATGGATTATCTTCATTAAAATATTTCTATATTTATATAACGCTGTTTTACATAATTACATCTTAAAGTGACAAAGAATAATAAATTTTAGAATAAATTGTAATTATTTTAATTTTTTTAAATTTGAAAACACCTTTCCTGTAATTTTTATAATGTTTAAAGAATGTTGAAATTTTTAATGGCAATGTATTGAAATAAATAATAGTGTAATATAAAAAAACATGCCTGCGTAAATATATGTGGGAGCGCGAGGTGGCACCAGAGCGAAGAGGTGAGAGGTGACGCTAGCAAGAGAAGGATGAGAGAGATCAACGGACGAGGGTGCGCGCATTAAGAGAGTGTGCAATAATAATTATCTAAGTACTTGTATTTATCTCTTTGAATAAACATCTTTTCTTACGCCATACAAAAGATCAATCCTACATATTAGGGGTTCGTCTGGGATTAGGCGAAGAATCGAAGAATAAGTACAGGAACGACGAGGATCTAAAAACACGAGAACACTTAACCTACGAATACGACATAAAACGACGTTGCAAGGATGACTGAATCAACGGAATTAACGCTCGGTGAAGTATTTCCAAACAGGCTAAGCAGTTACACCACAAAGTTAAGAGAGGTTAACGCTCTGTATCTATTATTCTACGGCAATGAAGGTAATCCCAAGACGAATCGTAAAAATATTCGCGCATTTAAAGGATTTTGATTTGACAACGACGGCGAGTATGAAGCCAAGTGCAATTTTATATTAGAAGCCTTTACTTTGGAAGAGCTAGTAAAGCTCTGTACGTACGTGGTTTCAGTTTGAAATTGCCGGATCTAAATTAGCAAAACGTTTGTGTACACGCCTGAATCATTTGGATAAGCTCACACCAGACGACGAGAGCGAAGATGACGACGATGAAGAGGATGCAGGTGTAAATAAGGACAACGACGGCAATCAGCGGAAAGGAACGGAATCAACGACGAATCCAAGCTCAGTTGCAGGCCGAAATGAGGACGCACGAAACCAACAAGTGATGCGATTTTCGGAACACGAGGGAGCTTCACAACAAGCTTGTCAATCTGTTCTACGAAATGACACAGAGTACGATGTCTCACGAAGAAACAAAGACCAATGATGAATCGATGTTTCTCAACATTCGATAAATAGTGCACGAAATTACGACTAAACAATGAATTAAGACGTCTTAACGACGAAGTCAGACGCAGTAAGTATAATGCACGATATATAGATGAGAATATATATGACGAGGAACGACGACAGGAAGATAACACATTACGCAAATATCATAATTACGAATACGATGGCCAACGAACTTACAATAATGAAATAACTACGCGAGCGACACGTTGCAATATTCGACCTCGAGATGTAGAAGCCTTAATACCTGCATTAACCGCCGACGACGACTATCCGATTGAGAAATGGCTATCGGATTTTAGCGATATAACGCGGATGGCTAACCTCAACAAATTAGAGAAGGCTATCTTTGGACGCAAGGCAATTAAAGGAACAGTAGCTAAATTCTTATGTTGCCTAAAACATACGGAAAACTGGCCTGAGCTGCAGGAAACATTATTAAAGGAATTTCGAAAGAAGAAAACGAGTGGAATTACATGAAGAACTGTCAAAGAGGAAATAGAAATCACAGGAGAGTACAGCAATACATTTATACGGTGACAGAGATTGCTAGTTACGGAGATATATCTGAAGAATTAATAGTCGACTATCCGAGTGATCCGAGGTATTAGCGACAACGACGTTAACAAGATGATCCTTTATGGCGCACGTACACTAGAAGAATTAAAAAATAAATTAAGACTATACACCAAATACGTAATAGCACCACAAGATAAGACAAAAACTAAGAAGTCACTAGATATAAAACCTACTAAGACAACAACGAATACAATCGACACGAAAACAGAACAGTGTTTTAATTGTGGACGTAGCGGACATAAATCAGATAATTGTCGAGATAAAGAAAAGGATAAGAAGTACTTCAATTGCGATCAATTCGGGTACATTTCAGTTGAATGCCCGAAACCAAAACGTTTAAGCAGTAATCAAAAGACAAAAACGCAAACAGATACGACGACGAAGAGCTCGTACACGGTCGGACAAATAAAGAATTTTCACGAAATGAAGAAACAGGTATCAATCAACCACTACAAAATGATCGCATTGATTGATACTGGCAGCGAAATTAATATGATTAAATTAGAAAAATACGATGAATTAGGAAAACCAACATTGACCTCAAGAGCAATAACGTTAACGGGATTAGATCAACATGAGGTAAAAACGATCGGCGGATTCCGAGTGTGGCGGAATCACCGTTGAATGCGTTTGATAACGCGGCAACAAGCCGCCACCATTTGCAAATAAACGCGCGCCGAGCTTCACGATCCGCCGCTTGGTGGCGTCGAACATTTACACTTTCGCGTAAGAAGAAAACGGTTGCGGAGTCAATATAAGAGGGCTCCGGAACCGGTTTTGGCATCCTTTGCCTTCGCGGCAAAACTGATAGCAGGTCGTATATCTCGCAATCATTACTCGAGAGCCTCTCTCTGAGATTAACCTCGAGCGTATTCCAACTCGGCCGTCAAAGCTCCCTTCGGGACGACGAAGCCTAGAGGCAGCCAACTCGGCTGCAAAGGAACCTCAAGGGTTAACCGTAACCACACCTAGACGGTCAGCTTGTCCGTCCGAGAAGCCAGCTGCTTCTCATCGGTAGAAACTGGTAACACTTTACCAGCAGTACTCGGTGGAAGCCAGTTTGCGGAACCCGACAAAGAGCTTCGACCCCGGCGCCTGATTCCTATCGAGATTCCGAAAGGACCGCTCACCAGGCCACCAAATTCATTAGTGGCTTTGTGGAACATCAGGGCGCGGAGACCAATTTCTCCTACGTGGCCAAAGCTGCCACGAAAGATATCGCCACCTCCTCCAGAGCCTAGGAGAATTGATCGAGTTACCAGGGCGACTCTACTTTTCTTGCGCCTCCAAAAGTGAAGAGAAGAAGACGTTCTTGTCGGAGCCGACAGCCTCGCCTTTGAAGAGAGTTTGACGCCCAAACGCCGAGTCTTTTTCAGGGCTCGGCTCAAATCTTTCCCAATATTGGTCTGTCTCTCAGACACGCAGAATTGTCCTTTTCAGGACAAACTTAAACGTTGGCAACGATAACACTAAATTAGCCGAGCAAATGTAAACGTCAATGATGTCAAGATTGAAGCAAATATACAGGTAGTTCCTAATAGTACTATTCAATATAACTTGATACTCGGTCAACCTCTACTGCAGGAGAGCACAATAACAATAAATAGAAGCACTCTTAAGATCATTACGCCGACTACAGATACGTAATCGAGGAACAGAAGATGGACACGTCTAAACCGAATGTCCGTGAACAACCAGAAGAGAAGAATAATCCTTTATGTTACATAACATTAAACGATGAACTTGAGTTAGACATAGGTAATTCACGATATTTCGAGGTTATCACCAACTTGGTAGACAACTATCACCCGAAAGCCATTAGAGAGACAAACGTCAAGATAAAAATTATTCTCAAAGATGATCAACCGATTAGTAGGCGACCACGATGACTCTCACGACCAGAACAACAAGAAATTGATCGGTAGATTAAACAATGGTTACAAGATGGTGTCGTGAGACCAAGTTCTTCAGAATACGCGAGTCCAATTATTCTAATAAAAAAAAAGACAGGAGACAGAATATGTGGCGACTTTAGAGAGCTTAACAAGAAAACGGTACGAGAAGATTATCCTTTGCCAATCGTAGAGGATCAGATCGACAAACTAACAGGAGCAAAGATCTTCACGACTCTTGACCTTAAAAACGGTTTCTTTCACGTGCCGGTCGAAGAAGAAAGCTGTAAATACACGTCCTTCATAGTTCCAAATGGCCAGTACGAATTCCTGAGATGTCCTTTTGACCTGTGCAACAGTCCCTCGGTATTCCAACGATACATCAATGAAATTTTCAAGGAGCTGCTTTGGAAAAATATAGTTCTCGTCTACATGGATGACCTGATTATACCAACGACGAATGAAGAAGAAGCAATGGAGCGATTAAAGATGGTATTAAAAATACCATCGACGTACGGATTAAACTTTAATTGGAAAAAGTCACAACTCCTAAAGAATGACATCGAATATTTAGGTCACATAATAGAAAAGGGAACGATTAAACCATCACCAAGAAAAATCATGGCAGTAACGCATTCCCACGACGAAGAAACAAGTTTAAAGTTTTCTGGGACTTGCCGGACACTTTAGAAAATATATCGACGGTTACGCTTTATTGGCACGATCACTATTAAATTTGATTAAAAAAATATACTATTTCGTTTCGGAATTAGAGGAAGAGACAGCCTTTAATCAGTTGAAGAAGAAATTATCCACTAAACCAGTCTTAATGATTTTCGATCATCGGAGAGAAACAGAACTTCATACCGACGCTTCAAGCGAAGACTACGGTGCTGTTCTACTACAAAGAGATGACGTGGATGGGTAACTTCACCCAATACATTATATGAGTAAAAAGACAACAGATGTCGAAAAGAAGAAACACAGTTACGAACTGGAAGTGTTGGCAGTAATAGAAGCTCTTAAGAAATTCCGACATTATTTGTTGGGTATCCCGTTTAAGATAGTGACCGACTGCCAAGTTTTTGCAAAAACTATAGATAAAAAGGACCTAACTCCAAAAATAGCAAGATGGGCATTATATTTACAAGATTTTCAATGTTCAGTGGAACATCGTGCAGGTCCAAGGATGCGGCACTGTGACGCTTTAAGTAGAAACCCTACAGCATTGGTAATACAAGACAAACTAATACAACGCGTAGCTAAAGCGCAACGAGACGACGAATATTTGCAGATATTAACAACAGTATTACAAACAAAACCGTACAAAGACTTTTGTATAATCAGAGATATTATCTACAAAGAACAAGATGGCAAACACTTATTAGTAATACCTAGTCGAAAGGCAGAAGATATTATCAAAAGAACTCACGAAGTTGGACATTTTGCTGTAAAGAATACCATGGAAGCCTTAAAAAACGAATATTGGATTCCAAATTTAGAAACTCGAGTCGAACGATGCATCCGAAATTGTATCCCGTGTATACTAGCTAAGAAGAAAGAAGGCAAATAAGAACCCAGCAAAGCAATACGTAACTGTAATATAACTAAGGGAGCACATGGAAAGAACAATGATATATTTCATAGTTATAGAGATGATATGTAAATGCAATATAATTTTGAGGGCACCTTAGAAGAACAAAGATATATTTCTTTGTTACGTATATAATACATAACAATTATAATACTTAAAAATGTAATGGAACTCACACGTAACTCAAAATACATAACATAGATGGAACAATTGTAATCTTTCAGCAATTTAATAAATACTACTGATACATATAAAATATATTATAAATATGATAAAT
>NW_012026798.1:3582505-3588664 GCF_000956235.1 Wasmannia auropunctata | reverse complement strand
TAGAAGCATGCAGTGTCATTCCTGGAACTGGAGTTGACGTAAGGATATTTGCTTCTGCCGTAGAAGCCACTGAAGTTGTTGAAGTCCTTGACAGTTCTTTAGCCCTTTGAATTGTCGTACCCTCAATGGAAGAAGATATGCAAGTACTATCCATATCTTCTTCAATATTTTTATTCAAGCTAAACACAGCGTGCGTGTGCTTACCGAGAACGTACCATCGAATCCTGTATCTAAAGTCGTATGCCGAGGGATGATCCTTGGTAGCACCCATCGCCCTTACGTAAGAAAAAAAATTTTCTAGGATGTCCTGCTGGAGTCTTCTTGTTATGATGTAGTGACACTCTTGTGGATATTTTTCGTGGAGATAACGAAACAATCCTCGCAACGAACGATTACTAACGAGAATTCTTTTTTGGAAAGGCATTAATACCTTTCTGGACCCAACTCGCATGTTTTCAATGTATACACTCATACACGCTAAAGTTGACTCTTGCGACTTTAAGTCCACTCCAAAGGCGTTAACTCCTGGATGCGCTCCATACTTGGACTTCGAATTGTGCACATCGAACCAGTTGTTCACTGCCGCCACAAAATCTGCCAATTTTTCGTATTCTGGGTTTTTTATCAGCCCATTGTCACCAGCCCACTGGATCGCTGAAGATGATGTATGCGACCAAAGTCTCGCTGCTGGTTTAACAGATTGTCGTTGCGAGCTCCGAACATTTAGTAATTGATCTGTTAAACGATGAGCGACACGTAGATCACCATCTCTGCTCATATCAACGAGTGTCTGGAAGATTTCACGAGTGAATAGCTCATTGCTGCCTCCTAGCAATAGTCCATCATCAAGGAACCAATTCCTCAGGAGTTTCAACAGATGTGAACATCTGCAAAAACGAATACTTTTTCCTCTTCATTCACAGGGTGATGGAAAAAGTAATTGTTGGGATGAATGTCCAACTCCTTCCAGACTCCTCGGTTACCCAAGTCAGAAACTACGACAAGGACTTGATAACCAGCATTGTGGCAGAGTGTAATGGCCTCAAGCAGAATAGACTTGTTCATGGGCTGATCAAATTTATAATAAATGGGTTGCTTCCAGTTGCTGAACAAACCGCGAACCATGATGACCTGCACTTTTCCATGTGGGCCGACCAATTTTTCCAATTTACCATCAAAATTTACTTCCGAAGAGACAGCCATTTCATCAAAACAGAGAACAGCAAGTTTCTCCACCGATGACATATCTTTGCCTTTCTCTCGCATTACAACTAGAACGTCATTTAAGAATTCTTCTTCGATGTTAAATTTTTTCAATGCCCATCTTCTTAATGACGCTAGCGATGGTAAAGGGTAATTTAATTTCGTTCGAAAATAGCGGTAACCTTTGGCACTAACGCTACGAATTGAAATAGCTGCAGCGTAGTCATCGATGGACCATTGAACCCATTTCTTTTTCTGCATAATGCACCGTATCTGCCCTTCCGTGAAGTACGGTTGCAATAGTTCTATACCGAACTGTTCTTTTGCGTCTTCGCTAGTCTTCTTGTCCTCAAGAGCGATCGTCAATTGCGATTGAAGACTCTTAACTAATTGCAGCATTTCTTCCTTTTCAGTTGAAATCTTGTTCATTTTAATTGAAATGTTTTGCAGTTGCTCGTCTTTGTCTTGCAATTGGTGCTTCAGTGCCTCGTTCTCTGCTTCTAGATTTTTGTGGCTTCCCGGTGATTGCATTGCGAAATCCGTTAAATTTCGCATGCGAAAATTGTGTACAGAACGATAATGATCCAATTGTGCCTTAAGTAATGGTACGTTCTCCTCTTCCACAACATCCATTCGAGCCGATGTTGGGCCACTGCTTTCCGTACAATTTGCCATGAAAAACCTGGAAAGAAAAATATTATATTACGATATTTAAGATCATATAATTGATTTAGGATGATGCAGATGCAACCACTGTTGAAATTACATATATTTCATTGTAAATTTATTATTGATTAATTTATGTGTTTGTTGTAAGCTGAAGTTAATATGTAATAAATTTGTGTTTTTATTTATGTAATTACATTTTTTATTGTTATATATTTGTTAATTCGATCTATTTTTATGTTTGTATAAATATTTCTTAATAGTTATTTTTCTTGTAATGTGTTTAAAATCTTTTTTTCTAAAATATAAAAACTACATGCGAAAAAAACTTACCGTTGTCTACGTGTCGACAAAGGAGTATCTTCATAGCTATTATATGCTCTTTCTGGGGAAGTCGCATCGCTTTTCGAAGCCACCTTACGATGTCGTTTGTGAACTTTCGAACTGTAAATCGAAATAAAGATTAAATACAGGAAGTGTTTTTTTATATAATATAGCAATTTTCGCAAAATGAAATAATACATACGGAGAACGTTTATTGTGCCTCCTTAAAGCGCTCGCTCTTCTGTGATAAGCGTATGGCTCACATGTCACAGATCTATTAAAAAAATCAGAAATAGTTGAATTTATTATTATGTTTCAAATGTAAAGTAATCCTACTTTGAAGACTGCACATGCATAACGTACCTTTTAGGACACGTAAAACTCAATTTCTTCGGTTCGTACAATAGCCTTGGTGGTGTACGAATAACGCGGTACGATTCGTCCAACCACGGATTACTATATAAACATAACAGAATATAATATTAACATTTAAGTCATGCAAATAGAGAAATGACATAATAATTGAACATTATATGCGAGCACAGTCGAAAAATAACGTAAGAGTATATGGAGATTCAGAAAAAACATTAAATAGAATATGATTCACTTTTCATTGTACCTTTTAGAGCTCATTGTTGGTGTTGTCACTATGTTCGCGTCAGCAGTAACATCACAATCCATATGACTGCCGGTTGTTTCATTAGCGCCAGGTAGGGAAGTACCTACTTGAGAAGTTAAAAGTTAAATGATGAAATTAAATAGATATTAACTTTTAATTGAATTAAGTTACATTTAAACAAAAGTTAACTTTAAATATCAAATATTAATTTACAAATATATATACACTAACGTATTACTTTTTTTATAAATTAAAAAATAATCTATTTAAAAGTAAAAACATTTTTATATAACAAAAATATTCCGTTATTTCATCTTAACTTATTTTAAAAATAATATATAAAATTGATTTCATTTATACTGCAAATTTTGTTTCGAGTAATGTTATTTTTACAAATAACGACATTTTATTTAATATAAATGATGTATTTCAACATTTTTCATTTCACCTTAGTTAATTTAATCTTAACGCAAGTTTAAACTGAGTTAGTTTTCCGTTCATGCAACTTTTAACAACTATACATTTATTTTGTAAATCATTGACTGTAATTTAATTTAGTGTGAAAAGAATTTAAACTTACTCGGCGCTGCATTTATGTCGACTACATCTCTGCTTGTACCTGGATTACACAGTAGTGGAAATTGTCGACGAATAATTTGAAAATCCATGTTCACTGGATTTGCCCTGAAATATGTTCAAAAATGCGTTGGTCTTATTTCTCACTTATTTTTGATCTTATCAAACTGAACAATTAACACTCAATAATAGCACGTTTTCAGGGGTCGATCATATTTTAAATAACATTTAAAATATGTATTTTAAATAAAACAATTTAAAATTATTCTGTATTTATTATTGTAAATAATATTTTCTGATTTATTTCTGATATAAGATTTGAAATATATTTGTGGAATCTATATTATTTTTTTGGATGTTTCAAATGAGTCGTATAAGTGTTTTATTGTCCCCTGCAATATTTAATTATATAAAAGTGTATAGATTTTATTTTATATTTCTCATTTTACAACATTTTAAGTTATATCACTTATTTTATTGACCCCTGCACATTGCGCATGAAACCATGCATAAGCAATTGATAAACGTTTTTTTGTTGTCGAGTTCCCTCAATACCTCCAATTGTAAACTATTACTAACAATTAACATATCTGCTCTCTGTTGGTGTTAAAAATAAAGTTGGTACAGCAGTTTGTTTAAGACGTCGTCTTTTTTTTTCCTCCGTAACATGAGATTTTTTCTTTGGTACAATAAACGAATCCTCAGTAAAATGCAACGAACACACCGTTGCTAAATAAAACGAAATGTAATTTATAAGTAATGCTTTGTAATTGACACTTGACATTTTATATACTTAAAGTTAATAATAATAGAGAATGAACTTACCATATTTTTCATTGAGATAAATGCGATTCCCTTTGATTCTTTGCAACCAAGCTTCGCGTAAAATTACGTTTTGTGGTAATAGGAAAAAATTTACACGTTTCGCACTATATTGAGCGGATTTGCAATCACTCACAATGCAATACTTTCCCATTGTATTGTGATTTTTCGTAATATACTACTGAAAATATCCTGCCGCTTTTGCCTATTGCCACGTGGAAACGGAGTAAGCGGAGTAAGCCGACCTGTCACCAGAGTAGTCCGTAACCTCTTTCGACGGAAAGACGATAGAAAGAGAGATTCCGATGCTCTAAGGGAACGCGTGAAACAAGGACAGCAGACTCAGCGCGACCAACTTGCCAACGTTAAATAATTTTACTCTTCACAGTTGGTGAACCTGCCCCCCAGCGGCTGTCGGCGAGCAAAAGTGGGCGTGGTTTAGCTGAACTGCACACACCATGTTATCCCTTCCACCATGGTCGTGAGTCGTCGTTAGTAACATAGAGTGCGAAGTGACAAGTGACACAAGTGCCCAGTGCATCGGTGGAGCCGCCATTGCCAGCGAACCTGTAAGTATAGTGTGTGAAGACGGGCCGGCGAGTGGCGGGCGCCGCGGACGTGAAGCGGGCTCGGGCGAGGGTGTCGGGCGCGGGCTGCCGCACACGGCTGCAGGCGTGACTCCGCGTTTTGCGGATAGCGCCTAAAGTCTTCTGTGTGGTATCTCCATCGGACGCCTATGTTCTTCGGAGCATAGGCGTTTGACCCATTGACGTAGGAATACATGGACGGAGCATTTGCGGGTTAGATAGGCGAGGGGGGTAGCGAAATCGAGGTGAGGGAGGTACTTCGACAAACCAATGACTTCGGTACATTTCGGTTACGTTCGGTAATATTCGACGCGTGCAGTCGTGCAGAGAGCAGATGGTTCCACAACTATCATGTAACCTGCGTCTCTCACGTGTAAAATACGTATCGATTTCGCTAAATACGTTATTATTTCTAACCATTATTAAATAATCATGAGTTGTTGCATTGTTGTTGGATGCAAAAATCGCAGCGTAAAAAAGAATTACAAACAAGAAATGGAAGAAGCTAAAAATAAAAAGTTTTCGTTTCATTTGTAAGTAAATTTGAAAGGTTATAATCTACATTTATTATAATTTTATCAATAACGTTTAAAAACAGTTACATTTGAAGTAATATATATATATATTTTTCTAGATTGCCACAGAATATTGAAAGAAAAATTAAGTGGCTTGAAGCCATAAATTTAAAAAATTATATTCCCCGAAAAACAGCAGCTGTTTGTTCTGCTCATTTTAGAGAAGACAATTATGAACAAAATTACTCGATTCGTAAATTGAAAAAAGATGCCGTTCCATACGTATGTATAATGAGTAAAAAGTTGAGTTTATATGTACTGTATAATATTGTGATAAGTAATATTTTATTATATAGTTGCTGGAAGAACAATCAGAGAATCAAGAAAGAATACAAAATCAAGAAACAAAACGTGTTAAAAAAAGCATAGAACATCATACAGCTGATTCTGCTTCTTCCGTAGCTATAGCTGAAATCGAGCCTTTGCCTTCTCATACAGCTGGTTCTTCTTCTGCTACAACTGAAATCGAGCCTTCGCCTTCTCATACAGCTGGTTCTTCTTCCGCTACAACTGAAATCGAGTTTTCGCCTTCTCATATAGCTGGTTCTTCTTCCGCTACAACTGAAATCGAGTTTTTGCCTTCTCATATAGCTGGTTCTTCTTTCGCTACAGCTGAAATCGAGTCTTCGCCTTCTCATATAGCTGGTTAGTATTGTAAATAAATTATTATAAAATTTGAAATAGAGAAGAGGAGCTAAAGAGCCAAGCCAGACGTAGCGCTCAAATATTTAACATATAATTTTAAGAATCACAACATATATATTAGTACAATAACGCAAATAAAAAA
>NW_012026798.1:3582127-3582455 GCF_000956235.1 Wasmannia auropunctata | reverse complement strand
CTGTTGAATGCGCCCAATATCTAAATTTAGTGAAATGTATCTCACTTTTTTGCTTTGATTAGATTATGGAACCTTTGGCACGAGCATTGGATATATTACAAGGAGAATCAGGAATGTACATGGGATTTTTATTACCGGTCTTGAAAACTTTACAAGAAAAACTGGAAAAATTCAACAAAAGTGGAATTTTTACGCATTGCCAGCCATTAATTACAGCTATTCAACAAGGTTTAAATAAAAGGTGTTTTGTTAATTTTATTTTAAATACATGTTATTTTTAAATAACAGTTTTACTAGTTTAGTAAATGTCAGATCGGAAGAGCACACG
>NW_012026798.1:3580429-3582077 GCF_000956235.1 Wasmannia auropunctata | reverse complement strand
ACACACACACACACACACACACATCATATAATATATGTATATAATATGTATAATCAATTAATTATATATTTCTATCAACTACTGCAGAGAGAGATAAAATAATTCATTTATACTTATAATTCTCATAATACATTTTAAAATTAAGTATTTTATTGAATTGATATAAATTAATATTTTATTTTTACTTTCTATTATAAATATTACTTTTTTTGTTTTGTTATTACGACACCTACGATGACTACATGTAATAAAAATCTGTATTATACATACATAGGTATATGACATTCATACATGCCAGATCATGATTTTTAAAATAATTTACAGGTCAATAATTAGAATTATAATAGTTAATCTTACTTTTCTTCTTTTCTAACATAAAAAAGATAAATCAGAATAACGTGATTTTTTTATTTACCTCAAATTTCAACGATGAAAACTTTTTGAGTGATTTAGAAATCAACTTACATTTAATCAAAGCATTTTTTAAATATATTTTTAAATCATTTTTAATTAAATTTGATACATTTTATATGCTATAATGCCTATAACAATTAATATTAATATATTAATATATTAATAAAATTTTTTTTAATTTAATGTTTTTATATTGTAAATTTTTAAATTAAGTAACTGATCTGTTCCCGCTAGAAATTGTATTTTGAAAACAACCAGAAATTAGAAGTAACTTGTTACTTGTACGCCATTATCATTACAATTATTTTTTTTTGGTAACGGATCGATTAGAAACGGCGTTATTCTTTTTTTTTAGTAACTGTAACGGTAATATAGTTACTTATTTTCGGTAACGGTAATGAATTATACAGTTATTTTTATCGTTACTTTTTGTATTTATGACAAAACATTCAAAGTTTAGTATTTAGATAGTATTCATTGTTTATTGCACAAGTGCGATATGAAGTATAAGCATTCTTTGAAGATTAAGAATTGCTCAATTGCGACTACGTACCTGCATAATCGATTTTAATTGATTTGTCCCTTAAGAAAAACAATAGAAAAACAAAGTTCTAACAGTCTAATTATTTATATATAATTTTTAAAAATACTAGCACCATAGACGCGTGTTTCGCGCGCGCTATTATTTGCACTTTTACTTTTTACTATAATTGACTATAATTATACATCAACCTCAATACATACAACTATCAAAAGTCAATGTAATGACAGCCACTCACAAAGTTAGCGCAGCGAGAGAACCAATCAGCGTCGCGGAAAAAAGTCAATAATCAATCTTCAGCACAATCGAATGGGACTTGCGTAGAAATTGTCTCCTGTTTAGTTGCTAATTAATCATGCAAATCTCGATTTTTTCACCGCAGCCGCGCGTTTCGGAAAAAAAAGGATATCAAACCTTTGATACAGTGTAGACCGTTGGGATAGAGATGAGCGTTTAAACGGGTCGTGCGGCTCCGTCATGCTTACATTGTTGATATTAATGACATTTACATGCATGTGATATTGATATTTTCATGTATTGTTTGCGCTTTCACTCGGGTCGACGGACAAGAGCCGGTGACGTGCCGAAACGTTATTGGGCAACGTCAGATTTTTGCGACAACGGTCGTCGACTTCGTCGGTTTTGAGAAATCGGCCGCAGGGTCTGACGTCTCGCGACATGTAATGAATAAAA
>NW_012026798.1:3579872-3580379 GCF_000956235.1 Wasmannia auropunctata | reverse complement strand
TAGGTACAAAATAACAACGAAGAAGAAATTATGTTTGAGGAACACCTTGAAGATTGAGGTATGAATTTGAAAGTTTTAGCATTGTTTATGTATTGTAATGTACAAATAAAATGAGATATTTCAGAACATATAATTATTAATATATACATTTGTACAATCTCCTGTATTTCCTCTGGAGTTGTTGGAAAATGTATTCATTGCCTTAACAAATGTTGATTGATAGCAAAAGTAATTTCCTTTAGTATCACGCTTACAGCAGACTGGGCTATACTCAGCCTACTGTCTACACCAACGGCTTTTTGATAGCTTCCTTGAGCATAAAAATTCAGGGTACATAGTACCTAGTTGAATAATTAAAAATTATATGTATACATATACATATAATATAATGTAATCTTACAAGATACTATATCTTACAACATACATATTTTCTTTACCTTCAGTTCATTTGGAATTGCCCGACTACTTCTTTTTGGATCAAAATGTGGTTCTAACAATTCTATTAGA
>NW_012026798.1:3577411-3579822 GCF_000956235.1 Wasmannia auropunctata | reverse complement strand
GTTCAGACGTGTGCTCTTCCGATCTAGATACGTGCATGAAGAAATGGGACGTATAAAGAAATAGGTCATTTATTAAATTAAAATTAAAAATTCATTTTCTTGTTATTTTTTGTTGATAATAAAATTATACGTTGATGAATGTTCCACTGTTAAATAATTTGGTGGTCCTGAAAAGGATCGTTTAAAATAGTGATTGTACGAGAAGGATACTGGACCGACTATTGAGTTGGTTTCAGTATAATTTAAACGATCCTTTTTAGGATCACCAAATTATTTAACAGTGGATATTTAACAGTGAACATTTATCAACGCATAATTTTATTATCAATAAAAAATAACAAGAGAATGAATTTTTAATTTTAATTTAATAAATGACCTATTTGGTTACATGCCCCGGGCGTGGAGGCGAGTGAGAGTGGTGTTTATCCCTAAGGGGGTGAAAACAAGCCACGTCTCTGCAAAGGACTTTAGACCGATTAGTCTAACCTCGTTTCTCTTGAAAACGCTGGAGAGGCTGGTCGACGTCTATATACGGGACAATGTGCTGGCCCGTGATCGTTTGCATCCGAACCAGCATGCGTATCGGGCCGGCTACTCGAGTGATACGGCTCTTCACTCGGTGGTTTCAGCCATCGAGCGGCAGTTTCAGCAAGGGGGCTTTGTGGCAGGCACCTTCCTGGACATCGAAGGGGCTTTTAATAACACCTCACATAGGGTGGTCTGTGCCGAGGTAGCAAAGCGGGGCGTTCCGGCGAAGCTGGTTGAGTGGATCCGGGAAATGCTTGGACGTCAGGTGACGACCTCACTAGGAGCGGTGAGTGTTGAAGGATGGGTGGAGAGGGGCTGCCCCCAGGGGGGAGTTCTTTCACCGCTCCTGTGGTGCTTGGTGGCGGACAGGCTACTTAAAATGCTCAATGACAAGGGCTTCGAATCGATTGGGTATGAAGACGATTTGGCTATCCTGATTCGAGGACCTTTCCTAGAGACACTTCTCGAGCTCACACAAGGGGCTCTGGGAGTGGTCGAGGAATGGTGCAGGGAGACGGGTCTGTCGATAAATCCGAAAAAGACAAGTCTTGTGATCTTCACCCGTAAGTACAAGGTGGACTCCGTGCAGGAGCCCGTCTTGGAGGGAGTCAGGCTAATACCTGAGAGTTCGGTCAAATATCTAGGAGTCATCCTAGACAAAAGACTGAACTGGAAGCTGCACCTGGATACGGTGTGCAAGAAAGCCTGCACATATTTCTGGATGTGTAGAAGAACCTTCGGGCAAACTTGGGACCTGCAGCCAGACAGAGTTTTCTGGATATACTCTGTAGTGCTCCGGCCAAGATTGCTCTATGCGGCGGTGGTCTGGTGGCCGAGGGTCCAAGTATCCAAAGCCCGGGCATTGCTGGAACGCGTCAGGGCTCTCATTCTGAGAAGCGCCCTGGGTGCTATGAGAACGACGCCAGTGGCGGCGATGGGACTGCTGCTTGGCATTGAACCACTTCATCTCTCGATAGTGACGGCAGCGGCCGCTACTGCATATAGATTGAAGTGCGGGAATAAGTGGACGGACGGTGCGACCCACACCCGGTTTCCACGCGAGCTCTTGACGGGGGCCGTGTTCGAAATAAGGCAAGATAGGATCTCTGTGAAGCGCGACTTTAGTAGATCTTTTAAGATCTATTTTCCTAGTCGCGAGAAGTGGGAGAGGCATAAGGTGCCTGTTGTCAGAAATGGGGACGTCTGGTACACGGATGGCTCCAGAACTGACACGGGCGCCGGTGCCGGGATCTACGGATGCCGGAAGGGAGTCAGGGAGGCGCTTCCTCTTGGGAAGTGGGCCACTGTTTTCCAAGCGGAGGTGGCGGCAATCATGGGATGTGCTCAAACACTGATTGCATCAGGTGCGACGCGCAGGCGCATCAGGATCTGCTCAGATAGTTGGGCGGTCCTGGGCGCGCTGGGCGCGTGTGTTTTCAATTCTTGGCTAGTCTGGGAGTGCAAGACGGCGCTGGACCGGCTATCGGTTGGCAACAACGTTGCCCTGGTCTGGGTCCCGGGGCACTCAGGGATCAAGGGCAACGAAATCGCTGATGAGTTAGCAAGAGCTGGCGCAGCGGTCAGAATGGTGGGACCGGGCTGGCTCTGGGCGTGCCCAGCTGCGTTGGCAGGGCCGAAATAAAGGGCTGGTTGCGGAAACGTCATGCTGACTTCTGGAGAGAAACGACAAAAACCAAGTGCCGACAGGCAAGGGCTCTCCTGGGAGAAGCACCCAGAAGGGACCTTGCTAGGAACATCAGGGTCTTGAAGAGAAAGGAAGCCAGGCTGGTAGTGCAGATCTACACGGGCCATGGCTTTACCAACTACCACATGCACAAACTGGGGCACTGTGACACCCCGGAGTGCAGAAGGTGCGGAGGTGA
>NW_012026798.1:3575558-3577361 GCF_000956235.1 Wasmannia auropunctata | reverse complement strand
GCATACATTTTTCCTTACCTACGATTTACTTGAAAATTGGTACTCGGGAGTTTTCGAGATTGCTGATTACGAATCTGAGGTCAAAATTTAGAAATTCAAAATGGCGGATTCAATATGGCGGACCCGAATTTGAAAAACGATGCAAATTTTATGAAAATATTTGGGGGTTCTCGAAGTTGCTGATTACGAATCCGTAATCAAATTCCCGAAATTCAAGATGGCAGATCCAATATGGCGACTATAATCCGAAAAACAGTGCTGATGGAGTGTAAAATCGCTGAACCCTCAGATATATATTTTCATAAAATTTGCATTATTTTTCGAATTCGGGTCCGCCATATTGGATCCGCCATTTTGAATTTTAGAAATCTGGCCACGGATTCATAATCAGCGACCCCAAAAACCCTTAAGGGAAGATCTTTGCGTGGAAACTTCGAGAATTTTCGGAGATAATGCATTTTCTCCAGAAAAATTGCTATTTTTTAACGTTTGTTTATTTGTATAAACAAAATCACTCATGATTTCGAATTATTGCACATCGATTCTTACTCTTGAATATATAACTGTAATGTATACTAAAACACAAAAAAAAGTTCGAAAATTGAATGAAAACTACCCTAATTATTCAGAAAATGATTATGGAAAAGGTGGCATTCCACAATGCCACCGTGCTTAAAAGGGTTAAATGAAATCGAGTGTCGAGTCGAAGATCCAACTATTTTCTACGTTAATAACTTAAGTGCAATACGTATAATTAAAAACCCAGAATATCACAAACATACTAAACATATCGACACTCGGTATCATTTTATTCAGGAAAGAGTGAAAAAGGGGGAAGTCTCCGTTTACCATATCCCATCAGAACAACAGCGCGCCGATATTCTCACTAAACCGCTACGCAGAGATAATTTTGAAAGACTGCGTAAGAGTCTCGTATTAACATTTCATTCCGGAAAGCACTCAAACGGTGGGAATGTTGAAGTTTAAATTATCGCGCTTTCTATCCTTGCTGTGAAACTATGTTATATGTATTCTATGTCCGTCCACACTTAGGTGGCGCTTTTGTTTTTCGTTCTTCGCGCCTTCTCTCCCGCTCTTCACTTCCGATAGAGTAGTCGAATCAATCGCGCATATATCTCTTTGTATTTTTTCAACAAATAAAATTATGTTTAGTAATCCCAGACAAAGTGATATCCTTGTTATTCTGCAAGAAGTGAAGCCTCAACAATTTTCTATTTTTCTCGAAAAGAGAATGTCTTTATTTATGGATATGTATAACTGGAAAACTATCGCATTACAAGTTTGACATTACCCATGCAGTTCCCTATCCTGTTAAAGTGCATGGCTTGCCTTCGAGCTCTTTATCGTTTGTGGCAAATTCCAATACTAGATAAGTTCTCTTGTTATTATGAACATACGTTCATAATAACAAGAGAACTGCATACGCAGTCTGTATATCAGTAACAGCTGAAGAATATGTATATGTCTGGAAAATACGTATAATTAGAGGATATTTACGTAAAGAATATACTAAACATTTGTCAGGACATGATATGTATGTATATATACCTTAAATGCAATTGTACTTCATTTTCTTGAATTACTTGCTTTTTCACACGTCCTTTTGTCAATTCAACTTCATACAATTTCTTCAAGACAATCACTTACAAGGGAACCTCGCGAAGTGTCAAATTCTGATCTTAACGAAACTTTTTATACATGTAGGTTACCTATATAGATGAATTTAGAAATTAGCAGTTGCGGCCCAAAAACGGTTTAAGGGATGAAACCACCCCTTATATA
>NW_012026798.1:3564137-3575508 GCF_000956235.1 Wasmannia auropunctata | reverse complement strand
CAGACGTGTGCTCTTCCGATCTTTGCAATTATATATATCTGATACATAAATGATACATTCAAAGTTGCTGACATAGAGCCGTACCAGTATGTTACATGTACTGTACAAATAATATTACATTTAATATTTATGACACTTGTGTAATATAATATATACATCTAAGTTATTATACTGTGGTTTGCTGGGAAGGTTTATTATACCCTATAGATAAAGCAGATAAACCGTTGTGTTGTACCTATCACATCGACTACGTTAGCCCACTCGAGAGTACTGCAAAGAAATATAAATATCTACTTGTAGTTATCGATGCTTTTAGTAAATTCACATGGATTTAGCCAACGAAGTTCTTAAACAGTGAAGAAGTCATCAACAAATTGGAAGAGCAGAGCACATTATTTGGCAACCCCTCCACAATAGTATCCGATTGGGGCGGAGCATTCACCTCCCAACTCTTTGAAGAATACTGCACAAGAGAAAACATTAGTCATCATCTTATTACAACCGGCATACCACGAGAAAACGGGCAGGTGGAAAGAATCAACAAAGTAATTCTATCTATTCTAACGAAATTATCACTGGAAAAACTCGCCTTATGGTACAAACATGTCAGAAAAGTTCAACAAACGATCCATGGTAATCACCAAAGAGCCACAGGAAAACACCGTTTGAAATAATGTTTGGTACGAAAATACGACACATGGAAGATCCACCTTTACTCGAAATGTTACAGCAAGAGTTACTCGAATGCTTTATGAACGAGAGAGATGAGATACGTGCGGAAGCCCGAGAACAAATCAAGAAAATCCAGGCTGAAAATACTCATCACTATAATTTACGTCGGAAGAAAGCCCGAATTTACACCATAGATGAACTAGTAGCTGTTCGAAGAACCCCATTTACGCAAGGATCCAAATTGCTTCCTCCATTCATGGGTCCTTATCGAGTTACAAAGAAAATTGTCTATAATCGATATGCAGCTGAAAAAGTGGGTCAGCAACTAGGACCAAAGACGACTACGACTAGTACGGACAACCTGAAACCTTGGCTAGAGACAATTGATGACGTTCCAGATGAAGTAATAGATGAGTCCGGGGCGGACTCCTGTCAGGAAAGGCCGAATGTGGGAGCGCGAGGTGGCGCTAGAGCGAAGAGGCGAGAGGTGGCGCTAGCGAGAGAAGGATGAGAGAGATCAACGGACGAGGGTGCGCGCATTAAGAGAGTGTGCAATAATAATTATCTAAGTACTTGTATTTATCTCTTCGAATAAAAATCTTTTCTTACGCTATAGAAAAGATCAATCCTACATGTATTTATATATATATTTTTTAATATTTAAACACTATATTTAAAAAAAATGCGGATTATTTTATTTATTGTTTATATGCATTCTTATTTCAATTAGTTTCTACAGTATTTGTTTAGACATGAGAACTCAGAGGTATAGAAATCCTTTGTACAAAGTATCATTAGCTCAGCGTTAGCGTACAAGTCTACTATTCTAGGGATCTCACAAGGAGATGGCACGAACTGTAAACTACTCAATGAGATAAGTCATAGCCCATTCGAAAGGAGAGGTTGTGTGTACTAACATGGTAAAAGGGTTTGCGTGAATGGGCTTTGGTTTCTGAGAAAATTGCAAGTTGGTCGTCCGATCAGCTGTGCGGTAAGTATCCGAACCGTGAGTCGGTAAGCAAGAAAGCGGCGTAGCAGAACAGACTGAGGCGCGCAGTGTTCTTTTTTTTTCGCGGCCGATGAGAGTTCGATGCAAGTTTGCATCTCCGCAGTATTAAATTTTTTTTATGTAAACGTTTTATTTTCTAATTAATTATGTTATAATTAATTTATCTTTTTCTTATAAACAAAAATACTAATTGTGATGTATGTATATCTGGCGATGTGGCATGATCGCTCACGTGGCGTCGTGTGGCATCGCGCGTGCCTCGGCGCGATTCCTGATCCGAGCCGGTGCGATCGCGCGACAGGGCTCACTCTTGTTGCGCCCCGCGTACCAAGCGCACATGTATTTTCGTATACATGTATATTTGTACTCAATAAACCATACTTGGGAGTTATCACTATCGTGTAGTTAATTGTTCACCCACGTGCTCAGTTACACAGGAACGGGTACATAGCAACTGGCGATGAGATCTACAAGCAATGTAAGAGATTGTGCCTGCTAAAGAGGATTGTCGAAACATTAGGAAGTGTGGACGCGTCATTAAAGCCCAGGTACGCAGTAAGGAAAGATTTTTCTCTAATGATTCAAGTAAAGTGTAATATCAACGCGAAAATCAGAGACTTTCGGAAATTAAATACAGTGTAACGTAAACACATTACAAACGGTCGATCGAGCCACGCACAACGAACGTGTGTTATGAGAATTCTTGGAGCAACGTTATAAGACGAAGAATGCAAATAGTAATAACTATTACTATACGGTACCCCAACGTATGCGCGGAAAGTGGCCATAGGGTTGCAAGAGGACAAGTGTAAAAACAAATATCCTGCGATAGTAAGGACGTTGATTAATGAGTGATTCAGAAGAAAACGTTAAAGACAAAAGTGAAAAATCGGTAGCGCAGTTAACACTCGGAAAGACGCACCATCTACTGAAACACGAATTAATTAAAGAATTGACAAAACGCGGAATCAAATGTGATCCCGCGGATAAGCGCGACGTGCTAAGGGAGAAATTTATCGAAATACTAAGAAAAGAAATTGAAGGCGAGAAGGCTACTACCGTAAATAGTGAAAAAGATAGCGCGACGGACAATTCAGGAGATTCAGACGACGACGATATGGCAGGGAAGTCAAAAATTGAGTTCAAGTTGAACACCGATAATTGGGAGGCATTCACGGAAAGATTCGATTTGCACTTCATGTTGAAGAAGACGGAGGAAGACGCTATGAAAGTAGCAACACCTTTGACAAGTATTGATGAAGAGACTTACATACTGTTCCAATTTGTGTGCACCAAACAAGCCTGCAACGAAAAAATATGCAGAACTAATTAAGATGCTATCACATCAACCCAAAACCCTCAATGGTGATGGAACGTTGCAAAATCAACAAAGCAAGGCAAAGCGAGAATGAGTCGATAGCCGAATTTGCGGCAAAATTAAGAAAATTGGCACTTCACTGCGATTTCGAAAAATTCGATGACACCCTGCGCGACCAGTTCGTCTGCGGAGTCCACGACAAGAACACAAGAATCAAATTATTCAAGGTAACAAACTTGACATTCGACAATATTTTAAAGGAAGCTCTCGCACGTGAAAGCGCCGTGAAGAACGCAGCAGGTGCTGAGAAAACACTGACAAAAGTTGGCGAGAAAGAGGAGGTATTTGCAATAGGATACAACTCTAAACACAAGACCAAAGAGACATGGCACGATAGAGAGTCAAACGGAAGAAAATGCTACTGCTGTGATAAGTCCGGACATTTGGCGAGCAGTTGTAGATACCGAGGTGCGATCTGCCATAGCTGCAGGAAAAAGGGGCACGTACAAAGAGCGTGTAGATCAAGCAAAGAGAGGACGTCAAACAAGTTCCTGAGTAAGAACGCCGATTAGGACGCCGAGGACAGCGAAACAACCAACAATTACGTAGACTTTTACTCGATCAAAGCGAAGATAGATAATGCGAATGTTCACTGTAATTTAATTAAAGCCGATCCGCAATTTTTAAACGTCGAGATTAACGGTAAAATAATTTCAATAGAAATAGATACAGATACGTATTTTACAGTAATATCTGAAAAATGTAAATGTAAATAGAAAATGTAAATAGACAAATATTTCAAAACGTGTAAAATAGAGAAGGCATACACAAACTTAGTGAACTATGAACAGAGCCCGATGAAGCCGCTAGGCCAAATTAAAAATCTGAAGGTTAAATTAAAGGAAAAAAGCAGGAAACTTGATTGTTTCGTGTTCAGTGGTAGTGGCGCCCCACTAATCGGAAGACAGTGGCTGGCGGAGTTCGGACTTTGGCCGTTGGATTTCACGGATACTGCTGTAAAAAATAGTAAAAACGCCTTGCTAAAACTCGATGTAGAAACCGTAAGAAAAAAAATATTAACGGAATTCAAGGAACTATTCGGAAGTACACCCGGGTCATATAATAGGAAAGAAATTCAATTGCATTTAAAAAAGGACACAAAACCGATAGCACTACGACCTAGACATGTATCTTTTGCACTAAAAACGAAAATTGAAATCGAGCGGTTAGTTTCGCTAGGTCACTTGGAGCGCGTAGAGGAGAGCGAATGGGCCACATCAATAGTCCCGGTTTTAAAATCGAACGGCGAGGTAAGAATTTGTGGTGATTTCAAGGTAACACTCAATCAACACATTGAATGGGCTAAGCGTCCATTCCCAAAAATTGAAGATATTTTTAATGTACTACATAAAGATTTGACATATACTCAACTCGACCTCCCACACGCGTACATGCAAATTCCGGTAAATAGAGAATCACGGAACTTACTGACGGTTACGACTCATGTAGGACTGTTTAGGTATACGAAAATGTCTGAAGGTACGGCACCAGCACCGGGTGAATTCCAACAGATTATGGACGAGTGCTTACAAGGAATTCCAAATACGATCGCGTATATCGATAACATTTTTGTAACGGGACCTACAAATGAAGAGTATATAGAAAACCTGCGCATGGTTTGCAAACGACTAGAAGAACGCGGTTTACGTCTGAATAAAAATAAATGTGACTTTTTCAAAAATCGTATAAAAGTACTAGGGTTTGTGATTGACGGGGAAGGCTTACACAAGTGTCGTATAGAGCTCTAAAAGGGTCGTGCACGACGATGCGATGCGAAAGACGGGTTCGGACAACAACAATTATATCCGCACGTGCGTAAACGTATGCCTGTGTCTTGGAGGTCGGCGCGACACGGCGGCGCCGCGGTATCGATCAAGGGACTTCCGGCTCTTTCGATTTTGGGTCCGTGTGCAAACAAGAAGGATCGTCG
Source organism: Wasmannia auropunctata (assembly GCF_000956235.1). Taxonomy (NCBI): domain Eukaryota; kingdom Metazoa; phylum Arthropoda; class Insecta; order Hymenoptera; family Formicidae; genus Wasmannia; species Wasmannia auropunctata. Next base: position 3,570,519 of record NW_012026798.1, on the reverse strand, counting down.
CTTACGTAATCACGACGGTCACGTTACCGAAAGGGGACCAATCGGAAACGGGTTGACGAGTAGTGGAAATCCACGGTTGTCGGAAAAAATACTCACTTCGTTCTGGATCGTTAGACTGTTCACGTCGAGCGCTCTCAAATCGATATATATGTAGTCGTTGGCTTCCAAGACACAAGTGCGCGTTTCAAGTCGCGACCCAAGGCATCACGCTTTGAGGCGTTGTCGCGATTCATACCGACTTGTTAAGAGGCGTAACCTCTGCAAATTAAAGCATTCGCGACTCAGGGCATCACAGTCCCCAGGCGTCGTCGCGAGTGAAACAAAGCGTTCGCGACTCAGGGCATCACAGCCCCCAGGCGTTGTCGCGAGTGCGAAATCTCGATAGACAAGTGTTCGCGACTCAGGGCATCACGGCCCCTAAGCGCGTCGCGTGAAAAGGCGGATTGTATGCGTCAAACGAACTATACGAACTATACGATAGACGTTGCTCGCGCAGTGTACGTGACGCGAACTTAATAAACATTTTCAATAAACTCATACACGAAACTACAGTGAGGATTCAAGTTGCTTCCTCCCTGACCTACAAGACAACAAGGTTAAATCTAAGGTAAAGGTGATGACCGAAGCTCCACGGCCAGAAACCAGCAAACAGCTTATCTCATTCCTCGGCCTTATTAATTTTTATGCAAGATTTTTAAAACACCGGGCCGACAAATTGAGGCCACTTTTTGATTGTGCCAATAAAGAGAAATTCGAATGGAACGAGGAATGTGAACAGGCATTTCGCTGGGTGAAAAACGAGATGATCTCACCAAAGGTATTAGCGCACTATGATCCAAATGAACAAATAATATTAGCATACGACGCATTAGATTACGGGTTGTCAGCGATACTCGCACAGATACAAAAATGGTTCGGAACAATCTATTGCATTTGCATCAAAGCTTATCCCAAAGAAAGAGAGAAGTCGTGCAATCATAGACAAGGAAGCGAGCGCCATTGTTTTTGGGTTCATGAAATTCTATAATTTTGTATACGGCCAAGATATAATACTGCGTACAGATCATAAGCCATTAGAAATAATATTTGGGCCAAAACGAGGCATACCGCTAACGGCAGCGTCCCGGTTGCAGCGGTGGGCATTAAGATAAATGTACCAATTCCTGAACAGTTAAAGAAAATAATAATGTATAATTTATTTAAAATTATAAAATAAGCACATTTTTCAAAGATTTTATAATTATTTTAAAATACAAGCTTTTTATTTTTTAAATGATCGTAAAAATTAATTTTACTTCTTTAAAATGAAATAATTAAATATAAAATATAAACGTTCATATGATCCATTTCCTAAACGACATGGAAGCCATGTTCCTAAAACTGAACATAGTTGTACTAATTTCGGAATATAATTTATATAATATTTTTAGAATTGATGTAAACGTAAGAAAAGTGTGTAAATTTGAAAAATATACAAAATTATTTTAATATACAATTTTTTCCAATATACAAAAATATATAATATAAAATAAGTAATATGAGAATGCTACTTAATATTAATACTACTTAATATTGCTGTTTTAATATGATGATATATATTTTAAAACATTCTAATATTATTAATAATAAAATAAAATAAATGTATAACATGGGAATTTTATGGGAAATTTAAAAAAAAAATATAATTAAAAATAATTACATATATTATTTAAAAATATACATAAGTAGTTCTGTTTTTTTTATTCTAGTAAATACTTGTATGTATAGTTATATAGAGTTTTACAATATTACTTATAAAATAAAATTTAAATTTAAAAAAATAATATTTTGAATTGCACATTATTTTATAGATTATTAAAGAATTCTAAAAAAATAATATGAAATTGCAGTCTTATACCATCATAAATAAAATACATATTATACATAACAAAATAAGAAAATTATTTCGTTTTTCATTGATTTTATAGCTTGATCCATGTCATTCTGTGTATAACGTTCCGTTCTTTTCGACATTTTGAAATCAATTCTATTAAAAAAAACATAATTTGACAAATTATATCTTACTAAAATTACTATTTACAAAGAAAATATGTGCCGATATATAAATGCATATGTAAAGTATGGTTAGAAGTATAGGTTAAGAATACAGTTTTCAATGAATATATAAAAATAATAAGTTTTCAATAAAAAAACCATATTATTCTAAATAAATAAATGCTATAAAAATTATATAAAATAACAATATAATAAATATAAACGTAATAATAACTCACAATTTATCAGTTTTACCACTGTAAACACTCTCTCTTACACACTCTCTGTCACATTCAGTAATACGCACATCAACTCGAAGTGATATGTATCGATAGCGGAACGAGCGTTCAGTTCTCGAATGCATACCAATCGCATGTATCTATTACTGAACACCCTAATATTTAATGAAAAATGAACTTTTCTATTAATTCTTTTAATAGATCTTATTTATTAGATATTTCTGATATTTAAAATGTACTTTATATCTTAATTATACAATAAATTAAACGTAAGTTCGCTTAAGATGTATACAATGTTTCTAAGCAAAATGGTTAAGAATCCAATTAGAAATGACATTTTATGTTTTTAGAAAAAGAAAATTATTTTTATAAAATGCAAATAATATTTCTCGTACATGTTTTTTCCATTAAAATCTAGACACTTTAATTTATTTAATATGTACAGATTTTTTAAATTCTGAATCATGAGAAGCTTAATATTAATAAAAATATGTGTCTTTGTTCAGGAATTGGTCTCGTTCAGCAAATGGTACATTTATCTTACTTATCGGGTTTCAAGTATAAGATTGAGACGGTAAAGTCTGAACAAAACGGAAACTGAACTATTTGGTTCAGATTTTACACCAATGTATTACGTTAGCGAAGGCATGGTTAGTTTGGACGCGGAAGTTGTGTCGAAAGAAACGAAGAAGGACGAATGTTTAAATAAAATAATGAAGTATTATCTGTTAGGATAGCCAAACGAGTATAAGAATTCGTCGATAGTTGAGCAAAATTTTTTTACTAAAAGGAATGAAATCACAATCAAAGGAGGTTGTGTTTTGGGGCAATCGAATAATAATACCTGCATCTCTACAGCCGTTGCTAATTGACGAATTCTCTGCGTCATACTTGGATATCGTGAAGATGAAGGCTTGGGCGAGATCGTACGTGTAGTGGCCAAATATTGATGCCGATCTTGAAAATGTAGCAAAAAGCTGTAAGATTTGCGTAGAAAATCAGAGAACGCCACCACACGCAACATTAACGCCATGGCCTTGGCCAGATAAAGCTTGGGATCGCATCCATATGGACTTCCTAGGCCCGTTTCATGGGACATGTACTTACAATTAGTAGTAGTGGATGCGCACTCAAAATGGCCGGAGGTGATTAATTTTAGAAAGAATACAAAGGCGAGTGCGTTAACAGACATATGCGAAAATCTGTTTGCGAGACACGGTCTGCCAAACCACGTAGTTACTGATAATGGTAGGCAATTTGCGTCGGGCGAATTTAAAGACTTCCTAAAAAGGCATGGCGTTAAGTAAAGTTTTTCTTCCCCGTACCATCCAGCCAGTAACGGAACCGCGGAAAATTTTGTGGGCACATTAAAAAATAAAGTATCAAAAATCGTTCAAGGGGGGAAAAGTGAGATGTGCGATAAATTGTTTCCTGTTTGATTACCGCAGCACGCCGCATTGTACAACAGGTAAAACGCCAGCGTGGCTGTTTTACGGGCGAGAACTGACGCGGTTTGATCGGTTAAGACCTAATTTGAAAAACAGAATATACGATAAACAACAGGCACAGACCACCGCGCGCCCGCATCCACAAAATGTAGTACTCAAGCCAGGTGACTCGGTCATGATCAACAATCATGGAACGACCGGCGGTAAACGTATCGAGGCCGAAATTATTAAAGCACGGTCACCGTCGACGTTCGAGGTCAGAGCCGAGACAGGAACAACAATGAAACGGCACACCGATCAAATTGTAAAATCGGTACGTCGCTCCGAGAGAATTCCGAATCGTAAGATGTAATGCCGAGCTCCATTTGAAACAGGGAGGAATTGTGATGTATATACAGTAGAACCTCTTTATAATCCACCTCGTTATAATCACAACCTCCAAATAGTCGACCTCCAAATAAGCACATTTCAAGCCCACGTGACGTTGTCTCCATGACAACCACTTGCGCAGTACGATGCGCAATCGTCGACTCAGACTCGTAACAATAATAGCCACGAGACAAGATCTAACGTGTTAGGAAGATAAGGAGATATCTGGATCTGATTTTTTTGATATATGCAAGTATTGTATAATGCATTTTATTTAATAAAATTATTGTTATATGTCAAAATTATTAATTATACATTAACTACCTTATGTAGTAAGTTATTATAACCTCATTAAATTTTATGTCATAATGACAAATTATTCATCATTTTATGATGATGAATTATATTTATCATTATGACAACAAAATATGTAATGCCAAATCACAGTAGCTTACTACTTAGATATAGTTAATATATTAATTATTTTGCATAATTTTTAGTATAAACATGAACCGAAAGTCGAGAAAGTGTATAACAATAAGCAAAAGATAATTGAGGTTGCTGCTTGCAATGAGATTGCTTCCGGTTCAAAAATTAATGATGTGGCAGAAAAATATGGTATCTCGCGAAGTTGTGTGTCAAAAATAAAAAACAAAAAGATCATATTGTTTCCTTTAGCAAATCCTTGCATAACGCACATTTAAAAAAAATTCGAAAGTTGAGATGTCCAATGCAATTTGATGCAGTTCTTTATTCATGGTTTTGCCAACAAAGATCATGGGGGCAACCAATTAGCGGACCGTTATTGTGTGAAAAAGCTCAGGAAATTAATGAAACATTACACGGACCTGCATCCTTCAAGGTAATTATTTTCCAGATAACACAGTTTACAAATATTTTATTTATATATATAAACATTAAAAATAAAAGATATCTATATTTAATAATTTTGTTTGCGGCAAAATTTATTGTTTTTAGGCTAGTAATGGTTGGTTGCAAAAATTCAAGCAAAGGCATGGTATACGTCAACTCTCTATACAAGGAGAAAAATTATCCTGTAATATTGAGGAAATTGAACATTTTCCTGAAAAATTCCAATCATTTATCACAGAACATGGATATACTTTGCAAAATATTTATAATGCCGATGAGACTGGACTATATTGGAGGACATTGCCTGGATCGACTCTAGCTGCAGGACATGAGTTATCTGTTGCCGGCTTTAAAGTCAGTAAAGAACGACTCACAGCAATGATGTGTGCAAATGCCAATGGGACACATAAATTACCGCTACTAATTATTGGTAAATATAAAAAACCACGATGTATGAAAAATATAACTAAACTGCCAGTAATTTATAAGGCCCAGAAAAATGCTTGGATGGACAGAACGTTATTTTTGGATTGGTAAGTTAATTCTAAAATATTTTTTTATATTACATAACAAAATTAGCAATCATCTATTAATGCTTCTTTTAATACTAACATTTTTATAATTCTCTAGGTATAATAATACTTTTATAAAATGGGTGCTCGAAAAGCAAATGGAAGAAGGCAGAAATGAAAAAGTTCTTTTGATATTAGATAATGCAGCATGTCACTCAAACGAAAATGAGTTGAATTCGGTTAACGAAAATTTTAAAGTTTTGTTTCTACCTCCCAATGTAACTGCCGTTTTACAACCAATGGATCAAGGAGTTATTGAACAAACTAAACGAATTTATAAAAAAAATGTGCTGCGCCTTCTGCTGAAAGAAAATTTACCACAAACAGTATTTCTAAAACTATGGACAATTCTTGATTGTTGTAACGTGATAGCTGAGGCATGGAATAATGTTTCATTTAATAATTTGAGAAGAGCTTGGAAAAATTTACTACCTATAGATAACGCAATAGATGTAACTTTGAATGATAATCGCGAATCCGAAAATTATTTTAATGAAATTTCAAGTGAAATTTATACACACAACGAGATTAATTCATGGATTAATATTGATGCTAGAGATCAGGGTTGGGAACCGCAAAATATCAATGACATTATTAATAATTTACATAATACCAATGAACATGAATCTGCGAATGAAGAGGAACCAGAAGATAATGCCACGCCAGACAAATTATCTAAAGATATTATTCAGGCTGTACATACTTTTAAAAATTGGTCACAACGCCAAAAAGAATGTACAATAACAGATTTTTATTCTATTACAAAATTGTTGTGTGTTGCTGAGAAGCTATTAAAGTAGGAATATTTTATATGCAAATTTAATATAAGCATAAAAATTATTTTAAA
>NW_012026798.1:3557622-3564087 GCF_000956235.1 Wasmannia auropunctata | reverse complement strand
TTCTCTATTTCAAATTTTATAATAATTTATTTACAATACTAACCAGCTATATGAGAAGGCGAAGACTCGATTTCAGCTGTAGCGAAAGAAGAACCAACTATATGAGAAGGCAAAAACTCGATTTCAGTTGTAGCGGAAGATTTCCTGTTTGATTTGTATTGAAAGTTTTTTTTATTTACGTTATTGTACTGATTATATGTTGTGATTCTTAAGAATATATGTTGAATATTTGAGCGCTTACGTCTGGTTCGGCTCTTTAGCTCCTCTTCTTTTATTTCGAATTTTATTTATATGAGCCTGAATACAATTTAAATTTTAAATTTATTATAATTTGGATTCATGATCACATATTTCCTGTACTTGTTTATTTACGTTTAATTCTAAAATATTTCCTACGATATAAATATTCCTATTTATTTTATATTAATAAAAATTACGTAACAATAATTTATAATGTACAATATCATTCTAGACATTAGCAACGAAAGAAATGAAGACAGAACGGAAATGATGATATCTAGTACTATAGTGCAGGACTGTTCGAGCATATCCAATACAATGATAGATCCTTCGACTCGGGCACCTAATATAATGGTGGATCGTTCAACTAGCGTCTCTCCTGATAGAATAGTCAACTCGCCAACAAAAACTCGAATACGAGAGTTTTATACACATGAAACAAAGATTTTAAAACGAAAATTGGCTGCCAGTGATTTTGATAAGAAAAAATTACAACACAAACTGAAGTCTTTGAAGAGTCTTTTAAAAGAATTACGAACGAAAAATCTTATAACAGCAGAAGACAGTGATATATTACAACATTTGGATGCAGATATGCAAGAAGTAATTAAACGAGATATAAGAAAACAACAAAAATTGCCCGTTCGTAGAATATATAAAGCTAACTTACGACAATTTGCTTTATCGTTGCATTATTATTCACCAAAAGCATATAATTATGTTTGTAAAAAATTTCATAATAATTTAACCATACATACATTTATAAGAAATCTCTGTCTATAAAATACAAAAAAAGTATCGTTTATAGTTAATAAGAAAATAGTTAATAAGAAACTTATGTATAATACTACATTTTATAGTTAATAAGAAACATGTGTATAATACTACATTTTATGTATTTATATTTTATGCATAACAATAATAAATTTATATATTTCTTGGAGTTTTATGTACATTTAATTTAGAGATTTTTAATAATTTTTTTAAAGAAATTTTACAATTTAACAAAACTTTTGCAGATTTGAAAAGCTACATAATCTAGAGACACTACATAACCTAACCTAACTTATTACTTATTTTACTATTTCAAATATTTATAAAGTTATTTAAATAACATTATAAAAGTTTCAAAATAGATTTTCTTCAAAGTTTTTCGTAAATAATTTGTTCAGAATTGCTGAGTGAAATTTAACCTCTCCGTATACCGAACACTTCCGAGTACGCTCGGAATTAGCCGAAGTCATCATAGTGCTCCTACGCCTATGGCAGCTCCCCCTTTGCCGCTATTATTTGTTACCCCGCGTACAACGCTCCGTCCATGTATTCTTAGGTCCATGGTTTGACCCGCCATTTTTTTCCGAGCACGTGGATCACGTGGCCCGTTGCGCGCAGGGAGACCGCCATTCGGGCTGTTTCTCCGTATATCAGGAGGGCCCTTAAACTGATCGCTGGCAATGGCGGAACCACGTGTGCACACGATAAAGTACCCTGTGCCTCCAAATGTATATTGTCAGCGCTGCTTTAATATTTTAAAAGATAAAATTTAAATGGTATCTTTTTTTGTACTTTGATGTTAACTGACTTTACTTTAGTGATCCCAGCAAACACCAAGTTACATGTAACGTATTTGTTAGTTGTAATTTCCCACTCAACAATATAACTATAATATAACACATCTGTTATATTATTGTTTGCTGGGATATGTACATATTGTTACGCCCGCGCCGTTGCAAATTGAGCGAACTGGTCGAACTGAGCGGCAAGATTTACTTGTTTCCTAGATAACGAGATTTTTGGTTGTCAAACGGACGCCATGAGATTTGGAGACGAGCCGTCGATCCGTTCGGACGTGCTCTGATCCCTTTCTGTATTTCGTTCTCTTACATTAAAGAGTTTGTCAGTTCTTAAGTTGGTGTTCCATTTATTTCTCCGCGGCGATCCGGTACGCGTGCGCGTGCGCGAGTGCGGAAACGCGGGTAACACACGTTCGAGTGCGCGAACGCAAGTTTTACCGCCCCGGACGTAACAGTATTATAGCCTCGACATTTTTGTATAAGAGTTTTCGTCTTAGAATGCTCCTCAGAATCTGCCAGTGAAAGGACATATGACTTTTTTGGGACACCCTCTATACAGTACGTTATGCATGCAGATTATAACATACCTAATATAAAATCAGATATATTCATATATGGTCATATTATAGAGACAAATTTCGTATATGATCATATATAATGATTCATATATGGTCATATATAATTGTATATGAAAATGTTTACTCGGGTATTCGTCAGATTTAGCTCCCTGCGACTATTTCCTGTTTCCAAACCTGAAGAAATGGTTCGGAGGAAAGAGATTCACCACCAGCTAGAATAGCTCATCGCCGAAACAGAGGCTTATTTTGAAGGGTTGGACAAATCATATTATTCGGACGGCTCAAAAAGTTGGAGAATCGTTGGATCAAGTGTATCGAGCTGAAAGGAGACTATGTTGAGAAATAAAAATGAATCGATCAAAAAAAAGTGTTTTACTATGTTTTTCTAAAAACTTATTGACTTGCCCTTGTATTATTGCAATAGCATGAACTAACCACAATTATATTATTGCAATATCATGAGATAACCGCAATTATATATTGCAATAGTATATGTTAAGTAAACGTTATTAGAAGTGGTATGATGCAACGTCACCGACGATAAAGTCAATAGTATCAGAAAATTATTCATAATTACTGTAAAAGTGATGCACAAGGTTTCAAACACGAGGTTTTGCACAAGAAAATGAAAAATAGAAAAAAGTAAGCAAACTGTTAGGATTATTTGTAAAAAATTATCTCTATTATTGAAGAGAATTTGATTTACTTGGTGCTTTAATTAATATTTTGCCGTCCGCCGACGACGTATAATGCAAATTTCGATGTTACGGTCCATCGTTACAATTCATTTTTGTAATTTAATGCATTATTACAAATTTGAATTGTAATGTTAAGCTTGTGTTTAAAATAACAAAAACTAAATTAACCAAGGAGCAAGCAAAGCTAAAAAGTGACATAAAATCACAAAAGAAAATAATGTAATAAATAATTTAATAAGTAAATAATTTAATGTCAAATAAATAACAAAACGTTTCGACTACACGGAGTCTCCTTCAGTTTAAATTAAAGGATGTTACATAAAGATAAAAATGTTTTTAAATAAATAAGTTAATAAATTTTTACATAATATGACAGATTGACATGTGCCACTCGTTTCTTAAGTTACGAAGAAAGGATTATAATTATCTTACAGCCGCACCGTCGAATTATCATTGAGGATCCTAATTGAGTCAGTCTGGGACCGCGAGCAATTATAACGTCCACCAGTACTCGAAATTGATATATGCGAATTACGAACGACAATCATTTCCAATATTCGGTTACATAGAAAAATATTTGACATTACAAAACCAGCGTACGCCGAAAGTATGTAGGTATGTGATTTAATTCTCGTACTGCAGAAGTAGTCGAATCGGCAAATATTTGTAGTGTCCATTGTTTTAGGCTTGATATATTTTCTTCGCGTTCTAATTAATTTTGTTCTATCAGTATTATGTTTTATGTTTAGTTATTTTACTTATTTATTTAAAACATTTTTTATCTTTATGTGACATCCTTTAATTTCAACTGAAGAAGATTCAACTAAAAGAAGTCGTGTAGTTAAAACGTTTTGTTATTTATTTGACATTAAACTATTTATTTATTAACATAATTTTCTTTTGTGATTCTATGTCACTTTTTACTTCTACTTGTTTCTTGATCGATTTATCTTGTATTTTTTGCATTATTACAAATTTATTAAGTGTATATCTTTCTTTTTTTTGCCACATAATGAAGTTTTATTATCGGCATCAGAAGAAGTAAACTATTACAAATTATTGATGACATATATTATTCTTGAATATAAACAGAGTATATAAACCTGGAATGGTCCTACTAAATATTATAACAATTATTGTTATTGACGATCACACACTTATTTAACATCACTAGCATTACAGACGCACGCATCGCGCGTATTATTTAATATTTTTTACTGTATTTGTTATCACACTATGAACCTCAATACTCACAAATATTAAAATATGCAACGACAACAGCTCACGATCCAGCAAATGAAAATTAATTCAAATTAATTGAAAATTGCAATTCATTTTAATTTATCTGAGTTGACGCTTTACAGTCCGGAGATGCAGTCATGTCCCTATTACATTATTTTTGGATTTAAAAATATTGAAATACGAAATGAACTATTTATCATATTGAATTCGGATGTATTCATGTCTGTATTATATTATTTTTCGATTCAAATAAATTGAAATACGAAAGAGCTACTCACTATGTTGAATTCGAATAATTCATGTCCCTATCACATTATTTTTGGAATTAAATGGAAAGTCAAAAGCGCCAATTCAGAAATGTCGAAATAAATTTATTTCTATTCATTTCAATTCATTTTTGTTTACTGGGGAAATAAGCGCAACGAGAGAATCAGCATCGCGGAAAAGCGACAACAATAACTTCGATAGATTCGAGTAGCGACTTAACACGCCATTTTTAGAAATGAAACTAGACTGTTAAATCATATTTTCACTCTAAATTCGTTGCAGTGAAAATTGTCACTTTATCATACAGTGAAAGGTCAATTTTAGAGTTTTCATTGCTATGCAGTGATTTTCACTGTATGTAAAAATGAGTTTTAACTTTTGTTAAAGTGAAATTTTCACTTTATTAGAAACAGTGCAAAATGTCACTGTATGGTTACAGTGACATGATTGCAGTGGCATGATTCACTGCAAGAAAAGTGATTAATTAACTGTAGAGGTAAGTGAAAAATCACTTTCTTAGCAGTGAAAATTTTTTGATAGAAAATAATTTATTATATTAACAGTGAAAAGTAATTTTACTAGAGTAAAAGATATAGTGAAGTAATTGCCTATGAAGAGCCGACACGGGTTGGTGTGTGAAATTCTTATCATTACAATATCCAACCACACACGATCTGCGCGCCGCACGGTTGTCAGTCTTAAAACACAGTTCTTTGCATGAATTTAGACGGAAACTTGTAACAAATTAAATTAACGAACAATTTAATATCTTTTGATACTAATATGCATCTAAGATTCCCCTCTTCATAAGCAATTACTTTACTATATTTGATTATTTCTTGGAGCCTATTCTATCTAAAATTCATTAGAGTAAAAAAGTCACTTTCTAGCAGTTAAAATGTAACTGTTAACTGCAGTGACTCAAGTTCACTTTAAGTTAAAGTGATCAAATCTCACTGCAAAGAGGGTGGTCGCATTTTGATTATTCGGTACAGTGAAATCTCACTGCAACGAATTTATAGAGTGTTGCTAATGCATAATTTTCAGCTTATGTAAAAAAATTTATATACAAGAGAAGGAGTATAATAATGGAATGCGGCTTCTATTGATTGCTTTGACGATAGTGGAGCATCGCCCTCCCCCCCCCTTATTACTGCTAATATATTTACTTACGAACATATGCGCGATGAAGTATGCGCATTGATGCGTATGTCAAGGAGATAACAGCTAACTTATGACATGACGGCCATTTTACATTTCACAATTCCTCAATCTTCCCCCTCAATGGCGACATGAATACATACATTGAATAAAAAGAACCAGGAGGGAATGTATGATTTTGAGCAAGCGGAAGTGACTATATATATTAACATAAAAAAGTGATTGCTTAAGGTGGTTTTATCGTGCAAGTCCCAGTCAAAAGTTAGTCCCTCCATATAACTAATTATAATTCAATAAAAACATTTCGCATAGACTGTACATATGCGATTGTGTGACGTTTATGTGACAACGTCACACTATCGAGTTGGCGTTCAGCGATAAAACCACCTTAAGATAGCCGCACAGTATAACCAGTAGGTCCACTTCGTGTCGGCACCTTTGATCTCCTTTTCCGGATCACGTTTCCGGATTACGTGAGCATCCACCATGTTAAATCCAGGACCGAATTGAGAAAAGTGTCTCACAAGTAATAAAACAGATAAATAATAATATGCAGGATTCGATACAGTAAATCAATAAATTCAATCTGTGAATCGAATAAAACGTTTTATTAGTAACAATTATTCGTAGGAGTGATCACTAAAGAAAATTTCTGATGTAATTGCTTATAAATTGTCTGTACATATGTATGTACGTTCCTATCGT
>NW_012026798.1:3556923-3557572 GCF_000956235.1 Wasmannia auropunctata | reverse complement strand
AAACGCGATTGCATTGCGTCCCAACACGAAAAACCACCGGTCTGCTGTTAATACACCTCTATTATGTTCCCCTCCTCCATTTCCAGCGTGATAGGTGTATCTAATTCTTTTATGGGCTGTCCATCGAACCTGAATTTTATCACTGTTATCCCCAAACCCTGCGGAGCAGCATCAGTGACGATATTTGTTAGAAATTCATTTGTCACAGAGAACAAGTATAAATTATCAATTATTTTCGCACAGTAATGAAAAACATCAAGCAAAAATTTCAAATGTCGAAATAAAAAAATATTGCATTAGAACAGTTTGATATATGTCAATACATTGTGAAAAATACAGATATCTTTCACAAGGAAAACATTATTGACGGTACTCAATAGACAAGACTATTAATAAATGCGATTTCACGAGGAGTGACGCGTAGCTCCATGTAGGAGCATTTGACTTGTACTAAACAGGTCTCGACAGATTCGATTCTGACATTCATCCCTGTGTTACGTCCGGACCCCAGGATATTTGCTTGGGCTAGATAGAGAGAGTGAGTCTTGTGCGTGAACGAGATGGAATTGGAAGTGGAGGGGGTAAGGAAGGACGTAACTAAGTAAGCTATCTCGCAGGTACGCACAGAGGCGCACGATGCGAGTCGAAG
>NW_012026798.1:3556062-3556873 GCF_000956235.1 Wasmannia auropunctata | reverse complement strand
TAAACAAAAATAAATACAGATATATAAATTTGAAATTTTATATTTTTTTACATACCTTGTAAGTTATTTATTATAAAACTAATTTATTTTTTAAACAGCTAATGCACTGTCGAATCGTAATCGTAACCAAATCACATCACAATACTATCACCAACTGTCAAATTCATTGAACTGTCAAATTCATTTTCTCACTAACGCCTCTCGCGACAGAAATTACAATCGTACAAGGACGACAATGACAATAACGTTTCTTAAAATAAAATTTTCAGATTCAGACTTTGTGTCGCAATATCTCCGCTCGGAGGGTACGCAAAGGAAAAATAAAAACACTTTTATTATACAATTCAAACCCAAGCTATCGATTAAATATACTTAAAACTTGATCGGTTTAGCCATTATTGCAATCCAATAATCTTGGGTACTAGCAACTCGCCAGCTCGCGTAAAGAGACACGGTCGGTCTCGGCGTCCTCTTTAGCGCCGAGCCACGACCGTGTCTCTTGATTAATAACAAGGGATGATTTCATCTCTTCAAAACTGAATACAGCACCAACAAAAAATAGTTTAATACTATGGATCAACTGCTTTACTTTTATACAAAGTTTCAGATTTTTCTGAATTTTTGTGTTTCCAAACCTCCTTGTCAGTATGCTTGGCATAAGAGTGATTATGTAGATATTAAACCAGACGAATTTGATACACCAGTCAATTTTTATTTTAAAAAACATTCAAAAGCAACATGCAATATTTGCGGCAATATTGAAATTATAACTTGTGCATGGTGTAAGCAATCTTTTTGCATACAACATTTA
>NW_012026798.1:3555473-3556012 GCF_000956235.1 Wasmannia auropunctata | reverse complement strand
CACTTTTTTTTTAATTTTTAAATTTTTTTTTAATGTTTCCCCAACACTTCACTTTTTTTTTCTAATTTTTAAATTTTTTTGTGACCAAATTAAAGGTTATTTTAATACGAATTCAACCAAGTGTGATAATGTTATTTTCCAAAGTATCATTTTCGAAAAATAATTACAAACGCCTCTATGCGAACACCATATCCGTACTCGCTTACGTTGCGCGCACCCAGCAATTCTTCACGTAGCACGTTCTGCTCGCATTTTTTGAATTTACAAACAAGGGATAACAATGAAAGGAAATCTATTTCCGCAATATTCTGCGAATGTATAACTATAAATCGTTTTTATCGCGTACGGCTAGACAATGCCTACGAAGCAAAATTTTAATGTCGTAAGGTCAAGTCAAATCGATGTAAATAACTTGTCACAGTCTGGGAACAGCCTGTACATATATATAATCACGGAAGTTTCTTATCGCGCAGATATTATATTAATATCTGCGAAGAATATTTGCGAAGCATTTGAGTAAGAATTTAAATATGAATTAA
>NW_012026798.1:3554609-3555423 GCF_000956235.1 Wasmannia auropunctata | reverse complement strand
ATTATTATCGCGCCGTCCTCGGCGTTCGATATACTCTGCTAGAGCAACCATCCAGCATTCATTGTAAGCCCCTTTTAAACTATACTTTACCCTTTATACCCTCTATACTATACCCTTTTAAGCCCGTATCAGATTAAAGATTGAGATTGAGATTAGAATGGAATTTTACCAATTAAAACAAAGTTCACTAAATTTGAGATTGGTTTTCTTTCTTCTAATTGGTTAAATCCTAATTCAATCTAAATCTCAATCTTTAGTCTGATACGGGCTTTAAACTATTCATATTTAGGTAGTAATCACGGTATCTTTTTCTCTTGCGCCGTCCTCGGCGTAACATCACCCTTCCTCTCTACCTTTCCTTAAATCGCGCCAACCTTGGCGTATGCCCCTTTCTCTATCTTTTGTTTTCAAGGTATACTCCCACCTTCCGCTTTTCCTTAAATCGCGCCAATTTTGGCTCTTTTTCTCTAATTTCTTACGACAAAGTCTACAAATTAAGTATACTCCAAACTTCCGTTCTCCTTGAATCATGCCTACATTGGCATATGCCCCTCTTTAGAATTTTGCGTATCGTATTAAAAACAGTTAAACACCTAGTTTAATAACCAAATTCATTTGATATTAAAATCACACTGGCAGTCAACAGGATTCCCGCTCGGCCCGCCTTAAGCCGTAATCACACTAGCGGTTGAGATTGAGATTAAATTGGGATTTGACCAATCAAAGCAAAATGTACTAAACTTGATATTAGTTATTTTTCTTCTGATTGGTCAAATTTCAATCCAATCTCAACCTTAATCGCTAGTGTGATTAC
>NW_012026798.1:3553672-3554589 GCF_000956235.1 Wasmannia auropunctata | reverse complement strand
ACTCATCATCGTCAGATGTGTTAACGTCGGATGTGTTATTGTCAGTTGTGCCATCATTATCATCGCTAGAGCTTTCGTTATCATCGGAATCACTGTGACTGCGTTCGTTAATAATCTCAGCAGCAGTAGTCTCACAGATCATCGGATTCACCTCAACGTCATCTGCATCAGATAATAAAATGTGACATCCAAATTGGCGTTCATCATAAATAACGGGAATTGTGTTTGAATTTGCAATCGTACAGGAAGACACGTCTGCGGGACGGCATCTTAACTGAGTAACAATTCGTCGCCGGTATCGTGCTGATATTGAATAAAAAGGACGTCGACTACATAAATTATTGTATAATGTATTTAAGGGCTGCAAATCATTCATAATTCTATAATAATGTATGTATTAGAAAAAATGTAACCTGCAAAAGAATGAAAAAGATATATAATAAAAAACGAAAAGACTCTAGAGAACCGAACACATGTAATTCCTAACCTTTCGCTAACCGTTTATGTAATATTTTATGTATACGCAAAGTAAACAATATGAAATTATACTTACATATGCTGCAGTATGTTCAAGAAAGTTTTTGATAATTTGAAATATCGGACCTCAGATATGTATATACAGTAGAACCTCTTTATAATCCACCTCGTTATAATCACAACCTCCAAATAGTCGACCTCCAAATAAACACATTTCAAGCCCACGTGACGTTGTCTCCATGACAACCACTTGCGCAGTACGATGCGCAATCGTCTACTCAGACTCGTAACAATAATAGCCACGAGACAAGATCTAACGTGTTAGGAAGATAAGGAAATATCTGGATCTGATTTTTTTGATATATGCAAGTATTGTATAATGCATTTTATTTAATAAAATTATTGTTATATGTCAAAATTATTAATTATACATTAACTAC
>NW_012026798.1:3550778-3553622 GCF_000956235.1 Wasmannia auropunctata | reverse complement strand
TGGAGTTCAGACGTGTGCTCTTCCGATCTATAAAAATGATAGATTATTTATTTATTTTGTTATAATAAATTTTTTTCTAAAGCATTTAAAAAAATATGTACTACACATGTGCTTAAAAAGATTATTACGGCCCTGCTTTGGGCGGAGCTAAAACAACCTCTTTATAGTCACATTTCGGTCCCGAGTGTGACTATAAAGAGGTTCTACTGTATTACCGCTGCATGGAGACGTGACAACGTTAATATGTTGTGGTAAGTATCTAGATGCTTTGTCCTCACAACATTATCGCGACATGGAGATGTAGTAGTAAGTATAACATGTACCTAGGTGCTTGCACAGTGAGATGTAGAAGTAATTATAACACGTGTTTGAATGCTAGCGCATTTGATTTTTATCTTTCTCGGGTACGAACATCTCTATAACTGAATGTTGAGTTTTAGTGTCAAGCCACCATGCAGGACGTCCAGTGCATGCCGCCGCTGGCAAAACTTATATACAATTGTGAAATTGGCAATAAAACGGTGTTAAAAAATCATAACAATTTCGATCAACACTTGTCGTTTTGTTTTATTCATAATATAGCAAAATCAAATTGTTTATACGACACAATTAAGGATTTGGGAGTGCCAAGAACTGGACTGGAAAGAGAAGTACGAAACGTGGATGGAGGGTATACGCCGGAAGGCAGAGGCTGAGAGGCGTAGAAGATTGCTGGTGAGTACAAAAGCAATTACTCTCGGATATAAACGATGTTTTTTTATCTAGGATAAAGACGATATTTTTTTCTTTTAGAATGAGCTTCTCAATAGCGACGATGATGCCGACGACGATGACAGCGGCGCGAGGACGTCTCCGCGGGTGAACCCGCAGTTTGAGGTGCCTTGGGACGACGGCGCGAGGACGCCTCCGCGGGAGGGAGTGCTTGGGGACAGCGGCGAAAGGGCGAGTTCGCGCGAGGAGGCGAGCCCACGGGAACAGGACGGTCGAATTTTATAATTAGGGTAAGTATTTTTTAAATAGCTATCCTTTCTTTTTCTTTTTGCACTTTATTAAATATGCGCCTCCTTTGTCTGTTGCAGATGGCGACAGATTCCTTCGGCGATCTTGTCTTATCAAAAACTATATTATATAAATTTTAAATTAAATATTTTTTATAATTTTAATTATTAAATATTCTTTTTTCTTCTCCTCTTTCTTCTCTATCGCGAACGTGCGCAACGGGAGGGACGCGAGCGATAAGCGCGGGGTGGGCCCGTGAACGTGGTGGCAGCGAGCGCCGTGGCGGCAGTACCGCGGAGCGGGCCCGCGAGCGGCGGCTGCGGCGGCGGCGGCGAGCGCGAGCGCGGTTCCCTCTTCCCCGCACCAACAACGCGGTTCCCCTGTCCCCGCGACACCCGCACCGACACCGCGGTTCTCCTCTCCCTGCGGACCCCGCACCCACGGCGCGATTCCCCCGTCCCCGCTACCTCCGCATCCAAGACGCGGTTCCCCCGTCCCCGCGACACCCGCACCAACGACGCGATTCCCCTGTCCCCGCGACCTCCTCATCGAAGACGCGGTTCCCCCGTCCCCGCGACCTCCGCATCCACGACGCGTTCCCCCGTCCCCATGCATCCCGGGTCAGGCCTGCTGGAGCAAGCGGCTTTCAGCGGCTTTCTTCTCCCCGCGGACCCCGGATCAGGCCGAGAACCTTTTGAGCGGCTTCCTCCTCACCGCGGACCCCCCGAGGACCACCCTGCCTCTCACCCCCCTCTTCGGAGCCCCATGGAGTAGAACCGGCCTATAATAGCTACTTAATAATGATATTTTTTTTCAGCAATATGGAATGTGGAGAACCATTGCCAATTATCGTCAATAATGTGGATGCTGAGATAATTAAATCGTAAGTTTTAATTTATCATACATTTTAATAAATTGAATATATTTTTGTTATTGTTTTATAATGAAACTCAGTACTAATTTTGATCAAATTTTATTTTTATAAAATATAAATGTGTTCATAAAATAAAAATTTGCTTCAGCATGTGCAACGTATTGCATTCTAACATGCATTAACATAATATATTTTAATTTTTTATATAAAATATATGTTTTTTAGAGTAATACATGTTTTTATGTTATGTAGTAATATTATTTTATTTCGTAACTTTTGTTATTTGATTGTCCTGTTAGCCGATTATTGTTGTGTAGTTGTATATCCCTTATTTGTTAAGAAAAACCTAATTGCTCCCTTTTTGTATTTTAAATATTTGTTTCTTAAGTGATACAAAATAGCGCACTCCTCGAACAAAATTTAATACGTATGTCCTCCTTTTTTTAACAAAAAACAGTTGTACAAATTAAACAATTAAACCTAAGTGGTATCACCTCTCATTTTTTTAAATTAAAACCTAAGTACTATCTCTTTTTATACTTTCAATACTGATCTCTTAATTGACACATAATTAAAAAATAAAATTTAAGCAGTACCATCTTATTTTTATAAAATAAAAGTATTACTATCTCTTTTTGTATTTTAAATTTAAAAAAATAAAACCTAAGTGCTATCTCTTTTTATACTTTAAATACTGATCTCTTAAGTGACACATAATTAAAAATTAAAATTTAAGCAGTACCATCTTATTTTTACAAAATAAAAGTATTGTTATCTCTTTTTGTATTTTAAATTCCGGTCTCTATTTAAATAATATGTATATCACTTATTTTACAATATAAAAGTATTACTATCTCCTTGTACTTTAAATGAAAGATTTGATATTAATAAAAGGCGCCAAATTATAATCCCATAAAAATTACGTTTCCTTACTTAGGTCGTAAGTGTATTACTTATATGAAAGATTTGAA
>NW_012026798.1:3548890-3550728 GCF_000956235.1 Wasmannia auropunctata | reverse complement strand
GATGAGTGATTGTCGAGGGTTCCATGGGAATGCTGGATGAGCAGCTGTCGAGAAGATGTGAATGGTGACTGCACATGTGGATAATTTGCGGAAATATCTAAAAGTTCAGAACAGCTATGATTTACGGGAGATGGAGCATCCGGTTGGTAATTTTTAAGGGAACGTTTAATCCGCTGAATACGGTCTGATAGGGATGATGATGTTTTGCGCAACGGTTCTTGCTCATTCGAAGACGACTCCGTCGTGGATGCTAGTTGCACCATGTCTTTGTGCCAGCTTGGCTCCTTCTTCTTCCTGCGGACCCGAACCGCCATTCTAGAAAATTATTATTAGTATTAATTGAGTGTAGGTACAAAAGAAAATGTTTCTGATATAATAAATTCGTAAGCTGAGAGCTATTAAAACCTTAGTTTTTTAATACTATATTATTTTTTATTCTAAATTTTTTATCTTATAAATAATTTATTTGAAAGAAAACAAAATATTAAGGCAGAGTATAATATGATAAAATGGTAACTGTTTGTATAAAAAGAAACAAGTGTTGCATAATTGTTGCTTAATAATTAAGTTAACGTACAAGTAAATTTACACAAATTCACTAATAATGTACTGATCCTATCGTCAATGGTTGACTTGTAATATTGCTCTTGTAATAACGCCAAAAGTGGTTAACAACGGATTAAAAAATACAAAAATTATATATTATCCAAATATTACGTTGCAAGTATATATAAACTATGTGAATATTTAAATATATTTATATTTTAAATTATTTAAGGAGTCTATTTATACTTCATATTTATATTTGAAATTGTACTTATATTTTAAATTAAATATTTGTACCTTATAGTTGCATTATAAATTATCTTTCATTTACATTTTACTTATTCAAAAGTAAATGTACAAATGTATTAGCAAGAATACAGGTTGGAATGATTAATTTTCTTCATGATTGTTATACATACTAATAACAATGACTGTTGGCAGGTTGGACATATACTTCTTCATCGCTGTTATTATCGAAAGTGTTTGATTGAGCTTGCCAGTTTGGCATTTTATAAGCCTTTGCTACAACGTCATCGAGAAGAATATGAGAGGTCTGCGTGCTCAAGGCCGAACATTTAAAAACACCTACAAAAGAAAATGATATGCCTACGTTATAAAAAGCTTCAACACAACGAAACGTTTTAACGATGAGATAAAACAAAGAACCTATTGTGAGAATGTTCGAAATTATGCAGATGGAGCCATTACGCGTGATACAACAATGATTGTGAATTTGAAGACCCAATGTAAAATTCACAGTTTTTACATTACTGTATTGACGAGCACCAGCAAGCTCCATAGGCACATTTCCGCTGTAGTGCTGTCCGGTCACTTTTACCGGCGCATCATTGTTTTGCTTCGTCGTAAAGCGATCAGGGCAGTTCGCTTCTTCGGCAGTTCTACGTGCAATTTGCTCCAAAGATGTGGTTTTCTGCAGTATTTTTTCAAA
Organism: Wasmannia auropunctata; assembly: GCF_000956235.1. Classification (NCBI taxonomy): domain Eukaryota; kingdom Metazoa; phylum Arthropoda; class Insecta; order Hymenoptera; family Formicidae; genus Wasmannia; species Wasmannia auropunctata. The sequence goes on along the minus strand of NW_012026798.1, from coordinate 3,549,233 downwards.
ACACGCATATTGTTTTCGTAAGGAAAAGCTGACCAGAAATCTAGAGGTCCTAGCTTTACGACATCGTCTACGAGGTGTATAAGAGCATGCACATTGTACGACAAAAAAGATGCCCCATAAATGATTTCGGTCTGTTCCACGAATAATTTTAAAGCTTGTTGTGCAAATTGTAAGTTTATCGGAGATGGCGAAGAAGAAGACAAGACACGCAATGCTGCTTGCAAAAGAAGGAAATGTAGATAAACATCATCTTCTATAATTCCGTACATAACGACCGGCCCTGTATACAACATAAATTGACGATATTCGGTTACTTTAAAATGCGAAAACTCTTCAATTGGTC
>NW_012026798.1:3548164-3548840 GCF_000956235.1 Wasmannia auropunctata | reverse complement strand
TTATCGTTCGATTCCGTCTCCCCGTTGGAAATTACAAGTCTAAATACTTGCCCGAGGCAACCCGGACGCCCGAGGTACGGCGGGCGCGAGGACGGTGATCGGCGCGCGGGCGCACGCGGTTCACGCGCTCGCGGCGTGCATCGGCGCGTGGCCCGAGATTTACGGCGAGGCCCGTTTATCGCGACACAAGAAAGTTAACGCTCTCGACACAGAATTTAATCCACGCTACGCGGAGACTCTACTAAATCCGACACACAGAACGGCAAAACGAGCGCTCTCGCAACTTACAATTACACGACACAAACACGCGGTGACTCGGTCGGGCGAGGGCGAACGCAAAGGCGACAATCGTAACGACTCGAAATCTAACGCGATCGAGCGGGCGGTGCACTCTCTACTTCGCGGAACAGGTAATGCTCGCAACTCTATCGTACACGGCTTGGCAATGGATCCTGCGTCCCTTACAGTACACGTCAGGTGACGGTGACGATCACGGCACAAGTGCCGGTCCTTCGTAGCGCCGGGAGCACGTTGGTAGCGGGGCCATCTGCCGGTTTCAGCTATCTTTTCCCGTCACGTGAGTCCCTCTTTCGCGACCCCCTGCGCCGCAGGAGGGTAGCGTCAGTCGCGGGCCCCGTGATAACGGGCGCAAAGTTTTAAAGTTGACTTGCTGGGA
>NW_012026798.1:3545803-3547155 GCF_000956235.1 Wasmannia auropunctata | reverse complement strand
GATTTTAGTAAAATGCAAAAAACCCCCAAAAATATAAAAAACTGCATTACAGCGATGAAAAAATTTTTGTTGACCCGGATCAAGTATGATTTTTATGTATTTCGATCCGCTGAATTTGAATCAGAAGGTTAATTAGCCCGTTGAGCCATCAAAATTTGAAAAATCAGCGAAAAATCGAAAAAAATTGCAAAAATCATGAAAAACCGAAGTTATGGAGATGAAAAAAATCTTATGTATCTTACAAACAATAAAAACCTAACAAGATTCCCCAAATTGAAACTAAGTAGGTATGAGTAAGGCAGATAGTAGGCAGAGAGTATGGGAATCAGCGTGGTTATTGGTACGCATTAATTTATTTCTAAGAAATTTACTTTATTCTATGTCAAACGTTTCGGCTATTTTTTAGCCATCTTCAGTGACGTATAACAATAAATTTACAATATGATTTCGCTTCCTAGTATCCTAACATAATTTCTGCGTGTGTTCATCGACGTCTATTAGATGAGGAAGTAGTTTGAAGTACCTTCCACAGCTTTCAATGCAGTTAAGGGGTTGCATGTTTGAGCTGTGTGTCAAACCATTAAAGACAATGTAAAAAATGAATTTTGATTTCAAGGATTATGCCAAAGGTTCACTCACCTCAAACGTATTAAAACACACTTTTTAGTTCTTGGTGATGATACAATTGATAAATAATGGAACATGTGCACTGTGTCAAGAATAATTAATGTGTCAAGAATAGTTAAAAAGTAAAAATGTAAAACTTAGTTATAATTTAAAAAAAAAAGAGAAAAGAAAAAGATAAAACTGTCATAGCGACTGTGCGCGTCGAAGTCCAAGCGAATAGTGTCCTCTAATGTGTCATTCCTTGTTACCAGTGTCTAAAGGGAACAATTTTGTTTTCGTGTTTTTTAACTATTCTAAACGATGTTTTTTTGAAATCATGGTCATATCTCATAGGCACAATCTAAATACTCAGTATCCGTTTGCAAATTAATATTATTTCGTTGGCGTTTGATATTAATCATTTCTGATATCAATCGCTTATTAAAATTTCTTTCTACGTCCAGAATTTCTACATTCGTCCAATTAAAATCGTGATTGTGGGTTAGTCTACGATCAGTTACAACTGAATGCGAATTAGAATTTCTCTTAATATCGTTCTTGTGTTCCGTAATTCTAGTCTTTAAACACCTCTTTGTCTGACCTACGTAGCATGCATCGCAGTTATTACATGAGATTTTGTAAACCACATTCTTTTATAGATAATGTGGTAATTTATCTTTATGTACTTTGATGATGCTTCGCAATTTATTAATGCTGTGAAAAGATAATTTCACGTCATTATCTTT
>NW_012026798.1:3541838-3545753 GCF_000956235.1 Wasmannia auropunctata | reverse complement strand
AAACACTATATAGATAATATAAAACAAAAACATTTCTCCGAACGCAGTCCAGATTGCTCGATCGGTTTAAAATTGAATTGCTACATACATGGTGTCCGGTAATAACCGTATCAAATCTTGTAAGCTGCTTAAGAAAGCAGATTAAACTAAACAGAAAAGTCCTCTATACATTTTGCAAAATTCGCAATCGTTAACGAGATATTAATTTTTAAAGATTGGCGAATAAACGCGTATTTGTTTGGTTGAATACTGTTGAATAGCGTTGAAGCGGTCATATCTCGCCGCTGTTAAAGTTGGCTGTTAGTATTTGTTTAAATACAAGAGATATAGAATATATAATAGAAAAAATAAGTCCTATGTACAAAGTATCATTAGCTCAGCGTTAGCGTACAAGTCTGCAGTTCTAGGGATCTCAGGTTCAAATCTCGATGTTTTCAAAAATTATAAACGCGTATAAATTGTAATTAATAAAATAGAAAATATGTGAAATAGTAAACGCAAAGTAAACTCTAAAAATAATGTTAAAAATAAAATAAAATAAAAATTAATTTTTTAACAGGGTAATATAGAAATATGTAAAAAAGACGTATATGTTACGTTGCAATTATATATATCTGATACATAAATGATACATTCAAAGTTGCTGACATAGAGCCGTACCAGTACGTTACATGTACTGTACAAATAATATTACATTTAATATTTATGACACTTGTGTAATATAATATATACATCTAAGTTATATACTGTGGTTTGCTGGGCTCATTTATAATTAATTTTCAATTGTTAAATAGATTTTTCTATTAAATTGAGTAATACTGTTAGATTTGTGAGAAAATTTTACCCCAACAAAGTAGGGTTTTCAAAACATTTTTGTTTTTATCCTCAGGAAAGCTGTACAATTTAAGATATCAAATCCAAATTCGCATCATTGTTCCATTAGTGGGTGCTTAAGAAATGTACCATTTGAAGGTTAAAACAATAACAGATATCATTCAGGATTTCTTAATATGTCAACAATTATGTACAATAATAATAAATATGGTCAATATTATCAAGGATATTACATCATTATATTACATCATTAATAACAGAAGTATTAATAAAAGAGTCAAACAACCTTGCACGGGTATTAGTGCCATTTACAATCAAGTATATTTAATATAAAATTTTCTACAAAACGTTTCAGTTCCGCATTGAACCATCATCAGGGTGAATAAAAAATACAATTGTCAATAACTTACATACTAGAAGTTGCTCGCTATAATAAATCCGTTGATGGCCAAGTGCGTAAAATTAAGTCAGTGTGTCCCATAATAACAAAAGATGTAGAATGGAATTCATTTTAATGAACAATTAAACTGGAAATATATGTAGACATGAAGATACTACAATATAGTACAGAATAAGGACTGAAATGCGTGTAAAGAGAATACCTTAAGTCAAATTAATTAAAATAAAACATTAAATCATCCCAATAAAAAGTGTCAAAGTGAAGTAGTTCATTTTTAAAAACCGGCTGAAATAAATATGAATAAATTAAAACTCTAAAGGAAATTTAAAGAAAGTTAAAAGAAATAAGAAAAAGAGTGTAAAGAATATAAGGCAACTGTCCCTACTAGTGTGCTTTTATATTTAAATAAGTTATAAAAATAAACTGGTACAATAAATAGACAAAGTGTTTTTTTTTTATTTAATACTTTAACTTAATAAAAAAAACACTTTGTATATTTACTTGTCAGTTTATTTTTATGACTTATTTAAATATAAAAGCACATTAATAGAGACATACAGACACACTAATAGGGACAGTTACCCTGAAGTGAATGTATAAAATTAAGAATCTAGAAGGAATGTTATTTAGACCAACACGATATATGGAAAGAGCCCAGATAACCAACCCAGATAAACATATCGAACAAACTAATGCATTGCATGAGTTGTTACATATTTGGCATACATTTGCTGATAACAAAAAAAGGACACATTACGAATGCAACAACATAACTGCTTATACGTATAATCAGTTTATGAAATTTCAAGAACAAACGGTCAGCAATAGTGGTTATGTTGTCAGTAATAAATGATTAAAGGTTTTATCTTGAGCATCATGATGAAAATATGTGTCGGCAACAAAACATATGTTATGATTTCCATTCGTTGTTGCGTATATATATCTTCAAGCTATGATATTTTTTAATTAAAGCTCGTTGCTTACAAAATGTTGACAATAAAAAATGTCACACGTTTACAACAACTTTTTGATAAAAGATATAGTTTTAACGATAAAAAAATATGGTTTTTTAGATTTAAATTATATATGATGCGACCGCACGCGTAGGTGCGAGGCAATATTGTCGGGAGTTCGCACGTCCGGGTCGAGCAGAATCTCGCGTTCCGATCGGAGATACAGGTGATTCAGACGTTAAAGTGATCGTCTCCGCGGATGTAAGCGGATTTTGGGCGCCAGGCCCGCGTGAGCGAACCAAATTTTGATAGTATTCGAGCTATCTCCGATCTTCGACGCACCGCCCGATAGTTAAATTCGACGTAAGTTAAATTCTCGCGAAAAATCCGGACGGGCGAACAACGATGGCGCGGAAGGCCAGCTAACCAGCTCCGATAATAGTAGAGGGGCGGTTCGTTAGGTTTCAGGCTTAGGAGAGCAACAAGGAGGAAAAATAATGGCCCCGGAAATTAATAGTAAATAAGAGACGTGTATTTTCGATGGTCTCGCAGGGCGAGTGAAGTACAGCGGCGAGTACCTCGCGTGGTACTCGCGAGACGCGCGGGACGGGGCGCGTATTCCGGCGCCGATCCTTGGCGGACTAACGCCACGCCAGGAAGCTCGTACAAATTACAAACGCTCGCGGGTGAGATAAGCGACGCGGGTGTGTGTCGGATAGCGGACCGGGAGGACGTGAATCGAACGACTTTCTTTAAGCAATCTGGCAATGCTTCGCGGCGGAACGGCGGTACGCCGGGCGGGATTACTCCGCGGCACTCAAATAGTCCCCTCGTGCACGAGGCCGAGGACCTGCACTCGCGTCGCGTTGGCGTTATACAGGGCGCGATTATCGTTCGATTCCGTCTCCCCGTCGGAAATTACAAGTCAACATACTTGCCCGAGGCAATCCTGACACCCGAGGTACGGCGGGCGCGAGGACGGCGATCGGCGCGCGAGCGGCGGTTCACGCGTTCGCGGCGTGCATGGGCCCGTAGCCCGAGATCTACGGCGAATCTCGTTTTTCGCGACACAAGGAAGTTAACGCTCTCGACACAGGATGTAATTCACGACACGCGGAGACTAATAAATCCGACACACACAGAATGGCAAAACGAACGCTCTCGCGACTTACAATTACACGATACAAACACGCGGTGACTCGGCCGGGCAAGGGCGAACGCAAAGGCGACAATCGTAACGACCCGAAATTAGCGCAATCGAGCGGGCGGTGTGATCTCGGATTCGCGCTACAAGTAAGACTCGTGGCTCTATTTTACACGGCGCTTACGGCCGTCAGGCAGAAGGACTCGATGCTCTAACACGGCCCTCTCGTCTCGCGACTGGAACTGGCGACCTTACAAATTGGCGACGTTCGTCTCACCGAATGCTCTCCTGCTCCTCACTCTTCTCGCGTCTCGATACACAAATTCGTTCCTCTCTACTCGGCTCGGCGGTGGATCCTGCGTCCCTTACAACAATTCGACAGGTCTCTCTGACAGTCACGGCACGAGTGCCGGTCCTTCGCAGCGCCGGGAGCACGTTGGTAGCGGGGCCATCTGCCGGTTTCCGCTATCTCTTCCTGTCACGTGAGTCCCTCTTTCGCGACCCCCTGCGCCGCAGGAGGGTAGCGGCAGTCGCGGGCCCCGTGATAACGGGCGCGAAGTTTCAAAGTCTACTTGCTGGGAGGA
>NW_012026798.1:3541328-3541788 GCF_000956235.1 Wasmannia auropunctata | reverse complement strand
CGGTTGCTGCAATGATTTCGAGTACACGTACACGTTCTCGAAGCGTACACCGTGCGGACTCTCCAACAAGCTTATCAGCACGTTTGTCTTGCCACAGTTTGATGGGCCACAGATGATACCGCGTATAGAAATCGGTAGCATGTTTCCATGCTTACGTATCTTTTTATCAGGCATTAACCTTATCTTATCATCAAAATTTATCACTTTGATCGTCTGCGACTGTCGCACGAACCGCATCTTTTCTGCCTCCACATAATACTCTGAAGAATTTATCGAGAGCGGACCTATTTATAGAAGCGCGTAGCACGAATGTGCTCAGTTGCCGAAATGTTTCTTATCGTGTCGGATAACAGTGATATTCTCAGTTTAACCAACAAAGAGTTAGAGTATATACCGAAAGTCGTTTTGTTGCGAGAGTTTCCAAACTGTATAAGTCAATTGTAGGACAGATTACCCGAGA
>NW_012026798.1:3540650-3541278 GCF_000956235.1 Wasmannia auropunctata | reverse complement strand
TAATACTTTTATGTATAAAGTTTTTGTAGCTTTTTTGAAATTCTTATTGCATATACGAGTTTTAAGTACTTTATATTATAATATAATATTTGTTTCGTAGGATGGAGACCGAGAGGCAGAAGAAGCGGACAACGCCAAAGGGCAAGAAGATTTTTCAATTTTTTGTTCAATATGTGCGACAACTTTAACAAACACTATTTCGGAGAAAGAGGAAGAGGAAGAGGAAGAAATTAATTTATTTTTATTTCTTAAAAAAATAGTTTTACTATGTTCCGTTATTTATTTTAAAATGTTAAAATGTTAAAAAATGTTGTTAAATGTTTACAAATAAAGTAATAAATTAATAATATATACACTGTTAAATCTATATAATAAACTTCAATATATCGTAATACGACAGAGAAATATAATTATATTATATTATATACACTGTTAAATCTATAGTGTTAACCTAAATCTATAGTGTTCAATCTCATTAATTCACCACTGCTCTTACTTAATAAATAGTTACTTTTAACCCTTTGGGTTAAATTTAAACTATTTTAAATTATTGAACTCCATTGTTTCATTAGTTAAAAATAACTTAACCTTAATTTAACCTTATTAATTCACCACTGCTTCTACTTAA
>NW_012026798.1:3539727-3540600 GCF_000956235.1 Wasmannia auropunctata | reverse complement strand
GTTTCGCGAAACTTGGCGACTTTACAAAATTAGCGACGTTCGTCTCACCGTAGGCTCTCTAACTCTTAACTCTCGTAGACTTTCGATACTCAGTCTCGTCAGTGGATCCTGCGTCCCTTACAATAATCACGTCAGGTAGTGGTGACGATCACGGCACGAGTGCCGGTCCTTCGCAGCGCCGGGAGCACGTTGGTAGCGGGGCCATCTGCCGGTTTCCGCTATCTCTTCTGTCACGTGAGTCCTTCTTTCGCGACCCCCTGCGCCGCAGGAGGGTAGCGTCAGTCGCGGGCCCCGTGATAACGGGCGCGAAGTTTCAAAGTGGACTTGCTGGGAGGGTTTCTGGCCCTCGATACTTGGAGCGAGCCCTCGTGTCGGCTCTCCTGCGCCCCTGTACTATCGGGGCCTCCTGGCAGGGCCGTCGGCTCGCTCCGAAAACTCTGTAAAAGATAACAGTAGTAAGAGGGCTCCGTGACGGAAGAAAGAAAGAAGAGTAATTACGTGACCTGTGCTCCCGTCTTGTTCCGCGTATGCCTCGTTATTCTCTCGTCCTTGGAGTCCGGGTTGCAGGGAGCCGGTGAGACGACGCTTTACTACAAGCTTTTCAGTCGAACAGTCGCCACCCCTCGCTTATGTCGGTCGGTGCAAGGCCTACGGTTCTAATCCTACTACAAAAAGTTAGTCGCGAAACATGGCCAAATCGTAGATGCGCTCGCCCTCGAAAATCGGAGGACGCAGGATCCACTCAGCCGTTACGGTCGGGCTAATGAGCCCTTGTGACGGACGTTGTCGCAAAACGTCACGTCACAGTGTATATAAAAGATAGTTGATTGTCAAGAAAGAAATGTAGTCACAGTTACGTTATTTTTATTGTTG
>NW_012026798.1:3538081-3538712 GCF_000956235.1 Wasmannia auropunctata | reverse complement strand
GCGTGCGGAATAGTAGCAATCTACAAAAAAAGTTATTAAAGCAGATCATCGTACCTGTAAACAGTATCAAACGTAAAATAGTTTACGTAGATGTCATCGATAATACATATGTATGTACTCTTCCGAATGTTACCGAAATCCAATGACAATAAACATTTATAATAAATATATTTTATTTTTTACTTAATTACAGAAAACTGTAGCGTGTTTGTATTACTTAACAGATATAATTACATATAAGCATCAAGATTCAAAACTATTTTCATAGAATGTTATATAACAAGTAGGAGAGATAGGCCGGTTCTAACCCAGGAGCTCCGAGGGGGGAGCGGGGCGGGGGGAATTTGCGGGGGGGATGACGTCACAGGGGGTAACCGCCGAGATGTTTATATAAACATGGGCCCTGTATGTTTACATAAACATTGATAGCGGCGGGCTCATTGAGTATAAACATGGGCCATGTATGTTTACATAAACATTGATTGCGGCGAGCTCATTGAGTATAAACGTGGGCCTTGTATGTTTACATAAACAATGATAGCGTCGGGCTCATTGAGTATAAACATGGGCCATGTATGTTTACGTAAACAATGATTTCGCGGGGCCCCCGCCGCGTCCCCGCGCCGTTGCA
>NW_012026798.1:3536509-3537745 GCF_000956235.1 Wasmannia auropunctata | reverse complement strand
ATGTGTATAAGAGACAGTACAGGACTTGTGGAAATTGCATTTGGATTGGGATGAGTCGGTTCCATTGAGCATACATTCACGATGGCTAGAGTACAAGACGCAGATTTCAGGGTTATCTGAATTACGCATTCCACGTATGATTGGTTTTACTACTGATGCATTAGATGTACAGTTTCATGGATTTGCAGATGCCAGTCAGCATGCATATGGTGCTTGTTGTTATATTAGGATAGGCAATGTTCAAGGGAGTTTTCAAACTCGTTTGTTGGCATCCAAATCACGAGTTGCGCCATCAAGGGCAGTTTCATTGCCACGACTAGAATTGTGCGCGGCTCTATTATTAGCACAGTTGCAGGACAAGTTGCTAAAGGCAATCAATATACAACCACATAAAACATATTTTTGGACTGATTCCACCATAGCCTTGTCATAGATCAAGGCGTATTCGCGTAAGTTTACGGTTTTCGTATCAAATCGGATTGGTGAAATTCAAAGATTAACTAAAACAAGTGATTGGCATCATGTGTCAACCAAATGCAATTCTGCAGATATGATTTCCCGCGGGGTGATGCCCCAGGAATTAATAAAGTCAGGTTTATGGTGGAACGGTCCAGAGTGGTTGTCTTCGGATGAGAGTGGCTGGCCCGATTATCAATCACAATGCGTTGAATCATTGCCGGATCAGCTAAAGGTGAATGTGCATATTGTGAGGCAGGAATCAAGTGTATTGGATAATTTAATTATCAAATATTCTAATTTTGATAAGCTAATAAGAGTAATCGCATATATATTTCAATTTATTAACAAGTGTAGGAAGCCGTTAAAAGAACGTAGTAGTATAGCAATTCAGCAAGGTTATGAGCATGCCTTGCAGGTATTGTGCAAATACATACAGCAACAACACTTTAGTCAAGAAATTCATGATTTGAAGCAATTAGGAGAATTGTCCAATACTAGCAAATTGTTGCCTCTTAATCCTTTCATCGATAAAAATGGAATACTAAGAGTAGGTGGTCGTCTAAAGAATGCTGATATGTCATACAAGACTAAGCATCCAATTTTGTTGCCTAAGAATCATACGATCACGAAATTAGTCATACGTAATGAACATATTAAGAATCTGCATGCAGGGATTCAGGTAACAATGTATGCCGTTCGAAACAAGTTTTGGCCAATTTCAATCAAAGTAACCACGCGTAATATTATAAAGAATTGTGTAACATGTTTCAAACTTAA
>NW_012026798.1:3535981-3536459 GCF_000956235.1 Wasmannia auropunctata | reverse complement strand
CGTTTCGATGTGTGGTGGAAATCGTTCCTTTTCCACCAATCAGACAAGGATCCCAATGAATTTAACGCCAGGGGTATAAGAGTTTCGTTCAATCGCCACGATGGACAAAGCTGGGCATTTATAGAAGAGGAGTTGTGTATAGATATACAACTGCCGGTCCGCGGGATTGTCTGTCGCACTTTGAAATCTGTATTCGAAAGAACGCTTGACAGAGTGGTGCTAGATTGGCCTATTGTCTTTCAACAATAATGAATTTCTACGTTCCGCTGAAGGATGAGGCGATTGAGAGACCGTAAGTTTTAATAAATTATTTTCCACGTTTAATTTATGTTTTTCAATGCTTTAATTCTTTTATAGAATTGCGTCTCATATTACGAAGATGCCTCGTATATTGGGAAGAAGATTCGCTTTAACAACCACCAATTTTAAATATCTGGATATTGGAATCAGCGTGGGATCTATATCTTATGTGGAAACT
>NW_012026798.1:3535076-3535931 GCF_000956235.1 Wasmannia auropunctata | reverse complement strand
AGGCGGGTTCTAACTAGGGAGCTCCGAGGGGGGGTGAGGGGCAGGGGGGTCCGCGGGGGGTCCGCGGGGGAAGCCGCGGGGAGGGGGAAGCCGCGGGGAGGGGGAAACCGCTCAGAACGTTCACGATCCGATGCGGGGTCCGCGGGGAGGGGGAAGCCGCGGAAAGCCGCTCGCTCAGCTGACCTAACCGCGGGGTGCGGGATGCGCGGGGAGGGGGAACCGCGTCGTTGGCGCGGGGTCCGCGGGGACGGGGGAACCGCGTTGTAGGTCCGGGATGCGCGGGGAGAGGGGAACCGCGTTGTGGGTGCGGGATGCGCGGGGACGGAGGAACCGCGTCGTAGATGCGGGTATCGCGGGGAAAGGGGAACCGCGCTCGCGTTCGCGCTCGCGCTTGCCGCCACCGCCGCCGCCGCCGCCGCTCGCGTTCGTCGTCGCCGCCGCCGCCGCCGCCACCGCCGTTACGCACGGGCCCCACCCGTTATCGCTCGCGGACTCACCCACACGTTCGCGAAGAGGAATAGGAGAATAAAGTAGAATGTTATAATTAAAAAGTTTAAAAAATTTTTATTATAAAATTTATATTAGAATATTCGTATAACTTTTTATGATTAAAATTAAAGTTTTTATTTAAAAATTTATATTATAGAAAAAGAATATGTAGTGTTAAGCCGACTCCACCGCGTCAGCCCGTTGCCATCTGCAACAGACAAAAGGAGGCGTATATTTAAAAAATTGTAGAAAGAAGAAAGAAGGATAGCTATTTAAAAAAACTTACCCTAGTTGTCGTAGGCAACTGCTCTCTCTCGCGAGCTCACCTCCTCCCGCGAGCTCTCTTGCAAGCTCCTCGCGCCGCTG
>NW_012026798.1:3531847-3535026 GCF_000956235.1 Wasmannia auropunctata | reverse complement strand
GATCTCAAGATCTCAGTATTGACTGCATCAATTTTATTCGCAATGGTCGTAATCGAAAGTTTAAATCGACATTATATCAGAAAATGTCGCTAGATCTTGTATTGCTGTTATAATTTCTGAGATATTTGAACTGAAAGTATGTTTAACATAAGAATTCCAGATAAAGCTATGGTAGCGTCACGACATTTGCGCAATGAAGTAACACGCAGATTTTTAGGTACTTGGCGTCGCGCCGCTACCGCGTCGCTTGATTAATCGTGTTACAAATGCAGTCAGCCTCATGACAAAAAACATATTTTAAATATGACCGACGCGTTTCAATAACGTCTTTCAAAAAAAGATGATTAAAAATGTAGACATGTTCAAAAAGTGCTATTCCTGATTGAGAGAGAAAATAAAAAATTATTCGGAAACAAATAATTCGAAAACTAAAGCGAAAATAAATTTAAATTTGAGGCTGAGATCAAAGAGAACAAAAAAAGATAGGGAATAAAATAGGAGATATTAAAAGAAATATGGTGAAAAAGATTGTTTAAGAAAAATTTAAAGCTTCAAACAAAAATTACTATAGCAGGCCTCACAAATTATTGCTATTAATTTAAAGAACTTGTCTCTCGAGTTATAAAATATGTAAAATAAAAAAATAAAATTGATAAACTCTGGCTACACGTGGCTTAAACGTAAATATGCGTTATAAGCACGTATATTCTAATTGAACTAGAATCAATCAAATTAAAATAAATTTTGGCTCGATTCGTTTTTATATAATTTAAAAGATAATAACAAGATAATAACAAAATTGAACAAATAGATCGTCAAATCGATACACCGATACAATTACGATTAATTATAAGAAAATGTTATCTTAAAATTATATATTATATATTCAATCAAAAGATGATTGATGATATAGCAATAATAATGAAAATAATGATAGAAGTGTCAAGACCTTATATATAATATATAACAGTTCAAAAGGTCTAATTTCTAATTAAAATAGAAAAGAAAAAGTATTTAAAAACCAATACAAAAAGGAATGCAAAAATGAATTTACATTTGAAGATAAGAACATTGGCAATAACATGATATGAACTAAAAAGTCACATATAAAAAAAATTATGCAAAAAAAATAATTCTGGCTGAATATGAAGAGCTTAACAAATATTATTTTTTCTGCAACTTATTGCTATTAATATAAAAAACCAAAAACTTATTATAATTTTATATTATAATTTTCGTCGTATAAAACTAAAAAAATAAAAAAAAAGTAATATTGTTAAACTCTCACACACAAAACTCTGGCTTTACGTAGCTTAAGTATAAGGTTGCTTTATTATAAGCATATATATATATATATATATATATATATGTATACATATATATGCTAACGAAATTTAAAACAATTGTTAAATTATAAATAAATTCCGATTCCTCTTTGAGATCTAACTTAAAAGTTTTCAATTGTCGATTTTATACTAATTTATATTTGCGTTTAATGTTTAATATTATATTCGAGTGACCAGCGCGTTCGCGCATACATTTTATTTCGTCTCTATGCAAATCTGTTAAGTTGCGTATGCGTTTTCCCCTTATTGTTTTATCACGATCAGCGCGTTTTTAGTATTAGTAGAACTGTCCACGACGTTATCACGAGTCGGTCTCTATTGTACAAGTTCAAATGTTATCCATTTAAAATGTTCAATAAATGCATATGTAAGTATCACAAACAACAATGATAAAATAAGATCGGAACAATTAAACGTATTGTAACGGTTTCGGCAGTGTGGTGAATAGATGTGTAGACATTTCATTCCATCCAAATTCAGTTTTGGACATTAAATAGAACGAATGTTCGATATGTTACTTCAATTTGAAACTTTGTCTTGAAGAAATTTTTGACGTTGAATCATGACTGCTTTATCCATCAGTAAGTAATCAACTAATATAGGTACTTTATACTCTAAGATAAAAAGAAAGAATATTCAACGAATCAACTTCGTAGTAAAACGCTTAAAAAAAAGAAGGCCCACGTAAGTATTGCTTGAATTATATAATTTACGATCGATGAAGAAGGATAATAAAATAAAGATAATGCAATCATAAATAAAATAGACAAAAACAGAAAACATAATTCTCGATCGAGAATTATATTTTTGACTGATTTTTTTTATTGCATAACATTAATGAGGAAATTTTATTAATATGTATATGTAAACATATGTAAATGTAGATGTATATTAGGCCCACGAAAATAAAAAAAAGTAAGAAGCACAAACCATTCAACAACACCGACGGATAAACGACATTACAGTGGAAGTACATAAAAGTTAAGATAAAATATAATTAATACTGTATTTATTTATTTCTTATTTTATAGCTTCAATATATAAATTGCGGATAGCATTGCAGAGTTCTATTTCAAACTTTATTAATAAGATATGAAATCTTATTATTCGTGAAACTTTCATAAAACATAATATAACAATTATTTGTAATAGGTTTATATTTAAATGCCATCTGAAATGACATATTCTAACACTATATATTATATATATATATATATATATATACGACGACCATCTACGACGCATAGTGGAGAAATACGGACTGGGCGAGAGAAACGAGAGAGGCGATCGTTTATTACAATTCTGTGATGGAGAGAGCCTTACCCTCGCGAACACTTGCTTTGACCACCACAAACGGCGCCTATACACATGGGTATTTCCAGGAGACAGATGCAGGAATCAGATAGATTACATACTGATTCAAACGCGTTGGAGGTCATCCGTGCTGAATTCGAAAACGTATCCGGGTGCAAATTGCGATCATCAACTGCTCGTGGCCACGTTGCGAATTAATTTAAAGAAAATGCGCAAGCCAGAAGTCACACCGAATCTGACGAGAGTGTGTATCCGCCTGCAATTTCGCAGACGGATACAACGATTGTCGCGGAGGAAGGAGACCGGAGGACGTCCGTGGCGGAGCGGGCGCTCGACATAGTCCACCAATGGATGGTGGAAAAGGAGAGGCGCCGGAGCGGAGAATGGGCGGTTCCGGAAGTGGCGGCCGAAGAAGAGGTCGAACCGGAAAGCCCCAGGTTCGAGCCGGTCACGCCGCCATTGCCAACCGTGGAGGAATAAGGCATTAAAGAGCGGCATTAAATTTTATATCTTTTATTT
>NW_012026798.1:3530508-3531797 GCF_000956235.1 Wasmannia auropunctata | reverse complement strand
TGCGAAAATGGCTTTGCGTTCGAGCGGCTCATGGACGGTGGTGCGCTAGTATTGGCGGTGGGCCGAACGGATACTCGCTCATTCGGCGATATTCAAAAATTAATATCTCGTTAAATATTGCGAATTTTGCAAAATGGTAGAGGACTTTTCGATTCAGTTTAGTCCATTCTATCTACCCATGAGCGGTGATACACCTATTAAAAGACACCCTGTATAGTCATATAAGATGGCAAGAAAAATGGAAGAAAAAGCAACATTTGTATCAACTTCAGAAGAGGGATAGCTACAAGCTCTCAGTCAATCATCTCTACAAAAAATGAGGAAAAGGCTTATTAAAATAGCCACCCGATTTTATAATCATTCGAAAAAAGACAATGATACTAGTGAGTATAATATTTATTTAATTCTAAAAACATTTATACAATGCTATTAGTAATATAAAATATATTTTACAGCATCCGAAAGTAAAAAAAGAAATTATCGCATTCTCCTTCTACATACATAAAAAATATGAATAAAAAAACGTACCAAGTACAAGTAATTGTGCGTTACCAAATGTTTTTTTGAATCTCCGCCTTCTACATATATTAATACTGAGAATAATGTACAATGCTTACGTAGTCTATATAACGATGTAAGTCTCTATGTAATCTATATAACGATGTATTTGCGCGTGTATTCCATAATAAATCAGTATAACTATGTATAATACTGTTACGCCCGCGCCGTTGCGAATTGAGCGAGCTGGTCGAGCTGCCGGCGAGAGTTACTTGTTTCCTGGACAACGAGATTCTTGGTTGTCAAACGGACGCCATTAGATTTGGAGACGAGCCGTCGACCCGTTCGGACGTGCTCTAACCCCTTTCTGTATTTCGCTACGTTCTCTTGCATTAAAGAGTTTATCACTTTCTAAGTTGGTGTTCCATTTATTTCTCCGCGATCAGGTACGCGTGCGCGTGCACGAGTGCGGAAACGCGGGTAACACACGTTCGAGTGCGCGAACGCGAGTTCTACCGCCCCGGGCGTAACAATACTAATATATTATGAGGTATTGTCTTTTTCCGCGGTCTTATCGAGCATACCAACGTGCCATTGATCTTCCACGTCCTTGATCACGTCGAACTTCTAAAACAAAAAAATATGAATAATATTATAAAATATCGTAAATATAGTAAATATGATATATAATGAATACAGCCTCTAATTAATTCGATATAACTGCAATGAGTGAAGAACCTTAACAATATTTGTATTTCAATTAATAACAAATGTTCTGCAAATAGACAAGT
>NW_012026798.1:3524923-3530458 GCF_000956235.1 Wasmannia auropunctata | reverse complement strand
TTAGGCTGAAAGAAATGACAGTAATTAGTAACAATAAAAATAACAAGTGTATTAAGCGGACGAATATTACATTCGAAAATACAAACGGAAATACGATAATCGACGGGAATACTTGAGACGCGCAACAATGCAGCGTACTCGACGTGACAGAGACTCGCAATTCGCGCGTTCCACGATCGTACGACAAGATCGTGTCTCAGAAAACGGAAAATTAAGAGCGGTTTCCCTTTCGGCGGTACGACTCGCAGATTACATGTCCGTCCGCGTAACATGCGAAATCGGAAAGCATGCAGTGCGGGCGTGATATTCGCGGGCACGCCGGCGCGGAGCGCTCGGCGTACACGGGCAGCGTGATCGACACAGCGAAATCGAAACTCGGGAACTCATATGTCCCGCGGGATCCCGTGATCCCGGAAACTCTCTCTAAATCCCGTGACAGGGGTACAAGGTCCTCTTGAAAACGCGAATTATCACACACGCACAAGGACGGGAATGACACAATTGCATGAACTGGCTTGGCTGTGGCGCTCGGCGGGCGCGTGGCGCGACGGACCTGTAACAAAGTATCTCGATACGCGGAGTCAGACGGGGCGCCGGGATATACGGAATCTTTATCGGCTATAGCCGAGTCACAAAACGAGAACGACAAGTATGAACGCGTGTTCCTCGCGGCCCGTCTGACACAAGGGAAAATCGGCGGCTTTACATAGGTGCGTTCGTCTCACCGGAACTCCTCCTCTCGGGAACGGCAGCTCGCTCACGGCTATCTCTCTCTAAGTCCTCTCAGGTTAATATCTCAATTTAGGCTCGTACTCTGTTCTGCGTCCTTCCACCTGACAACCACAGCACAAGTGCTGAATGCCGCTGCTTCCGTGATCTCGCTGGGCCGGTGGGCCCACGTGGTATATCCTTCCGCGCCCCTAATTGGCGGGCGTGCGAGCTCGCGACCTCCGCGAATCGCGTGAGGTGCGTAGCGCCGCGGGTCCTGCGTCCCTGCGCGCGGCATTTAAATTAGCGGCGGTGTCCTTCTCGTCGGCGGTACCACCAGGTGCGCTCCCGTGTTGGCACGCTCAGGCAGCTCACCCTCAGGAACAGATTCTATTGAGGGGCCGTCCCTGGCTGCCGGTCTTATCCTCCGGGGCGCCCTGTCGCGTTGCCGACTACGGAGTCTCTCGCCCGATCTGGAGGCGTAGAGTGGCCATCCCCTTCGTCCTCGCCTTAGCTGACTCGCACCGGAACCTGGAAGGAAGCTCGGCAGCTTAATTGCTCTCAAATTATGTGAAGGAACGCGGACTCAAATACGACCTGTACATGTTGCTTCTCCATCCTTGTGGTCCTCTTCTTGTGGCTGCTGCGACGTTGGTGAGACGGGTGAAATTTTACAAAGTCTCCGGGAGCCGCCGATACGCTAGGTTAAATAATCGAGATCGCTACGGAACTAAAAAGTGATTACGAACGATAATCGGTATTCGGGCGCGGGGGCCATGCAAATGCAGTCCCGCGGTCCGCGCCACGCGTCCGCCTCCGAAAATCGGAAGGACGCAGGACTCGAAACTACCGCCCGCGGTCGGGTCCGTAGATCCCTTGTGACGGACGGTCCAAAAAGGGACGTCCTGTAACAATATATACATATTGAATTTCTATCATTAATACATTAATCCAATTATAAAAATCAGAAATGCAATAAAAAAGAAAAAGAATCTTTTTTCATTTTCTATCGAACTTTTTAAGCAGCCACAGCGAGATCACAAATAATCAGCAATTCTTAATTTAAATCGACGCTTACGCGCATCTTAAGATACTAGGGATGCATGATACTTTATCGATATTTTCAGTATCGATATTTTTCAGTACGATATCCGATATTTTGTATCGATACTTTCGTCTTGATAATATCGGCATATCGATACTTTTTGGTGATATCGATGCTTTTAGTGAGTATTTTTTGAGCTTATTCCATCTTGTGTTATTAATTGTCATCTATCTGGCAGCCATTTTGAGAATGTCGATTTCATGATTTTCGAGGTTCGAGTTACCGTCGTTACCGACAGTTACCGAATAATGTCGAATTGTTTTAAGCTGAATCGTTAGAAGCAGTGTTGTCAGTGTTACAATTGAAAGTCGACATTGTCGACAAACGGCAGCGACGAATACACAAAAATCTAAGAGGACCTTATATATATTCGGCGTGCTGATACTGCTGACGCAGCTGGTGTTCTATCAAAATGTCAGGAAGAAAAAGTGTACTGTGGAATCATTTTATTAAAACAAAAACTGGCGGCACATGTAAAGTGTGCCTAACCGATGTGCCAACCAGTGGCAATACTACAAATTTGAGAACTCACATAAAAGGGAAGCATCGTGAAATTTTTTTGCAACTTCAAGACCAGAACGTCCAAAACCCGAAGTCTATTCCGAAAAATTCGTCTGAAAGTAGTGAAAGTGAGGTTGAATCCGTTGAATCAATTAGCATGCCAAGTACAAGTGCGTCAAACAACATTTCTATCAGCCGAAAAAGGGTAAGTAAAGTACATTTAAAAGTACTGCTTAAAACAATTTATCATTTACAATATTTACAATTTGTATCATTTACAATTTATATTTACAATTTGTATGTACAGACTGTCTCCAGCATTGAGACTGGAAATGCGACTGATGGTTCGATAGTTGCATCGATTAAACAAGTAAAACAAGCGCCTCAACCTAGAATTGACCACGCCTTGTATGATATCAAAGCATTCGAAAGTAAGTTACTTTTACTATATATTTTATTCAGTGATTAATTATAAAGGAACTAGCAAATATTTATTCAATGATATCTATCTTTACAGAAGGAGGATTGAAATATGCTCGGATTACAAATGCTCTGATATATATGATCGTGAAAGATAACATAAGCTAATAGAGAGATAACATAAGATAATATAACAAGATAGCCTCTGAATAGTACAGAAAAATCTGGACTTTCATACTTTTTAAAGACTGCGGTACCCTTGTACAAAATCCCAGGAAGATTCAAGATGACAACTCTTATCGATGCGACATACGAGAGATTATCGGTTCAGATGAAGAAGAAACTCGTAGCTGCGTCTAGTGTCACTTTGACGGCAGACGTGTGGACTGAGACGATGAATACGATCGGATATCTTGGTATGACAGTTCACTTTCCACATAATGGAAAAATTTGTTCGATAATGATTGGAGTCATCGAGTTGGACGAACGACATACTGCGTTGTATCTAGGTGAAGTTTTAACGAATACTTGTAATGAATGGGGTATACCATTGGAAAACGTACTCGCGGTTGTCACTGATAATGCCGCTAATATTTGCAAAGCTGTGAAAGACACATTTGGAGCAAAAAAACAATTAAGTTGTTTTGCACATACGCTTAACTTAGTTCCAAGTACAGTTCTTGATAAAAATCCTAATCTTACAGATCTAATTGTTAAAATTAAAGATATCGTCTCTTATTTTAAACAAAGCTGTGTCGCAGCTGATGAATTTCGAAAAGCACAATTACCAGATAAACCTCTCAAACTGATACAAGAAGTGTCAACGCGTTGGAATTCTTTATATTATATGCTTGAAAGATTTGTGAAATTAATAAATAGCGTGTCTGCGGTATTAATTAAACTTCCTCGCTCTCCTCCGATGTTAACGGCATTTGAAGTCGCAACAGTCAACGAAATTTTAAAAATGTTTAAATTGCTTGAGTCTGTGTCTAAAGAAGTTTCTGGCGAACGCTATGTCACGAGCAGTAAAGTAATTCCGATGGTTAATGGTCTTCGGCACGAACTGAACGCATTAGAGCCGGAGTCGGAGATCGGAAAAAAACTTAAATATCAGTTGATTTTTGAAGTAAATACGAGATTTGAGAACATCGAAAAACATCCAATTTTAAGTGTATCCACGTTATTAGATCCAAGATTCAAACGATTACATTTTCAAAGCCAACTGGCATGCTCCGATGCGGTACACAGCGTTAATAAAAAGATGCAAAATCAGGCCAGCCAAATGGATAACGCAGAGAATGAAATTTCTAATAATAGTAATAATATTCAAGACAAAAATGAATGTAACATTTGGAACTTTCATTCGGAATTGGCTGCAAAGTTTCATAATAAACAAGTTAATGATACTGTCGGAGGTATCGATATTAATTTGAAACAATATCTGAATCAAGACGTGGAACCTTTGCATGTTGATCCCTTGGAATTTTGGGAACGGAATCACTTTTCTTTTCCACAATTAGCTCCTATTGCTACGAAATATCTGTCAGTCGTTGCAACGTCTGTTCCATGCGAAAGGGTCTTTTCATGTGCCGGCAATATTATAGACGAAAACAGAAATAGGATGAAAGGTGTCCGTTTATCGAAATTATTATTCTTGAATTCACTTGATTTTGCAGAATGGAATTTACCCGGTTAATATTGTTAGTCTTCTAAGAAAGTTTCTAAATGAACTGTCATATCAAATATTATAAAATATCTAAGATATTCTAATACAACGTTCTGTGATAAATCCATCCTAAAAAAACACGTGATATTTGAATGATAATTAGAGCGACTGTATGTCGAAAAAAACACTATGTATTGAAATAATATTAAGAAAACGTTATGTGCTTTATATGTTTATACCAAAGTATGATTATAAATGTTATGTTCTATTAAAAGAAGAAAGTTCTTTGTGATCATAAACGATAAGCTCTGTTAAATCAAACTGTTACGTAGTAATATCAAAGTATAATTATAAATGTTATGTTCTATTAAAAGAAGAAAGTTCTTTGTGATTATAAACGATAAGCTCTGTTAAATCAAACTGTGTTAAGTAATAATATCAAAGTATGATTATAATGTTATGTTCTATTAAAAGAAAAATATTCTTTATTGTGATTATAAAAAATAAATTCTATTAAACTTATAAACTGTGTTACATAGGTAGCAATAATTTATTTTTTTAGTACATTTATATCTATGTAATTTATGTTTCGGTCTTAATTCTGAAATCCTAAAATTTAGCTAATAGAGCTGCAGTTCTAATCGAAATCTATATTCTCATTGGTTGAATTTTAGGATTTTAGGATTAGGACCGAAGCATAAACCGGGGATTACCCTGCTCTGGTTTGGTTACGTTGATTTAATCAATTAAGAAAATTATGATATCGAAAGTTTCGATATTGAGGTATCAATACTTTTATGTCCGATATTTTAGTGTATCGATACTTTGGTTTACGATACATATCGATACGAAATATCGATATATCCGAAAGTATCATGCATCCCTATAAGATACTATGGAAAACTTCATATAAATTGCTATTAACAAAGCATCTGAAAATATCATGAAAGTAGAAAGATATCACCACAGGATACATAACTAACAAATTTTCAAAATGAACCTGAAGGCGGGAACCAGTGATGTTATATGGGAGGGAAATTCCCTATTTGGGGGGATTTTTTTAGCGTAAAGGGAAAAAGGGATTTTTGCAGTTTGGGAGGGAATTTTTAGTTTTTGCGATAAATGATTAAAAATA
>NW_012026798.1:3523799-3524873 GCF_000956235.1 Wasmannia auropunctata | reverse complement strand
TTGTCAATTTAACGGCGATTCTCCATATTAAAGTCTTTGTAAGCCTTATATATGTGATAGTGTGCTCAATAAAAGTTTTGTATAAGTTCGTTTAAACCATACACGTCTTATATAGTTCGTTAACACCATCCTCCATTCCCGACTCCTCATATACGAGTATATCAGCTACGCGGAACGCCCGTGACGCGACAGTATCCATTTTACGACGTATTCACATCATATTTTTATTAATTATTACCCAGACAGCACAAAACACTAAAAGATGACAAAAAGATGTCTTTTTCAAGATGTCTTTTCGCCTAAGCAAAAAAATATCTAAAAGACATTTATTTCTTTTACTTTCATCCAAAAGACAACTTTAAAAAGACATCTTTTCGTCATCATTCTATAGTTATCTTTTTGACAAAGCAAAAAGTCGACTAAAAGATATCCATTCGTATAACCTAAACAAAAATTAATAGAGCTATTACATTTGTTGTACGACGAATTTTTTTAGCGTTCCGACCTTTTATCTGATAAGCGACAACTGATAACATTTTCTATAATTGGCTAGAGTAATTTTTGATCTGAGTCACGTAATTACTCAGACAACCTGCAAATCTGTTCGGACAAATAACGACAAATATATACTTATTGTTACAAGTTTTGGCGTCAGAAATAGTATAAATTTACAACAAAGTTTGTCTTATCAAACGTTGTTGACAAAGCATAACAATAACAGCCCTAAAAATTCTAAGGATCCTGATTAAAAATGCAATTGTTTCACATCGCACCACGACGATTGCTGGTGTGTACAATTGCATTTTTCAACGTTACATCGAATTATAAGGCAGACATCCTGGATCGCACAATTGGCTTCTTTCTTCGTTTGTACCTCAAACTTAATTAAAGTAAAACTTAATTAAGCAATGCAAAAGTATGTTCTTTGTTGACTCATTTAAAGATTCAACAAAGACCGAGTGAAATTCCAAAGAAACATTTTCCAACAGAAAAGATTAATGGTTAGTTGCTTACAGAATATTCACTCAAATGCTTACACAGCGTTATTTCTGCTATTAAAAGTCGAATTGAAAA
>NW_012026798.1:3523295-3523749 GCF_000956235.1 Wasmannia auropunctata | reverse complement strand
TATGCAATTAAGCATTTTGCATAAGCGCCGATGTACAACGGCTGTCACATAATACTTTTGTGTAATACGTGATTTTTCAGGTACAATCAAAATATCGATGAGATCGCCGAACGTGTTAAAAATGCATTTTAGCATTTTTGCACAAGCGCCAATGTACGGCTGCTGTGATACATTAGATTCGCGTAATATAATATTCTTTCAATCTAAATGTCTCGCGGTCATCGAACATATGTTAAAAAATGCAATTAAGCATTTTGATCTAGCGCCAATGTACGGCAGCGAGATCACGTCACGAAATCAAACGATATCTGCAACATTTGCGAAAAATAGGCCACACCCATTAGTTTCGGTATATATTGTAAAGATTTTGATACACCTCATCAGTGGTGAGATTTAATGCAAACAAGTGATTGTGAAAATGTAACTCTTGTTATTGAACATCGAAGAAATAATA
>NW_012026798.1:3521988-3523245 GCF_000956235.1 Wasmannia auropunctata | reverse complement strand
CTGTATATATGCAATTAATATAGTTGCAAAATACGATAGTGAGAAACAAGAATACAGAACTCCTTCAGTAGCGTCAACCTTATCTACTTTAATTAAATATGTCGGAAATATTCTTCTCACAGAATGTATAAAAAAGGATGAACAAGAGAAAAAAAAACTCGTTAAAGACTTTTTAAAGTTACTAATTGTTGATATCCCAACAAGTGTAAATAAAACTGTTATAGAAAATCAAACTGCTCAAAGGAGGCATAAGAAAATTGTTCTTCCATCATTGGAAGATATTCGAAAATTGTATACGCATTTGGAAAAAAAACGGATAGAAGCTTATATGGCATTACAGCAATCCTTTTCTTACTACAATTGGCTTTCTTTAGCAGAAGCGACATTACTCTCTGTACAAGTGTTTAATAGACGACGTCCGGGAGAAATGGAGCGAGTTCTCATTGAAGACTTTCAAAATTACGAAAAAATACATAAAGACATGCACAGTGACATTTATTCATCATTATAAAAAAAAACCAAAGAATTGCTGAAAAATATATTCGATTTTGTATAAGAGGGAAATTGGGACGCACAGTGCCCGTCTTATTATCGAATAATTTATTTCAAAGTATTAATTTGATTTTAAAATTTCGAAAAGAAGCTGAAATACCTCCAAAAAATCCTTTTGTATTTGCATTACCTGGCTATAACAAACGAAGATATAGATACCTAAGAGCTTGTGCCTTGTTACGAAAATTTTCCAAGGAATGTAACGCAATTCAGTCTACTACTTTACGTAGTACAGTGTTACGAAAACATGTGGCAACATACTGTATTAAGCTAAATCTTAATGACATAGATGTATCAGATCTTGCTACATTTATGGGCCACAATGAAAAGATACATAAGGATCATTACAGACAATCACTAGCAAGCAGAGACATATTAAAAATATCCCAATATTTGGAAGCAGTTCAAGGAAATACGAACAATGATGAATCGGATAGTAGTAATTCAGAAGATAATTCGGAATATGAAACATCTGTTGATGCAAACTGTAATGATAAAGAAAATTCGATTGAAGAAAATACAGGTAATCATTTTTTATTCCTATTTTTGTTTTATTTTACATGTATCATTACTTATATTGTTATTATTATTGAAAAAATCTATTTCAGTCACTGCAAATCAAGACATTGAAAATATTTTACCGAATGACGTGATATATGAGAAAGGAAGTAATGAAAAACGAAAACGGTCTAGTAAGTATTTACA
>NW_012026798.1:3521603-3521938 GCF_000956235.1 Wasmannia auropunctata | reverse complement strand
GAGTTCTCGAAACTTAAACTGATTTTCGCATATAAAGTTCTTATCGAAATACATTTTCTATTTTTGATGATACATAACTCACGCAGCTAAATAATACATGTTTTACTCTGATTGCCGATCAAAACCGTAAAATAAAATAAACTTAATATAAAATGTCTGTCGGGTCTTACTCCTCCACTTTCTTTTCTTGTTCTTCCACAGTCTTGGGTTGCTGTGGTAGTATCTCCGGAATAAGGTCCCCCGCCACCGCTCGTGCGATCCTCAACTCGATTTCGCCGTAGTCTATTTCCACGTTGCTAATTTGTGGAGACGGCACTTCCTCAGCCTGTGAAAAG
>NW_012026798.1:3521233-3521553 GCF_000956235.1 Wasmannia auropunctata | reverse complement strand
GTAACCGCGCTCCTTGAAAAAAAACTTGTGTCTAAATTAAATATAATTTTTTTAAGCAATAAAACCTAAATGGTATCCTTCGTTGTACTTTAATATTAACTAACTTTACTTCAGTGATATGTATATTACTATATTACCTGTATAAATGACTTGATATCAGTAAATGGCGTCAAGTTAAATAAAAACCTTGAAAAAAAACTTGTATCTAAATTAAATATAATTTTATTAAGCGATAAAACCTAAATGGTACCCTTCGTTGTACTTTAATATTAACTAACTTTACTTCAGTGATATGTATATTACTATATATATTACCTGTA
>NW_012026798.1:3520000-3521183 GCF_000956235.1 Wasmannia auropunctata | reverse complement strand
TATTCATTTTTTGTACGGTGTTTGATGATGGAGATGTAAAGTTTAACAAAAAAATAATTAAATATCAGTATCTTTTAAATAAATATTAAGTTCATGAACCAGGCGCGATTGAAAAACGTGGCAAGCTTACTTCTTCAGTTTTACGTTTATTAGCAAGTGCCTGTTTCGTGGAGTTCGATTAAACAGACGAAAAATTTTAACTCTAACGTTATAGCTTAAATGAAATTATATTCTTTTATTAAACAAACCTACATTAAACATCAAAATTTGTTTTATAATTAAATTTTTAATACAGGTTATAATATGCCATTGTAAGTATCGGACGTGAATATTTTGTATGATAACTCTGTGTACATACTTTTTTTATAATACACTATTATTATAAAATAAGAAAAGAAGAAAAAAAAAGTTATTAAATAGCTTAATTATCAGCGGATTCTGCGATGTCCTCCGGTTGTCCCTCCGGTTGATCGTCATTCCAAAAATCTCGGCGATTTCTTACATTGTCTCCCTGCATACGTGGTCCACGTGTCCTCTGTCTGAATCTCTCTTTCGTTATTCGAAGAGCTTCTCGCATTTTGACTTGGAATTCCGCTCGAGTGGGTTTTTCGAAATGGGAATTGCTGCTCACACCTTCTACACGAGAAAAAGAAAAGAGTATTTTTAATAGGAAGTGATATAACAACAAATACGAAAAAACAAAAAATGAAGAAAAATATACCATAAATTGCCATAACGAGTGTCATATAAGGGTCTTGGTCCTCCTTTGCGTCCCCACCAAGTGAAAGATGGTGTTATTGAATCCTTGAGACCTTCTTTCAAGCACAAATTAACGGCTTCCTTCAGATTAAAGCCACCAATGAAGTGAAAATAGCTCACCTACGCAAAAGTAAGTAGAATAGTTGTAGTAGATGTAAATATTAGATGTAAATATTAGATGTAAAATAACAACATATTTTAAAAGATAACTTTTCTCTTTTTACTTACAACGTCGAAATAATTGTTTTGGTCGATATTTTCGAAAGCTTCCATCTCTTCTACAAATGATATTGGTATGCATGCTGGTTTCTGTGGTTGCGCATTATAATATGGCGATTCTGCACGCGATTCAGGATGTTTACCATCAGTAAGGTATTCATTCGTCTATAAAAAAAATATATATAAAATAACATACGGAGATATT
>NW_012026798.1:3519323-3519950 GCF_000956235.1 Wasmannia auropunctata | reverse complement strand
GACATGTCAGTGTTTACGTGATCGTTGTATACATGTTTCAGATTGGTTCCATCCTGTTTAAACAAGATCAACAGATTTGAGTTGTCACGTATAAGATGCTTTGGTATCTTTGCATACGTCTGACAGAGATAGAAGCAGTCAACGTGCGCGTGGCGGCCCATTGCAAAGTATTCTCTTATGACGTCTTGCTTGTCGCATGCCACGTCATCAAAGACAAAAATGGAATTTGGAAGCGCCTCGTTCGGTGGAACGACGTCGCTGTTATTGGAAAATGTAAAATAACCAATTTCTTCTATCGGTGACAGTATACTCTCCAAGTATTGATATTTCGGTTGTTGCAATGATTTCGAGTATATGTACACATTCTCAAAGCGTACGCCGTGCGGACTTTCCAGCAAGCTTATCAATACGTTTGTCTTGCCGCAGTTTGACGGACCGCATATAATACCGCGTATAGAAGTCGGTAGCATGTTTCCATGCCTACGTATTTTCTCAGGTATTAGCTGTATCTTGTTGTCAAAATTCATAACTTTAATCGTCTGCGACTGCCGCACGAACCGCATGTTTCCTTCCTTCCAGCATCAAAAAACTAAAAAAAACAATACCGAGAGCGGACCTATTTATAGA
>NW_012026798.1:3518700-3519273 GCF_000956235.1 Wasmannia auropunctata | reverse complement strand
TGAGCAACCGGTTATCGCCGTCCTTGTCCGACCGCTGTATCGAATTCGCACCTGATCGCGTGATTAATTTTCTCCCGAGTCATTAGATTTCCGAACAACGAGATTTTTCAGTAGAGAAGCACTCTCTCTAACGTGCCTGGCGCCCAACTTTATTCCCGTTTTCGATAGGCGAGATGCCTGAGTTACGGTTAATCGCGCATTAGATTTCCTTTTATCGTTTTCGCGGAATTACGCGGGTCGGACGAGCGACGAAGTTGCACCACGCTCGTGAGTGCGGTCGCAATATATATATATTACTTTATTTAATTATATAATTACATATATTTAAAACAATAAAAAGGAATTATAAATCAGGCTAGACAGTCTAGTCAGACTAGAAGAGTCCGACATGCAAAACTTGGTGCGTACAAAATTTTCCATTAAAAATATAAATGTTGGTTACATCTCCATATAGAAATTTCTTTCCTTCTAACCAACATTTACATTTTTAATGGAAAACTGTACGCATCAAGTTCTGCGTATTAGACTTTTATAGCCTGATTTTATTATATCCACTTTATTGTTTTCAATTAA
>NW_012026798.1:3518242-3518653 GCF_000956235.1 Wasmannia auropunctata | reverse complement strand
CTTTTAGACGTCTTATGCCCCGTTTTATGATGTCATTAAAACGTCTTATATAGTCGTCTTATGTCCCGTTTTCTGATGTCGTTGACACGTCTTAGAGACGTCTCAAAAACATCTGTCGAAAAATAAGACGTCTATAAAAACGTCTCAATAATATCAGAAAACGGATCATAAGACATTTGAAAGACGTCTAAAAGACGTCTTTCTGATAATTTTAAGACGTCCAAAAAGACGTCTTAAAAATTTTAGGACGTGTTTTTGACGTCTTTAAGACGTCTTATGCCCGTTTTATGATGTCATTAAAACGTCTTATAGTCGTCTTATGTCCCGTTTTCTGATGTCCTTGACACGTCTTAGAGACGTCTCAAAAACATCTGTCGAAAAATGAGACGTCTATAAGACGTCTCTTATACA
>NW_012026798.1:3515944-3518189 GCF_000956235.1 Wasmannia auropunctata | reverse complement strand
CGTGTGTGTGTGTGTGTGTGTGTGTGTGCGCGCGTGCGTGTGCGGGTGTGTGCGTGCGCGCGTGCGTGCGTGCATGCGTGTGCGTGTGTGTGTGTGAAATACTTACTTCAGTTCCGCCTCCACTCGATTGAAAGTTGCCTGCATTTGTCTGCAAACATAAAATAATTAATTATTTTTTAATTGCTGCTCCATACGTAACAATTTTATTTCAAGAAATATATTTATCGTACCTTTACTCTTAAATAAGTAATATTTGTGTATAATTAGTCACTTTTATATAAGTAATAAATATATATCGTAAATTTTTTCTACGTTTACAAATAACTATAAATATGCAAAATATAAATTTACCGATTATCTCTATTTGGTGCTTGCAATTCTTTAATAATTCTGTTTGGTGGATTCAGTAGGTCATGCTCTCTATTTGGTGCTTGCAATTCGGGAATAATTCTGTTTGGTGGATTCAGTATAAAATTATGCTCTCTATTTGGTGCTTGCAATTCAGGAATAATTCTGTTTGGTGGATTCAGTAGGTCATCATGCTCTCTATTTGGTGCTTGCGATTCGGGAATAATTTTGTTTGGTGGATTCCGTAGGTCAGGCTCTCTATCTGGCGCTTGTGATTCGGAAATAATTCTGCTTTATGGATTCTGTAGGTCGTGCGATCCTTGACATCCTTGCGCAGGCCTTAATTGTTTGAGACTCGCCTTGAAAATTATTAGAAATATTCTCAGGATAAAGTGTTTTATCGATATTTGTGTGAGAAATGTAACTGGATTGTGCGGGGTGAGAATAATTGTATTGAGAAGTGCTTGAATATGTGTATGTGGATATCATGGGGGTGTATATGATTCAATATTTGTATGTTGCCTAATATTTGCTGTTTCGGTATTTTTGTGCGATTGAATGTTTGTCTGTGGTAAAACGTTATCGTCTGTTGTATAATGGTTGTGGTGTAAATAAAGAATAATTTTTATAAATTTTATCTGTGTTATCCTTTAGTATTCTTCTCAGATCATCGATGTCCTGGTCATACGTTGTTGCAGAAGTCTTTTTTCGTTTCGCAGGAGCTTCGTCCGAACTGGTTGTCTCATAGCGATGCGGTTTGGAAATGACACGTTTCGGCCGTTGCATCTGTGTCTGTAAGTAATAATGCATTAATTAATATTATATATTATTTTTCAACGTTGGAATAATATACGCAGTATATACATTGTGCTAGTAATGAGTAATGTATACCATCTTTTATCTTTTTTCAATTATGCCTGCACTTGTCTTTTTCATATACACTACATATGGATATTGTCTAGGGTAAATTAGCAACTATTTGCGAAATTAAACGAAATTTATCGAAATGTACAGAAAATCCAAATTAATTTTACAGACGTAATTAAAAGAACAAGGTATTTCAATATTATAAAACAATATTTGCATGTTATAATAATAAGAGGATAAGTTGTTGAGGAATTCGCAAGAATGCGCAAAGAAAAGTGTTATTACATACAAGCGATACTTATAAAAAGAATTGAACATGAAAAACGAAAAGATAGTATAATGCAATTAAACAATATATTATATTATACAATACTAATTGAAAAAAATGTTATTTTTTGTAAAAAATATATGCAAGAAGAACATAACATAAAGTAATAGAGCATAAAAAGACACTTTAAAAGGAAAGATCTTACATTCTTTCGCTATGTACAATAACAGCGACGATATATTGTCATGTTTGCAAATTATACTCTCCATCACTATCGCTATCATCGATCGATATACAATTCCAAAAAGGCATGCTGTAACATTTTCCATTAACTTCATCCAAATTAATATAAAAAGTCTCATTACTTAATGTGGCACATTTATATACTTGAACACTTGAAGATATATACTATACCAACATCGTAAAAGTCAGAAACTTCTAAAAATCTTTTCACGACCAAACGATAAGAATTATCATGCATGATAATATTTGACACAAACACATACACACGTAAACACACACACACACACACACACGCACACGCGCACGCGCACGCGCACGCACACGCACACACACACACACACACACACACACACACACACACACACCAAAGTTAATTAAATACGTGTGTGTAAATATCTCCGTATGTTATTTTATATATATTTTTTTTATAGACGAATGAATACCTTACTGATGGTAAACATCCTGAATCGCGTGCAGAATCGCCATATTATAATGCGCAACCACAGAAACCAGCATGCA
>NW_012026798.1:3515183-3515894 GCF_000956235.1 Wasmannia auropunctata | reverse complement strand
TGTGTGTGTCGGATTTATTAGAGTCTCCGCGTGTTGTGAATTAAATTCTGTGTCGAGAGCGTTAACTTTCTTGTGTCGCGATAAACGGGCCTCGCCGTAAATCTCGGGCCACGCGCCGATGCACGCCGCGAGCGCGTGAACCGCGTGCGCCCGCGCGCCGATCACCGTCCTCGCGCCCGCCGTACCCCGGGTGTCAGGATTGCCTCGGGCTAGTATTTCGACTTGTAATTTCCGACGGGGAGACGGAATCGAACGATAATCGCGCCCTGTATAACGCCAACGCGACGCGAGTGCAGGTCCTCGGCCTCGTGCACGAGGGGACTATTTGAGTGCCGCGGAGTAATCCCGCCCGGCGTACCGCCGTTCCACCGCGAAGCATTGCCAGATTGCTTAAAGAAAGTCGTTCGATTTTCGCAAAATCTAACCCGACACTAAAAGAACATAGAAAATCCATCCCCACGATACACGGAACAACTAAATCCGGCAGCAAATAAACAGTAAGTTCTCGCTGGACGCCCTCTAACGCTAACGATACTCGAACCTTTTCGGATATCTCGGTAACCTGCCCGTTCGCGGTACGTATACGAAACCCTTTCGCGGATCGCGTCGGAAGTCCGATCTGACGTACGATCTCAATTCCCTTATTACCCAGAATGGTTCGGCTTGACCCGGAGTCAACTAAAGCCATTAGCGGATATTCTCCGATGAAAA
>NW_012026798.1:3514728-3515133 GCF_000956235.1 Wasmannia auropunctata | reverse complement strand
CCTTGAATATTATCAAATTATTTTCGTTTTCCTTCTTTTCTTTTGTTACCAACGCACTGTATTATTTCTTTGGCTACTGCTTTTTACCGCTCTGCCACGCGGGGAATAAACGGTAGCATTATTATAATTCTTAAATACTGCGTCTAAATTCTTTCGCCCGGCCAGCACCATCCCGCCGCCCGTCCGCCCTTAGTTCCGCCCTGCCCCTCTACCGTTAGGTAGGGCCGGCCGGCCCTCGCGCGATCGACCTCGGGGAGCAGCGCCCGGTTGTGAATCTCGGTTAGCGTTGTGGACAATCACTTTGGCTGTCGCGTTATTGCTGAAAATTCGCGTTTCGCGAGTGACGTGCCGCCGAGCGCGTCTGGCGCCCAATTTTCGTGTCGCTGCTCCTTGTCGGTCGCCGGA
>NW_012026798.1:3513923-3514678 GCF_000956235.1 Wasmannia auropunctata | reverse complement strand
CACGCACGCACGCACGCACGCACGCACGCACGCACGCACGCACGCACGCACTCACGCACGCACGCACGCACGCACGCACGCACGCACGCACGCACGCAACCCGGACTCCAAGGACGAGAAAATAACGAGGCATACGCGGAACAAGACGGGAGCACAGGTCACGTAATTACTCTTCTTTCTTTTTTCCGTCACGGAGCCCTCTTACTACTGTTATCTTTTACAGAGTTTTCGGAGCGAGCCGACGGCCCTGCCAGGAGGCCCCGATAGAGTAAGGCCGCAGGAGAGCTGACACGGGGGCTCGCTCCACGTATCGAGGGCCAGAAACCCTCCCAGCAAGTCAACTTTAAAACTTCGCGCCCGTTATCACGGGGCCCGCGACTGACGCTACCCTCCTGCGGCGCAGGGGGTCGCGAAAGAGGGACTCACGTGACAGGAAGAGATAGCGGAAACCGGCAGATGGCCCCGCTACCAACGTGCTCCCGGCGCTACGAAGGATCGACACTCGTGCCGTGACAGTCAGAGCGACCTGACGAATTGTTGTAAGGGACGCAGGATCCACCGCCGAGCCTAGGGTCGAGAGGACCTACGTTGTGTTTCGAGAGGCGAGAGGAGTGAGGAGCAGGAGAGCATTTGGTGAGACGAACGTCGCTAATTTGTAAAGTCGCCAAGTGTCGCGAAACGAGAGGGCCGTGCAAGAGTAAAGATTTCTTCAGCGAAGCGGCCGCGAGTGCCGTGTACGATAGAGTTGCGAGCAT
>NW_012026798.1:3513121-3513873 GCF_000956235.1 Wasmannia auropunctata | reverse complement strand
TGCTGAATGATACTTGTATGTATATGAAACTGTCAACTATGCTTTTTATATTCGAACTCGAACATTGCGTTGAGCATGTATTCTTTAATTTAAGTCAAAATACGGACGCTGTTAGTAATAAGTTTAAGCATTTTGTCGATTATTTACGTCATAATTGTATCGTGAATAAAGGGGATGCGATAAATATTTTGCGTAAGGTGTATGATAAAACGTCGCTTATTGAATGTGAACTCATAGCTTACGCGTCAGATCATATTGTGCACGATGCGTTCCATAATTAACAATGCATTAAATATACATAATGTGTTAAATGTATTAATCATGTGCTAAATATATATATACATCGTCTGTTAATATATACATTATGTGTTAAATTTTTTTCGTTCCTTCTCTCTTCGTCGATTTATATCGCGCGCGAGAATCATGCAATGGGTGAAACGGAAATACCGTGGGAGGGAGAGAGAAAGAAAATTGTAACGGGGCCCGTGATGGAACCCTCTTTCGCGACCCCGCGTTTAGTTATACGTATGTGTTATCATAGTATTACCACTGCATGGAGATGTGACAACGTTAATATGTTGTGGTAAGTATCTAGATGCTTTGTCCTCACAACATTATCGCGACATGGAGATGTAGTGGTAAGTATAACATGTACCTAGATGCTTGCACATTGAGATGTAGAAGTAATTATAACATGTGTCTGAATGCTTGCACATTTGATTTTTATCTTTCTCGGGTACAACATCTCTGAC
>NW_012026798.1:3512243-3513071 GCF_000956235.1 Wasmannia auropunctata | reverse complement strand
CCGCAGGGGCAACCTGGTGTGTCTACAAATTTTTCCTAAAAAGGCTGAAATTGAGATTATAATGGTTGCTTCTTAAATGCGAGACACAAGTTATTTCCCTTCTGTTCAAGCCTTTATTGAGGTACCATGGGTCAAAAGAGCGATTAGAAAATAATTCAAAATATTGCGTTTCTTTGGTTAAAGCCGTGTTACGTCCGGTGGATTCCACGATTTCTTTGTTTTGTGAACACGCGATAAGATAAATTCTTAAGTATAATAACGACCATCAATCGACAAAATACCTCGACTCAACGAAATTGACCGTTGTCGGTTTCCTTGGGAAGAATTCGGTTTTAGCAAATAGTATAGAACCGAACGTGAGAGATATTTATTACCAAAAACAGATAAGGTATCTCACAGTACACAATTTACCCGCGAAGAAAAACCTAAGTTTGGAACGTTTTTTTTGTAAAAGAAAAAGGCTAACAGATAAACTGTCAACAAGTATGTTTGGGCTGGATTCATGACAAAACCGAAAATTCCATAGAATAAAATAATAAACAGCCCACACATGTCGAGTCGTAAAATCCTATCAAACGACAAGATAGCCCAACAGAAAAATTCAAGATCTCACGTTCGGAATAAACATTGATTTTTGCCGCGGTCGGATCAAACGAATTTGGCCCGATAGATACGACCACCAATAGAAAATCTACCAAATAAGAATCATATCAGGGACCCACCAATAACAAGGTGCGAAACCTAAAAATTCGGCAACGCATCTGAGGTGGTTCACCAATGAGTAGCTTTAAGAATTGATAACTGTGAAACGGGCGGAGTAATCCCAAA
>NW_012026798.1:3511266-3512193 GCF_000956235.1 Wasmannia auropunctata | reverse complement strand
TCAGCGGCTTCCCCCTCCCCGCGGACCCCCCTGCCCCTCACCCACCCTCGGAGCTCACTAGTTAGAACCGACTCTTATTAGTTACTACACCACAGCATTATTCTTCTTGACAATTTCTGAGTTTCTAATTCCTAATGTTTTTGAAAGAAAAATCTTGTAGAAAGGAAAAGATTTTTAAGAGATTTTTTTTTTTTGATATAATAA
The DNA here is from genome assembly GCF_000956235.1 of Wasmannia auropunctata. Taxonomy (NCBI): domain Eukaryota; kingdom Metazoa; phylum Arthropoda; class Insecta; order Hymenoptera; family Formicidae; genus Wasmannia; species Wasmannia auropunctata. Next base: position 3,511,989 of record NW_012026798.1, on the reverse strand, counting down.
GACTTTAATAATAAATAATTTTCTTATGAAAATGATAAATCTCTTAACAGAAATAATAGAATTTTTTATTAAGTTAAATCTAGATAAATATAATAAAAATTTTTATGAAATATTTTGATAAATTAGAAACAAATAAAAAAAAATAAAAAATAAATTTTTTTTACAAAATTGGTATAAGTAAATTGGTCATCGATAAGAAGCAATTTACATCATGTTGTGCTATTTTATCGGCAGTGTGCAGTCGCAGTCGCAGCAATTCGTTACTATTGGTTAAAATTTATACTTACAAAATTTATACTTGTTAGATGGCGCACGTCCAGCGCAAAATAATATATGTATACAGGGTGTCCCAAAATAAACTTTAGTCCTTAAAATGTCATATTCCTGACTCAATTCTGAGAAGATTTTTCCATTACCAAAATTTTATCCGAAGCTTAGTTTTCAAATTATAACAAGAAATAGTTAGCGAATTATGGGCCGCGTATGGAAGGTAGACAGGGCAACTTACGACGCGCAACTTACTGTCGGACGCAGGCGGTACACGGGGTCCTCGCGACGATCAGCTGACTGCTACACGCGCGCATACACATGACATTTTAAGGACATGCGATTACATCCTCTCTTGCTCACACAACACACACGCACGCACGCACGCACGCACGCACGCACGCACGCACGCACGCACGCACGCACGCACGCACGCACGCACGCACGAACGCACGC
>NW_012026798.1:3510791-3511216 GCF_000956235.1 Wasmannia auropunctata | reverse complement strand
TATCCCCTGTGTGCCTTGTCGACTCAGTACAAGGGTCACAAGTATAAGAATATAATCGCACCTCTGTTGCCTGAAGATGTAAAAAGCGGTAAAAAAATTGGAAAAGGTATACCGCTCACCATGACAGTGAATGATAGCAAGATTGAATACATTCATTGGGATGATCCCAACGAGCTTGTAGATCGCCTCCGATTGCTCGAGGCCTCGCGCCAAGCTGGTCACAATGCGCACGACAACGAGATGCTGTCGATTATCGAGGAACTTCGCGAAGCGGGTATTATTATAAATTAGACGACACAGTACGAATCATTTAGTCAACATCGAAATGCCGATCAACAAGTTTGGAACGTCGCTCGGTATAGGCGGAACAAGTTCATACTACCAGTTGAGTGGTCTACTCAGAAATTACGTGCGCGATAACGCTA
>NW_012026798.1:3509892-3510303 GCF_000956235.1 Wasmannia auropunctata | reverse complement strand
TCGCAGGCGTCTGTGGGCTCCGCGGTGCCTCCTCGCGCGGGCCCTCCACTGGCGATCTCCTAATCGCCTCACGCGTCCTCACCTGCGGGCCCTCCTCCCTCGGAGGCGTTCTAGCCCTTGCGAGAGCCCGCAAAAATTCGTCTTCATGGCCCGACACCGCGTAACGTCTGGCTGCTCGCATCCAATACCTTCGCGAACAGACGTCACACATACCAGGCACGAAGGAGTGACCACAATTAATGCACTCCATGTTTTATAATATCGACAATACTTTTGCTCAACTAATTGTCGCAACAGCTCAATGACGACTGACTCAAGGGCTCCACAGGAACCCACGAGTAAAAATGCAAGCCATAGAAATAATTATCTCTCCTACCTGGTAATACCGTGAGGATGATATTGATACATTAT
>NW_012026798.1:3506982-3509842 GCF_000956235.1 Wasmannia auropunctata | reverse complement strand
AACGATACGCGAGATCGGGAAGCAGGGACTTCTCCGGCGCGACGGTATGTCGAGGTCGGTTCGCGGTTTCGTCGATTACCTCTAATCGGGTGGCCAGCTGCTCTAACTCGGTAAAAGTCGAAAATTCATGTCGGCGAATAATACGTTGCGACTGCGCCCGTAGGTTGCGGTGCGTATGATCTAACTGATCGCTCAGATTCCACGGCGGGCTTAACCGATTGAACATGGCCTGCATGCACGTGATATAATCGGCGGCAGACTCATGTTCTCCCTGCTCGCGACGTAGAACCTCATTGCGGAGCGCGCTCTGAAAGTCGGGATCACCAAACCTACTACGCTACGCGGTCTCGAAATCTTCCCACACGCGTAGTTCCGCCCGTCGATTTTGGAACCAGTAGGACGCGATACCCGTTAGAAAGAAGGGCAGACACCGAAATAGTTCCTCGTCCGATACCGGGTATAACTCGCGACCCTCTTTAATCTTTGTCAAAAAAGCTTCCGCGTCACTCCCGCGCGCACCGGAAAACGAAACGTTCCCCTTTCGCAGCACGTTGCACATGTCATTCGCCGCGTGACGCGAAGACGTACGGCTGTCGCGCAAGAAGGTCGGCGGCGATCCCGGCTGTGGGTCAGCGAGAAGGTCCTCGCTACCGGTCCGATTCTCGGCGGTGAAACGGCTGGGACTGTCCGGCGCTACGGCCGCGGAGGTCGAGGGGCGTAGGAAGTTAGACGCGCCCTCCCCAGCATTCGCGGCACGAACGGTCGCCGGCCCTAAACGCATATTTAATTCGTGACGCAAAAGATGATCCTGCAACGCGATTATATCACCCTCGGCCTCAATTCCCCTACGCGCTAATTCCTCTCGCAATGACTCTAAGGGTAGCTTATAAATCCACCCGAAACGCGAACCTTCCTCTGACATCTTGCTGACTCACGCAAACACGGTGGCCTAAATATTTTCGATAATACTTCCGGCGTACAACCAGCGAGAAACAAGGGTACTCGGTACGAAATTCAAACACGTCGGCTTGCTGCGTGCTTTCCTCTCCCGGTCGCTTCACGGTCACGGTACAGCACGATGCGGCACGTGAAACAAACAAGTATTCGCGAAAACAGAATTTGAAACGACCGATACTCGCAATGACAACGCGTGAAACGTCCAACGCGAAAATACAGAAAAACTCAGGAATGTGTTAAGTAAACACGCGCGCGACGCACGGATGTAGCGGGCGCGTGACGACACTCGAAACCGAATAATTTCTCGCGACACTAATTTATCGGGTCGCCAAATATCCTGCGAAGACTTTGCACACTCTCGTAACTCCACCTAAATTCTCCCGAAATATCGCGCGCACGAAATTCTCAGGACCCTCTTCTCTAACTAACGCAACTCGCGAAGATTTCGCGCACACGAAATGTCACTCGCGGCTGAAAATAAGGAAAGTTAGCACACACAAATAGATCGAAAAGTACAAAAAGAAAAGAAAAGAAAAAGCAAATCTCGACAGACGATACAATAGAGATCTCTTATCTCCAACACGAAATTTCTTTATTTCGCTCTTCGAGTTTTTCTCGAAATCTCTAAATCTCTCAAAATCTCTCAAAATCTTTCAGAATCCGGACGAAACAAGGGGGGTCTCAAACACTTAATCACACGAAAAACATATAATGAGCAATTCCTTTTCGCTCTCCACGCCAAATTTTATCTCGCGATACTCGTAATGACTTTACTTTATTTCAACGTGGCCCCACGTTGGGCGCCAAATTTGCGACCGCACGCGTAGGTGCGAGGCAATCTTGTCGGGAGTTCGCACGTCCGGGTCGAGCAGAGTCTCGCGTCCCGATCGGAGATACAGGTGATTCAGACGTTAAATAATCGTCTCCGCGGATGTAAGCGGATTTTGGGCGCCAGGCCCGCGTGAGCGAACCAAATTTTGATAGTATTCGAGCTATCTCCGATCTTCGACGCACAGCCCGATAGTTAGATTCGAAGTTAAATTCTCGCGAAGGATCCGGACGGGCGAGCAACGACGGCGCGGAAGGCCGGCTAACCAGCTCCGACAAAGGTAGAGGGGCGGTTCGTTAGGTGGAGGCTTAGGAGAGCGACAAGGAAGAGAAATAATTGCTCTGGGAATTAATATTAAATAAGAGACGTGTATTTTCGATGGTCTCGCTGGGCGAGTGAATACAGGTGCGAGTACCTCGCGTGGTACTCGCGAGACGCGCGGGACGGAGTGCGTATTCCGGCGCCGATCCTTGGCGGACTAACGCCACGCCAGGATGCCCATACAAATTACAGACGCTCGCGGGTGAGATGAGCGACACGGGTGTGTGTCGGATAGCGGACCGGGATGGCGAAAATCGAACGACTTTCTTTAAGCAATCTCGCAATGCTTCGCGGTGGAACGGCGGTACGCCGGGCGGGATTACTCCGCGGCACTCAAATAGTCCCCTCGTGCATGAGGCCGAGGACCTGCACTCGCGTCGCGTTGGCGTTATACAGGGCGCGATTATCGTTCGATTCCGTCTCCCCGTCGGAAATTACAAGTCGAAATACTAGCCCGAGGCAATCCTGACACCCGGGGTACGGCGGGCGCGAGGACGGTGATCGGCGCGCGGGCGCACGCGGTTCACGCGCTCGCGGCGTGCATCGGCGCGTGGCCCGAGATTTACGGCGAGGCCCGTTTATCGCGACACAAGAAAGTTAACGCTCTCGACACAGAATTTAATTCACAACACGCGGAGACTCTAATAAATCCGACACATACAGAATGGCAAAACGAACGCTCTCGCGACTTACAATTACACGATACAAACACGCGGTGACTCGGCCGGGCGAGGGCGAACGCAAAGGCGACGA
>NW_012026798.1:3506161-3506962 GCF_000956235.1 Wasmannia auropunctata | reverse complement strand
TACAATGTGTTATCTATTGAATTGGAAATGTTAAAAATGTTCTATATATTATAAAAGTAATATAATACCAATGTTAAATGTCTGTTGTATGTATGTGTGTCATTTTTCAACAATAGTGAATAAATGGCGCGCGCGAAGCGCGCGCTGTTTTGTTCTAGTATCATATAATGAAGATGAAAAACGTCAATATGATTAAAGTGCATTTCAGTGCTTAATATTTTCAAATGTGAATCTTACATTCTTCAATTCAAGTAAATTGTGTGCTGTATAATCGGTCTTAAAACACAGCTCCTAACTAAATAGTAAATAATATCACAATTACATTTACAAAGTAATTTAATAAATCGGTACTATCAAGCACTTTTTAAATCCTGTGAAATAACTTATTGCGAAAAATATTACCTCAATCAAAATTTAAACTTGAAACTCCCAGCTGTTCTTCGAATAGATGTTTTACTGTTCTACTACCAAAACATGTGGTAATATTTCTCGCAATAACTAGTATATTTAGAAACAACGTCTTTCAACGACGATGTGTAGACAAACAATTATTAATTTGAGTGGATCATGAAATGTTTCAAATAAGTAAAATGAGAAAACGTCAATAAAGTCAAAGCAAATCTTAATGCTTAATAATATGTTTAAATGTGAATCTTACAATCTTTAATTTAAGCAAATTAGTGCAGAATAAGTGGCATATTCTATCTACAAATCAAACATAAATGTAAAACTATGATGTAGAACTATATAAATATATTAATTAATTACCTATTTTCCATCGCTCATGATCTGCTCTAACAA
>NW_012026798.1:3505678-3506111 GCF_000956235.1 Wasmannia auropunctata | reverse complement strand
TTGTCAGCTGACGGGATGACATAGAGATCCACATCTTTTTTTCTTGACGACGTCCGGTGCCCGGCACCTGTCTCCGGCCTTTCCGATTGCGGGGACCAGGGGATCGCATGTGTGGATCTCAATCTGGGAATCGTGAATCAAGGTATGATTCGTGTGTGACGTTTCTGCGGGGGCAATACTCACGCTGTGTGAGTCCCTGTCTAAACCGTGATACCGGACGTGAAATTTGCAGTGCTTTCGTTGCAACTGACAACGCGTAAAGTGGATCGGGAGAAAGAATATACGCCGCTCTTCCGCCTGGAGCGAGAGGGGCTTCTCCCCTTTGTTAAAGAGTCGTATAGACAATCGCGCGGTTGATTTGTTTGACTTTAAAGTAACTGTTAAAGATACATTTCTTGTGCTGATGTGCGCGAATGACGCAGTGATAATATTA
>NW_012026798.1:3504656-3505628 GCF_000956235.1 Wasmannia auropunctata | reverse complement strand
ATATACGTATAATAAAGTTTTCAAATTTCTTAACAGCCTTGGAGAACGAGGCAAAAAGATGGGTTACGGTATTTCATAGATATTAACAAACAGTAACGCAAGTAAATAATTTGACTTACATGTAAGACTATATTTGCGTCGTGAAAATGTTAGGATCTAAATAAATTTTTTAAGTAAATTTTTTTCTTTATTTATATATATTTAAAGTAAATAGAATAACATTTTCAGTATGTGATAAGAAAATGTTAACTTAGTATGGTGCAACCATTAACTTTCTAGGTATTATTTTAAATAATTTTATATAAATTATTTTTGTCTTGGAAAGAAACGTTATGTCATAAAAATGTACACATCAGTTTAACATTTATATATATTTATTAAATTAAACATTTTGTATTAATTTTAGAATGCGGTGAAAAAATATAAATTTATGGCATACTGCAAACGTTGATCACAAACAATTAACTTTCCATTAATTTTCGCAAAAAAAGTTTGTGTACTGGAACCTGACGTTGGTCAACAGAGTATTATAGTTTCAACTTATTAAGGTACACTTGACATGTTCAATATACTGTTTTATATAATGTTTTATTATCTGAAAACGCAATAAGGAATATGTGTTCTGCAGTCCTTACCATGCCAATAAATTCTTTACAATATTTACAGAAATATATTTTGGCCCTAAAATCAATTAGGTTATGTTAAAAAACGATACATGTCAATTTTTGACTATTTACTTATATTCAACCTCATCTAATGTACCTCTGAATATTTCAGTCCACGGCAAGACAAAATAAACATGCGACATTCCGCAATCATAAAACCGTAAGTAAATAACTACATAATTTTTAAAAATACACTTGCGTCTTGGAAATTAACGTTAGGCCACAAAAACGTTCACATCGTTTTTTATTATTTTGTCTAGTAGTATTTACGGAATTCCGTACAATATAAGTGAATTACCAAAAATTA
>NW_012026798.1:3502905-3504609 GCF_000956235.1 Wasmannia auropunctata | reverse complement strand
CTAAGCACAGAATCAAATAATCCCTTAGATTCGAGTCTACTAATTGTAATACAGTTATATTTTTTTCAGAAGCATTCTTTGTTTAAGAGTATATCTCGATTTGTGTGGACAATATTGCTTTTTTACTTGAAGTTAGTTCTGTTTTAGATTTTCTACAGTGCATGTGATGTATCCTACATAAAATATAGAACACAGCTAACTTTTAATGAAAAGGCATTATTGTCCACGTGTTATTCCACTCGAGGATACCTTCATTTGGAGGTTACACTGATTTAAGGTTATACACTAATTTGAGGGTACACCCATTTGAAGGTTTATTCGAGATTGATCCTCATTTTGGTGTTGACCATCAATTGATGATCCGAATTTACGCTAAACTTTTGAGTGTATTTCTACACTCAATGTTTCGGTGTATTTTTCGTAAGGGGATAGCCAATAATAACAAGACCGTGTTAAAATTTAAAATTAATCGGATGAAAATTGATTAAGCTATGTTATCAAAATGAAAACATAGTTTTGAGAAAAACGCATTTAAACTTTCACTCGTACATATCATTGCCATACTTTCTGTTATTCTAAAAAATTCTAGCTTTATTCAGATCTTTAATTATAGACTCAAAGTATTCTTAAAGCGTAATTTCTGAAAAAAATTATTTTTGTTTTTTGAAAATTTCAATGCTACCTCCTCTCCCTTTAGTCGGTGGCAATTCAGTGTAAAATATAATATGTACAATAACTTTCTTGATAAGAAAACGTATATATATAGTATATTTTCACGTACAGTGTTATCTGCCTTCCTGATAAAGTCGACAGGCAGCGTCTGTATTCTGTCCAGGCTTCTCATTTCGTCGAACTTTTCATTACTTGCTGTATAATAAAAAAAAATGGCAAAGCATTAGGTGCAGAATTTTTCCAATACAGCTTTCACAATTTCAAAATTTATTTATGCATGTCTACGATTTACACTTACCTTTGAATTTATCAAAATACGAAATGACTGATCTTTGTAAGCCCATGTTCAAAGTTGTCAATTCTTCAATTATTTGTAATTGGTCGGCAATTTTTTTGTCTTTTTCATTTAATAGTGATTTCAGAGCTTTATACTCCTTTTCATAATCGGTAACATTTCGTTCTGACAAAATCCCAACGCATGTATCCTTATGCTGCAAATGCATACGATTAAAATATGTACTTGTTTCCTACATGGATTTGTATATTAATTGTATTCTTTATCCATTTTAAATAATTTGTAATTTTTATCTTGTTTTTAAGTAGCATGTTCTTTTGAAATTTTGTTACTGAATATTTTGCTGTTTTACGAATGGAAGACATTGTGATTACTTATAAAACTTACGATCAAAGTGACGACCTTCGACTTCTTAACGTTGTGACTAATATTATCGGCATGTCTTTTACGAGAATTCTCACTTTTCTACAAGAAGAAAACGCATTCAGTGAATAATGCATGCGGTTATTGCGATTGTTCATTAACACTGTCAGGAATCTGAGGTTTTGGGGCAAAGTTACGATGTAGATTCTTTAGGGTTACACTTGAACAAAAGATTTATTTGTGTCGACACTTGTACAAAGGATATAGAAAAGAAACTTAGTTTGGCGCGTTCACACACGGTGACTGCCGGATGAAGAAGAAGAACGACGGGCGAGAGTAACATAAAAATATAGACGTGAAAAATAATAGAAAAA
>NW_012026798.1:3497030-3502855 GCF_000956235.1 Wasmannia auropunctata | reverse complement strand
TATATATATATATATATATATGTCATTGAAATGAGCGTAATATTTATCTTAATTTCCTTGGGTTTTTTTATTTCATAACTTGTTTTATTGGCGATATCATAATATTTTATAGCAACGTACACGGTTATACGTTGGAAATAATTAACGATTATTAAAGCTATATTTTCGTTTTCAGACAGTATATAATATTACCATACCATTAAATACGACCTGAAGCGGTTAAAGGAGGAGGATAAATACGGGCGGTCGTGCCAGTATTATTGGTAAAAAATTTTTACATATATTAAAAATTAATAAAATTGTATCAAATAATGTCTGAACATGTAAATGTATTTGCAATGAAATTTAATGAAAATGAATAGAAAAGGAGGACGAAATCTTGCCGGAGGAGCAAGAGGCGATCGAGCTTCTTTCGGAAGAGGACGAGATTCGAGAGGAAGAGGAGCAGAACGAAGTAAACGCGAATCTGCTGCGTCATAAAGCACTTTGTTTATTAAATGTGCAAACAGTGTCTCCTGATAACGCGAGTGGAGACAATTTTGATATTAAGGGCGACATTGATTCCATTTCGGTGCTATATACCACAATGGAACCTTTCAAATGTAATTCCTTTTGCAAGGTTTATGTTAGACCCCGCAAAGTTAAAAATTGTTTGAACGTCAAACTCACACATTCCTTAAACAAAAGAAATGAATTTGGTCCTCTACGTTTGCTTAGCTTCTCGGCCAGCCACGATGACGTGGATCCCGATTGTACCTGGAACGAGCTACATTTCTGCGCAGTGCCGTAACTAGGGCGGTGCCGTCGGTGCCATCGCACCGGGCGCAGTCGTCAGGGGGCGCAATCGCGATCATAAATAATTTTTTAAATGAAAAATATAAATATTTTTTTAGTATAAAAAGTATCAAAAAATATTTTAAAATATTTGGGAAAAGATAGAAAGAAAAAAAGACGATCAAAAAACTGGATGTGCACAATACATGTTACGATGTATTGTGCACCCAAAGAAAATTTTAAAATTAAAATTTTTAAAGTAATAGACACTTTAATATGTCATCTCCAATGGAGGTTCGAAAAGCTACATGATATTGCTGCAGATTTCAGTTTTTGTCTATTTATAGTTTAAAGAACATTACCGTAGAAAATCTAAGAAAACAAGCATTAGCACTTAAATACGAAGATGACATCAATCCAGCAGAATTTCAAAGTGAATTAGAAACTTTGAATTTTCAAGCTTATACACTTTTTGCTGACTCCGAATCCATAAGTTCTTTAGACTTGCTCAAGGCACTTCATCAATTTTCATTAACAGAGATTGCCCAAATGTCGATATAGCTTTAAGAATATTTTTAACCCTACCTGTTACCGTAGCTTCATGCGAACGGAGTTTTAGTAAATTAAAACTTATTAAAACATACTTAAGGTTTTCTATGGGACAGCACAGATTGACGAAATTTAAGCATTTTATCCAGAAAACTCGATTTAAAAGCAACTTAATTATGAAGATATTATTGATGAGTTTGCCTCACGTAAGGCTCGTAAAGTTGCCTTGTGAAATAATATTTTTAATTTTTTAATACTATTTTATTGTTTTATTTTCACTATTGTTCTATCACTTTTTTGTACTAAAGCCACTAAAGAATCTTTATTTAGCTTGATAAATATATTCATACTAATTAACAAATATAATTATTTTATAATAACTAAAATATAACAATTAAAAAAATATCTTTTCAAAATAAAAAAATAAACAAAAAAATTTTTTTAAACAAAAAAACAAAAACAAAAAGGAATGTAGCGTAGATTGTCTCCATGTGGTGCATTCTGGTAACATTTAGTATGGCAAAATGATCTACATCTGTTTGTAATATTTGAGAAAATGGGAACCTGGAGGGGGGAGGTGGGGCGCAAAATTTTAAGCTCGCACCGGGCGCAAAGATAGCTAGTTACGGCACTGTTTCTGCGACATAGATTTACACTGTATCTATGTCCTTTTCCAATTAGATTTCGATAGTCCAATTTTTGAAGACGTTCCTGAGAAAACGACTACGGAGATGGACAGACGCGTGCGCACCGCGACGGTTGCGTTCATGCAACGTGTTATAATAGAAACCGCTCGTCTACTGCCCAAGGATTGTGCAGTTGACACTGCATCGCAGGAATAAAATACGTTTCGTTTAATGTAGACGAATCGTATGTCGTTCTGCAGCATGATTTTCAGCTGTTTTACATTATGTCACGGGTTCTACGCAATATAGATTTAAAAGACACCTGTGATATGTCGTACGTTCAATTTTACTGTTGTCAGCACGGCATGCGTTTGTAAAAAAGAAAAGCACAAGAATTTTTGCACGACATTGTGGACGTGAATCATGAGCATTTGGATGTTCTGCAAATTCATCGCGCGGATGTACTGCGATTTACAAATTACGACCCCATTGTTGTTAAATTGGACGGGAGAGAACCCAATTCTCTCGTGTCCTTCCGAAATTCGATTTCCTTGTAACCGAAACTTAACAGGTATCGTTTCGGATTCACATTCAATAGCGGCTACTTTGCGCGCCATGCGTCGCCCAGAAAAACCACATCGTTACGCACGTATACGGATACTGCTCCAATGCAAAGAGCGCAAGACCAGCGGATTCTGGTTTTGTCGCGACGTACGTTCTGTGTCGCGGTTATGCAGACGCCAAGGACAGCTCAATAAAACAGATACGCGATCTCACGAGGCAGTACCTACGACATTTAATAACGTAACTGCAAATACTACGTGCGCGAAATACATGCGCTTTGTATCGAAGAAGTGCTTACTTTTGATGCCCGTCGCATCAACGAAAACGGCGACGATGAAACTATATTCGAGGCGCTTGCGCGTTTACAAGTTTTTGACCACAATTGTATGTGTATTTCCACGGATCGGCTACTTCGTAACGAGTGCTTGTACCGTTTATCCAACTGGAAGGAGTATATGGACCCTACCATTGGTCCAGACTTAGTCTTTGCTTTCCCTCCTACACAATACTTACGATGAATTCGAGACGGATACCTGGATGTCTCCCGCGGTGATTCGCCGAGCTATACAAGCTGAATTTCGAACCATGTATTTTGTTCACGGCATTGCACAGGTTTTTAATAATGAGGTAGCGAAAAATATGTTTACAAATGGTTCGGAAGTTAGGTTCAACAATCGCGGACTTATCTGTTTGCGGCCACTATCCGATCCGACGGATGATTTAATTTATCCGTTGTATACGAAAAATATTAGCAACACTTATGAAAGTGGTTCGGTGTGTTTGGACCGCGATTGATGGCCTTCCCAATCCCGCGACGGACGAAATACCGGAGATGGGCGATCGTCGTGCCTTGCGAATACTAGTTGCGCTATACGCCATATGGGGCTACACCGTTCTGTTCTTGAATCAGAACACTATCGAACTAGTTGATTTCGCGAGAACTGCGCGAAGATATTTCGATGATTACAAAAAAGTGTTCACCCTTTCTTACGTGATCAACGAAATGAAACGGCGGGACAGACAAGCGTGTAGGGTGCGCATCAGCCGCAAACAATTACGAGCGTATAATAATATCGCAAACAACGTAATAAGGGATACACGTAGGCCCTTTTCCAAAATTGTCAGACTGTGCGTCAAAATTAATGACGGCGTCCACTTGGTTGCACAATTAACAAAATTTCTTGATAGACATTGCGAGGTATTTCCCGTAAAAATTATAAAATTTTCGCAGAACAATTACGACTGGGCCGTTATCACAAAGCGTGGAAGGTCATTGACGGTCGATGATGCTCGTCGGCTGATCAGACTAGCGAGGCTTGATCGACAAACGAGAGGCCCGACGTTTCAAACAAGATGAAGACGACGACACGTTGTACGACGAGTAGAATCCGGCTCCGACAACGATACCGCCGTTACTAACGTTCCAAGTCCGGTAATAGTAGCTACAACGGAGAATTCTCCGTCAGGATCGTCCGTCACCACCCGCCGCCAACGATCGATTACAGGCCGCGTCCGACACTTATCCTCCGTCCATTCCAACGAGGACGACACTGTTACCGCTCCATCGGTGTCTACGGACGTACAACAACAACAACAACAACGACAAGGAGGAAAACGAAAAAGACAACGACAACACAGTGTTGTCAACAACGACAATATCGTCACAATTACGTCGATGTCTCTAGCGAGAGAACGACTAATTAGCGTCGCATCATCGTCATTGAAGGTGATACTTACGCCATTGGAACGAGAACCGTGGTACCGGCCTGAAATTTTTCACGAATCGCCTCGTTCGACGCGTGAGATTTCACCTACGCCAGTAGATACGCAAATTCCGTCAACGAGCACCGGAATCATTGACGAATCGCGTCGTTCGACGCGTGAGATTCCGTCTACGCCAGTAGATCCGCAAATTCCGTCAACAAGCACCGGAATCACTGATAGATCTCCGAGACATTTGGAACCACCATCAATACAACGTCCCGTCGTTCGGGCCACGACGATCTCATCTATATCCGTACGTGCATCTGGGACCAATCGCCCGAGCAAAGGTAGAGATGGTGACCCTTGACTTCTCCTCGGAAAGGGTGGAGGAGGAGGAGAACAACTGTGTCGCCATTTCGCCGCCATCTCCACCTCAGATAGAGGTGGTGACCCTCGACTCCTCAGACGAGGAGGAAAAGGAGGAGAAGAAGCAAAAAGACGAGGACGAGGATGAGGAGGAGGAAGACGAAAAAGAGGAAAAGCTGGTGTAGGTAAAAATAAAATTTTTGACAATAATATATATTATGTTATTTTTTGCATATATTAAAAACATTCAAACAAAATAGTAAACTTAAGAGCAAACTATTGAAAGTTTCTTCTCTCAGATGTTCTTGTGTATGTGTATATATACATATATATGTACAGGTACATATATATCTGTATATAACGTCTGCGCGCACCGAACCTATGTACCCGCGTATTTCGTGTAGATATTCAATGTAATAAACCAGCTCTTTAGAAATATTCTCAAAACCCGTCTCTAATTGATTGTTCTTTTCCTCTCCGCCCTGAGCCAATTTCGCCGCCCGTCCCCGGCGAGCTATTCCGTGCGACGAAATTACAGCAGTTGTTACAATATATATATATATGTATATATATGTATATATATATATATATATACAGTGCCCGCCAAAAGTTCCAGGCCACCTAAATAACTTTTGAATGGTTTATAATATAGGATTGAAATTTATAGGGATACAATGGGATCACAAAGTCTATTATTTAACCACAAAAACATCCTTCTCCACACCGGCGAGGGAAGGAGGGGGTCAAAAAATCTTAAATGGAATGTGGGGTCGAGTGAGAGCTCGTTCGAAAGAGCTTTCCGAGACGAGAAAAATGCGGGGTCGCCGAGCTCTCTACGATTTTTTTCGTAAAGTTATGATTATTTAAACATTTCAATTGAGATTTTGCGATAGCGAAGGCCTACGGCGACAATAGAAGAAAGACAAAACTTCACGCGGGCACGTGTGCTCTTAATGTGTGTGCGTGCGTGCGTGCGTACGTGCGTGCGTGCGTGCGTGCGTGTTACACAGAGATAAGGACCCCGCGGTTCGTCACTTCTGCCGTATTTCATGACTCCAAATCCTCTCTGTTGTGTGTATGTGTGTGTGTCCTTATCTTTGTGTGACACACGCACGCACGCACGCACGCACGCACGCACGCACACACACACGCACACGCGCACGCGCACGCGCACATGCACACGCACACACACACACACACACACACACACACACACACACACACACACACACACACACACAC
>NW_012026798.1:3495986-3496980 GCF_000956235.1 Wasmannia auropunctata | reverse complement strand
TATCCCCTGTGTGCCTTGTCGACTCAGTCAAGAGAGTGTAACTTCGTCAAAAATGATCGGATCGAGATGTTCAAAAAAGCATTTAACAGCTTGAAATCTCTACTTTTCAAATTGACACTTTAGAAAACGATCCTACTGATCTTTCATGGAATTACACGGATAGAAACGGAGACGAAATCTCAAAATTTTTTATGAATTTTGACAGGTTCCACGGCGGGAATTAAAAATCGCATGCAAATGCAGTTTACAGCTTTTAAAACAGTCTATCTTTAATTTGCTTTTTTGTTGAGCGTTGTACGATTTTTTTTTACCGATTTATTCAACACTGAAATAAAAAGGATCATTTTTGCTTTAATGTTGAATAATTGGATAACTAAAAATTGTATAACGCTCAACATAAAAAGAAATTAAAGGTAAAGATTAACTCTTTCGAAAGCTGTAAACTACATTTGCATGGAATTTTTAATTCGCGCCGTGGAACTTGTCAAAGTTCGTAAAAAATTTTGAGATTTGTCGGGTCTCATTTTCTATCCGTGTACTTCCATAAAATATCAGTAGGATCGTTTTCTAAAGTATCAATTTGAAAAGTAGAGATTTCAAACTGTAAAATGCTTTTTCGATTATTATATTACGATCATTTTTTACAAAGTTGCTATATTTTGAATTTTTAGACATTATCCAAATATATACGCATTGGTCAATTACTTTGGTGAGTGTATATAGATGTAGTAAAAATTTATGTTATAAAATGTATTAATCGATTTCCGTTTCCTAACATTGACAAAGACCCGATCGGGGTTGAAACGTTTATTATTTATATAATTAAAAATTTATTAATTATTTGAGCGAAATAACAACCAAATTTTGGCTCATAGTTAATTTTCTGTATTAATTTTATTTTTAATTATCGAGCCTTAACTATTACATATTTTATATAAAAAAAATGATGTTGAATATTACAAATCATTGTAATACAGTAGATCGGAAGAGCACA
>NW_012026798.1:3495516-3495936 GCF_000956235.1 Wasmannia auropunctata | reverse complement strand
CCAATCACGGCGCCGCGGGGGTCCTGCCGTGGCACGGGCGCGATCAGGTGATTCTTCAGGCGGGCGCCTCGCGCCCGCGCGAGGTCGCCCTATATCCGGGACTTGGCGGCGTGGAATCAGCTGGGCGCGTCCTTCGCCCTTGAATTCCGGGACGAGTTGGCTATCTCGCCCCGGCAGCTCTCGGCGACGTCCCCGGGCCCTGGGGAAATCGCCGGCCGTATCGCCCTTTGCGGGCCTCAGCCACAGTGCCCGCCGTCCCGGTCGCGCCCCTGGCGGCTCGGGTATCCTTGCGCGTGTTCGCGCGCTCGATCACCTGCTCGCCGCGTGCCCGGTGCGTGTCCCCTTTGCTCCGGCGCCAGTTCGCCCGCACTCCAACTCCTTCTCGCTGTCGATGGCCTTGAGTATTCTCTGCCGATGCTC
>NW_012026798.1:3494166-3495466 GCF_000956235.1 Wasmannia auropunctata | reverse complement strand
TAAAGATAATTTTATTTTTTATACATATTTTAATATCTTACTAAAATAATTTTCTAAGTAGATAAAATCATTTTATGAAAGAAATTTCTCACTTAGAAGTGTCATTTGCGCGCATATAATATTTCGTAAAAAGCAAATACAACTTTCTAAAAAAGAAATCTCTGACTTAGAAGCCTCGTTGGCGCATATATAATATGCATATAATATGCACATATAATATATACAATAAAGTTTGAACTTTTAAGAATATTTGAAGATTAAAGGTAAGACATTTCTGTAATATTTTGTAATATAAAAAAATCGTTTCGAATTTTTTTTTACATTTTTTTCGAAAATGTGTTTTTCAACACGAATGTAAACTGTTCTCGGAAACCAATAGTCCGATTGACTTCATTTTTGGCAGGAATATTCTTAAGAAGATTATCTATCGTGTAGCGTAGCGTTTTTTCGATAAGTTAATCCATTTGTTTATAATAAATGTTTTAAGTTTGTATTTTAAGGTCAAAACAATTTCTTTTTTTTCAAATTGATGCCCTTTCCACAATTAAAAAAAAAACCCACTACGCTACTCAATAACCATAACATCTGTTTACTAGAAAATATTTGGTTTTTTTATATCAGGCCATCCCCCTCTCCGGAAATGTTACACTCGTCCGACCCCGACGTGGCGAAAGAGCTTTGCAGAAATCGTTCTGCAGCATATATTTTTAGCCCAATCGTTTCAAAAATTTACAAAAATGTACAACCAAATTAATGAAATTAATGAATAGGCATATATGATAAATGTATTTAAAGAGAAAAAATGAATTTAATAAATAAACTTACATTAAAATATTAATTTGTACTTTATAATGGAAATATTAAATTTGTAACAATATGTAAAAATATTATAGAAATATTAAATTTTTAATATGTAAAAATATTATATTTTAGGATTTGTAAATCAATGTTTAAATTTAATTTAAATAATAAAATAAAATAAAATAAGAAGAATGTATAACCAGTTTGATGTAAAACCAGTTTTGATGATAAATAAATGTATAAACAAATTAATGAAATGTACAGATTAATTTATTTTGCTTTGATAAGAATAATTTATGATTCATTTTTAATTAGTTTTAAGAAATGTATAAGAAACTTAATAATAATTTTTAGTAAAACATATGTAAAAAGCTTGTTTAAAGAAAAGGAATAAATTTAATATATTAACTTACACCGAAGAATCATTAATTTGTACTTCATCCAATATTTCGTTTGAAGAAAGTAGATTTATAGGATTTATATTTTCTACTTCATTATG
>NW_012026798.1:3492873-3494116 GCF_000956235.1 Wasmannia auropunctata | reverse complement strand
AAAATGCGATTAAAACCGATTAAAAAAAAGTAGTTCATTTTGATTGAGATTTGTGTCTTGAAATAATATGCGTGCATTGAAATGTTGTATTAATTCTTACATTCGTCATAAATTCGAGTTTGGTTTCGAAAATTTTTTCTTGTTATTGGTTCGATTAATTCTATATTACATGTAGAATAATAAAATATATATGAAATTTTATTATTAGTTGAACTATATAATTAATTTTGACATGATATATTCATATATCAATCAGTAAATTTTGGATCGACCAATTGCTTTTTTTGTACGAGCAATCGTCGAAGTTTGGATTGACATAGATTCCTATCACCAGATACTAATCCGTCTAAAATGATTTATATCCGATTTGAATGATTTTAATCCTTTTTGATATCGTATTTTCGGTGCAGAAATCCCGATCAATTCGGATAACTTTTTTTATAATCGGTTTTAATCAATCATTTTCGGCAGAGATTGCATCATTCGACTCTAAGAATCTGGGCGTATTAATACCCCGTTTAGGGGATAGGTCCCATAAAGAAAGAAGAAGAAGAAGGAGACTCACGAGATGCGAAGCGTTGTTTAGGATATGGCTATATATTATTGTAATATAAAGAAAAATTCACACCTTGACAGAAAACCAGAAAGTAGAAAAGTAGAAGCCAATCAGTTGATAATTTAAATTGCACTTAGCTATCAAGTGCTAGACATGTTAGTACTTAATAACGTAAGCCTTAAAGTGCCTTTACATGAAAGCGTCAAGCGTCGAAATGCGCACAAGATTAATGCGCAGCTTGACGCGGCTTCTTGACGTTTGAATCTGGATTCCAGATTTCAAGAAGCTGCGTCAAACGTGATTATATGCAGTTAAATGTTCAATCGTACAGATAAGAAAATAATAAACGCTAATAAAATCGTAAGTGAAAAAATTAACGTTATATAATTCATTGTAACTACATTATCTAATATAAAGTACAATTTTTTACTGTCGGTTATGTACATTGGAGCCTAACCTAATTGTAACCAAACAGTAATTTTGATCAAAAATTCTTTATTTGTTTTTTTATAAAATACTCAATTATATTTTATGTATGTTTAATATTAAAAATATTTTACATTATATTTTACACTGTAAAATTATAATGTAAAATATTTTTAATATTAAACATAAAATATAATTATTTTATAAAAAAAACTTCACTGTCGGCTATGTCCCAAATAGCACAAGGACGTCCTAAGGACG
>NW_012026798.1:3491115-3492823 GCF_000956235.1 Wasmannia auropunctata | reverse complement strand
TCTTTAGATTTAAGAATAAAACTATGATTTTGTTAACTTAAATATTGTATTCCTTTAAAGACCTTCACCCCCGTTCATTACTTGCCTAACCGAGAGACGCGCTTGGTCCGATCCCAGGTCATAGGGATTAAGTTCCTTGACCTAAAACAGGACCAACGAACGCGCTGGTTCAACAAACAAAGTAATAGTGTCCTTTTAAGGACATTGACTCGTTTTCGAATCTTTGCAAAGCGCCTTCGACTCGCCTCTGTGCGTACCTGCGAGATAGCTTACTTAGTTACGTCCTTCCTTACCCCCTCCACTTCCAATTCCATCTCGTTCACGCACGAGACTCACTCTCTCTATCTACAAGCCCAAGCAAATATCCTGGGGTCCGGACGTAACAGCCGCTTCTTCCAAGTATTCCTTGTATGCTCTGGAGCTGTTGCTTCTCGCTTCGATTCGCAGGTCCGTGTAAGGAGAATCAAAAGGGGGTCGGTTACTGTGCCGAGCTGCAAGTTTAGCTAGCCTATCTGCTTGTTCGTTGCCGGGAATCCCCTTGTACAAGAACCCAACAAAGAAAGATGTCTATTTCTCTTGACTCCGCTTCCATGAGCTTTTGTTTTATGCTGAAGACTAGATAATTCTCTTGTTTGCTATTTGATGCCGCAACAGCTGCGAGTACGCTTCTCGAATCCGAAAAAATAACGGCTTTCCTGACGTCCAAGTCCAGAATGGCGTTGACTGCTTGGAGTAGCGCCCAGGCCTCAGAAGAGAAGACCGACGCGGACGAGGGGAGCTTGTAACATTAGCAGAAATTGATACTTGGTGAATAAACGCTCGCACCAACGGGGGAGTAGTCATCCATTTTCGAGCCGTCCGTGTAAAAGGCCGTGACCTCCAACGGAACAGTGTTGCTATTAGGGACGCTTTTTCGCGCATGCGCATTCAGACACAGGTTCAATGACGTGTAACATTTGTAAAGAACAAGGAAGCACAGTTGGTGCTCTATTAAAATGTTTTAAATTATATTAAAATTATATAAAATTGTTTAAAATTGTAAATATTATATAGTTATATAAATATATTTATATTTATAATATGTAATAATAAATATATAAATATATAAATAATAAATATATTTATATAATTACATAAAATTTTTAAGATAAATTTTAAAGAATAATGATGTACTATGACGTTAACAAAATTATATATTTTTAAGTGTAAAAAAGATAGTATATAATGAAACACACTTAGGTACTCAAAATAAAATATTTTATTTGGGCAGAATCAGCCCCCTGACACTCGTAGTTCCTAGTGGTTACTTAATGTCCGCGTGGCGCTGGCAACATTAGGTCCGGTCATATATATATGTATATGATATCTATCCTTGTTTGACATACGGTGCACGAAGAAGACAAATATAGAATATCACCAATATTGATACGGCCGTTATTTTCATATCGCATCCCAGAGAACATGTATGTCTAAAAGACGTTTGTTAGACGTCTCAAAAGAGACGTCTTTAAGACATGACTTAAAAACGTCACAAAGACGTCTTTCAGACAAGTCTTATGGACGTCTTTTTTAAGACGTCTAGCGAATGTCTTTTTTAAAGACGTCTTTAAGACGTGACTTAAAGACGTCATAAAGTCGCCTTTCAGTCAAGTCTTATGGACGTCTCTTTTCAGACGTCTAGCGAATGTCTGTTTTAAATACGTCTTTA
>NW_012026798.1:3488669-3491065 GCF_000956235.1 Wasmannia auropunctata | reverse complement strand
GGGTGAATTTTAATGGATGGACACCACATTTTCAAGCCGTTTACCATAGGCGGTAAATTACCGACTGCACCTCTAGTACTTGAGCGATCTAGAGATGGCAGCGGCTTAGATAGATGTACAAACGTATAATACTTAATAATTACGGCTTAATTCTCGTCGTCTTTCGTAACATTTTATTCAAATAGATAAATAAATAAACACAAACTAAACAATTATAATTATCACCAGTAATTTAACAAAGAAAGCGTATAATTCTTATAATTGTCAATCGAAACTGAGAAATTATAATAAGTTCGATTGCGTGCCCGCTAGTTTTGCGTAATTCAACGCAATTGTGAACTAAAATAAAGAAGGAAATTATAATACGACTGTGCCCGCTAGTTTTGCGGAATTCAGCACAGTCGCAAACTACGGCAGAGGTATAACACGCGTTATTTGAAAATTAAGAAACGTATTACGAAAAATATCATCTCAGTCAGGATCATGATTGAGCCACTGAGTCATATGAACTTATTATAATTTTTATCTTTACTTTAGTTCAGTTCATTGCGTTGAATTCCGCAAAACTAAAGGACACGCAATTATACAAATTTATAATAATAAACGCTTTCTTAATATTAATAAATAATAATTGAAAAATTTGGTGGACTTCCACACCACCTTTGAGATATCACCAACGGCGCGTTAGGTTTTTTGGACCTTCGCCTATAGCCATATTACCAGGAGTGTAAGTTGAAGTTTGCCGGTTTTTTCGTAAAAAAAAACACATAATTTTCAGGGGAATCTCAAAATATTTTTATTCAAAGTATTGACCATTTAATTCTACACATTTTGTCCATCTTTCAGGCAAATTATGGATACCATTCCAAAAAAACTTTTTCTCTTTCGAGGAAAACCATTCGACGAGCCATTTTTCAACTTCTTCAAAATTGACGAAGTGCTGCTCTGCAAGTGAGTGCCCCATCGATGCGAAAAGGTGGAAGTCGGACGGGGCGAGGTCTGGAGAGTACGGCGGGTGCGATAATATTTCCCAATTAAGTGTTTTTAATGTGTCCTTCACGGATCTAGCGGTATGAGACGGCGTGTTGTCATGTTGCAAAATAACTTTGCCATGTCTTCGGGCCCATTCCGGTCGTTTTTCGATCAACGCATGATTCAAATTGATCATTTGTTGTCGGTAGTAATCCGTATTTACCGTTTCACCAGGTTTTAATAGTTCGTGGTACACCACACCACATCCTGGTCCCACCAAACACAGAGCATTGTCTTACGGCCAAAGCGATTGGGCTTTGCAGTGGATGGGGCGGCTTCACCAGGTGAAAGCCATGATTTTTTTCGCTTCGGGTTCTCAAAATAAATCCATTTCTCGTCACCCGTGACAATCCAATGCAAAAAAGACTTCCTTTTGAACCGTTGAAGCAGCATTTCCGCAAATGCTCTTTATTTGGAACGAAACTCGACATATTTATTGATATAAACGACTATGACGCTATTATTTTGACAGAATGAGACTTGTGTGTTTTTGAAGGTTAATGTCAATAGAAAACAATCGTGTATATAACAAATCATAGAAATGCCTACATCCTGCTAGCGACACCTACTATAAAAACCAGCAAACTTCAACTTACACTCCTGGTATACCATTTTTCGACCTATTTTTTAGTATGTAGGGGACAACAGATATATTGAAATCATATTGAGTAAGAGCACTCGCAGATGAGAAATTTCATCAACGAGTGACCGTGCTCAATACGTCATCAATATGTCTATCAACTTTTTACTTCAAATGCTCGAAGTGGCCCCCCTCCATCCTCTCACAAAGCATAGCTCTATCCAAGATTGCGCGACGCACCCGGCGCAAGATTTGTGGACTTATTTCACGGCTAGCACGTTTAATTTTATCCTTTAAATCTTGAACGCTGACAGGTTGCGTTGCATAAACTTGCTGCTTCAAATGACCCCACAGGAAAAAGTCTAGAGGTGTGAGGTCTGGTGAACGTGGTGGCTATTCGTGAGGACCATGAAGTCCGATCCAACGGTCACCGAATTTTCTATTTAACAACTCTCTTGTTGCTCTAGCAGTGTGTGCAGGATGGCCATCCTGCTGGAACCACATGTTAACACGTAATTCCAGCGGCACCTTATGTAAGAGAAGAACAAGTTCGTTTTCAAGAAAATTTCGGTATCCGTTACCATCGACCTTTCCATCAATAAAATGAGGCCCAATGATGTGGTCTCCAAGAATACCCATCCAAACATTCACCGACCACCTGACTTGTGAATGCGCTTGCTGCATCCAATGAGGATTTTCGGTTGCCCAATAATGCATATTATGGCGGTTGACATTGCCATTATTATGAAAAATACATTCGTCCGAAAACAAAATGTATTTCGAA
>NW_012026798.1:3487969-3488616 GCF_000956235.1 Wasmannia auropunctata | reverse complement strand
GTGTGCTCTTCCGATCTATTATTTACAATTGACATTTACAATTCTGTATTTTATTTATTTACAATAATGAAATTTATTCCAAGATTGTATAAAAAAATCTGAGTTTTTTAAAAAGTAATAAAATTATACTGCAGCAATTCTGAAAAATTCTGGAATCTACATAACAATTTTGAAAAATTATATAAAAATTATGAAAAAAAATTTTATCAGTATTATAAAATTTTTCTCAAAATTTTTATGTAAATGTCAGAATTTTTCAGAATTTTTGTATAATTTTATAATTTTTTAAAAAATTCTTAGATTTTTTATATGACTCTTACAATTAATATTTTAGAATTCATATAATATATATATGCAATGAAAAAAATGAAATTGATAAAAAATCTGAAAATAATTTTTATTAGGGAGATAATGAACAAATGATTTCGGTCCACTGAACTGGAAATGCAGCTTGCCGCGCGGCAAAATGCAATGCGATAGTCAACGTGTCGTTTTTCTTTAGAAGTTGTTAGGTTTATTGGTTATACCGCATTGTATTTTGCCGCGCGGCAATCATTTCCGCGTCCAGAGGGCAGAAGCCTACTCGTGCATGCGCGCTACGTTGTCAAGTTATTACATTTTGGCGGCCAAACCGCTAAAACAAAAGG
>NW_012026798.1:3486920-3487919 GCF_000956235.1 Wasmannia auropunctata | reverse complement strand
GTGCCTTGTCGACTCAGTTACATTATACGAAGTTATACGATAGTTCATACTCTTTATATATGTATTCATATATTTCTCTATAGATGGTAAAAAAATTGTAACTTTATCTTTGCTGCGGTAAAATAAAGTCACGCTCGAAAGAGACACTCACCTCAGCCATCAAGTCCCTCGCCGAAATAGTCCCACAACAGCCTAAGGTAGGCTCTATCGGCCTCGGGGATAGCCTCTATCATGTTTATAGCTTCCTCCGCGAAAACTTCATCCAGGACGTAATCCCCTGCGCCGGCATCTTCGTCGACCGCCCCCTCCGAAAGTTCCTCGGGGGCAAAGGAAAATATCTCCTCTGATAGGTCAGGGGGGAACTCCATGATGGGGCGCACACATTCGCCGTCATCTGATTCGCACCAGTAACATGAAGTCTCGGATCTATGCGGATCTTCAAAATGGCCCACTTCGAGCTGATCAAAACCCCAGGCCTCGGACTCGTCCGAGGATTTAGCACCGGCCGATATCACAAGCGCTCCACGAAAAAACTCGTGGAAAAAGGCACGAGCCAAGTTTTCGATTGGCGGCTCATGCGCAAACGGGATCAACAGGTCCTCAGCAGGCAGCTCACCCGCAAATAAGGCCGTAAAGTCCACCGGATCCAAGTACATCTTGACGAAAAGAAATGACGCGCTAGAGTACATGGCAAACCCACTAAACATAAAACTTTCAGGCGACGTTACGTTCGAGAAGAATACATCGTACTTATAATGTTTCATAATAAATGTTTATGCAATGTTTCATAGAAGTTTTGATAAAACGTTTTTATTTCTAATGTCTACGGAACATCGCAGGAACATTACATTTCGGTTATTAAAACGAATATTTGGAACGATTCAAATAAAACATTGCGCGACATTCAAGCGACATTCAGTTTGTAACGTTACATATTAAACGTTTTGCAACGTTTAAAAAACAATTTATTTGTAACGTGTCATTAATAACATTTCAAAA
>NW_012026798.1:3485292-3486870 GCF_000956235.1 Wasmannia auropunctata | reverse complement strand
CTTCTTATGTTGGTCATCGTTCTGGAAGAGAAAAAAGTATTGTAAAAAAATCGCTTGTATAAAAAGTTCTTTATCTTAACTAAAAATTAAGCTTTGTCATTTTAATTTCTCCATAAATTAATATTTATCATACCTTCTTTTTTTAATGAATGGTTCCAAGAACTTCATATTATCAAAAAATTCAAAGGTTTTTCGTCTTGATGCTCCACTTCCAGTCGTTGACTCTTCTTGCTTTTGTTTTTTCTCTCGTGTATAACGCTCCCTTAATCGCGTCCATCTGGTTTGACACTCACCCACTAGCAACAAAAATTATATGTTAAAATAATTCAATTACTTTCCAAATTTTAATTTAAGAGAACTGATGAAATATGTATAACTAAACAAACAATAAAACAAATTTATTTTGTTATCATTTGTATACTAATTTTCGGTAAAAAATTACTAATCTTTAATCAAATTTTACTTATTAACTTATTAACTCAAATAATTACATTTTTTATGTTAAACTAATTTCAATTAGTAAAATACTATTGGAAATGAGATGTTATATACTTTTCATATTTAAAATCTTGGCTATTTCGATCCAAGCATTTTCCTTCTTCAAAGCATCCTTAAAATCACTCAACTCCTTATTGTATAAATAAGGGTGACTTTGAACTAATGAGATAAGAAGTCTATCTCCATCCACTTCACTTTGAGTGTTTATTTCACAAATTACTTCATCTTCAATCTCATTAGCATCTCGATAATAAGATTCATTATTATCCTGATAATGAGATTCAAAATAATATGAATTATGATCCATTTTCTAAAAAATTTAAACGTCGGATTCAACCTTATACTGAGAAAAGACAGCCACGATGAGACCAAAATCTTGAATCCTGAAATTGTTGTCTCAATTAAACAATAATTCCATGACAATAGTTAACTTAACCTAGCATGCAATGAGTTTTGAAACAATTATACATACGCAATATATACCAGCAGGTCTGTTGAATGCCACTTGGTGAAGCTCGCCAATTTACGCATCGGATTCGAGTTTCGTTTACACTGAACAACGTAGCCACGACAAGCAAAAATCTTACATCCTGAAATCATTGTCTCAATGAAACGATAATTCCACGACAACAGTTAACCTAATCTAACATGCAATGTTTTGAAAACAATTATACATACGCAAATATATACCAGCAGATCTGTTGAATGCAGTCTGGTGAAGTTCGTGAATTTATACGTAGGATTCGAGCTTCGTTTACACAGATAACGAGACAAAAAATTCGTAAGGATGAATTTTTATCCAATGCGACAACGTAATAGCCAGGACGAGGCAAAAATCTTGAATCCTGAAATATTTCTCAATTAAACGATAATTCTATAATAACAGTTAATCTAGCACTCAAGTTTTGGGAACATCAAATCAAACAATTATACATACGCATTATATGCAAATATGTACCTGGCAAGTCTATCGGATGTCGACTGGTGAAGTTCCATGATTTGAATTTACGCAGAACACAACAGTAACTGCAGAATAGCTTGTGCGATGGCGCGCGTTATGCTATGCGCTATGTGTTATGC
>NW_012026798.1:3483559-3485194 GCF_000956235.1 Wasmannia auropunctata | reverse complement strand
TAGAATAATTTAGTATAAATAAAAGTAATTACCTATTTTGAGACATATATAATTAATTTTTGTATTTTTATAATATAAGTTAATAATGTTACATAAATAAACGACATGAAATTGATAAAATATAAAATGATAACAAATTATTCAAGAGACAGTTTATTTGTATTTCGTTGTTTTGGACTTCGTTCTGTCCTTATATACATCCCAGACAGCACTGGACATTCCAAGGATGTCCATTTTAAGTCCAATTCACGTCTGCATGTCCACGGACATAAAATGGACATCCATGTGATGTTCATTATTGGAATTAAAACGGATGTTCTATTCGGAATATCCTATGGATGTCTAATTTATGTCCGCATTTTATTCTTACTTTTGTAATTTTTCTTAATTACTTTTATTAAATATATTATTATTTACAATTGACATTTACAATTCTGTATTTTATTTATTTACAATAATGAAATTTATTCCAAGATTGTATAAAAAAATCTGAGTTTTTTAAAAAGTAATAAAATTATACTGCAGCAATTCTGAAAAATTCTGGAATCTACATAAAAATTTTGAAAAATTATGAGAAAAATTTTTATCAGTATTATAAAATTCTTCTCAAAATTTTTATGTAAATGTCAGAATTTTTCAGAATTTCTGTATAATTTTATAATTTTTTAAAAAATTCTCAGATTTTTTATATCTTAGAATTAATATTTTAGAATTCATATAATATATATATGCAGTGAAAAATTTTAAGAAAAAGCACGACTAGACATTCTTATTTCTAAAAAATGTTTCAATTTGTAAAAAAAATGTTTGATAAAAAATCTGAAAATAATTTTTATTAGGCAGATAATGAACAAATGATTTTGGTCCACTGAACTGGAGCAGCTTGCCGCGCGGCAAAATGCAATGCGATAGTCAACGTGTCGTTATACCGCATTGTATTTTGCCGCGCGGCAATCATTTCCGCGTCCAGAGGGCAGAAGCCTACTCGTGCATGCGCGCTACGTTGTCAAGTTATTACATTTTGGCGGCCAAACCGCTAAAACAAAAGGTGGATGACAAGAAGTATCGTTACGTACAGCACGAGACACGAGAATATATATTGTTGTTTTCTTTACTGAATGCAACGTGTAGATACGTGTTTTGCTAGACAAAAAAATTTCGAAGAGCAATCATCAACGTTATAACACGAAACTGTAAGTACATTTCTTTTATTTTTCTTTAGATTACGTAATCACAATTTATTTATGTCTACTTCCACTTTCCTTATTTTTAATAAAGGCTTGACAAAGCTCTTTGAGATACGCTTTATGTGTTACGATTTACCATGAGGTCCGAATCTCAGTTTTATGTAAAAATCCGATTGTTTCAAAATTTATTAATAATTTATTACATTCATATATACATAACCTTCATAACCTTTATATACATATACATTCATAACTTTTATAATGTTTCATTTCCCATCTATTGTCTCGTTACAGAGATACACGTTACGAGATTTGTAAATTTGTATTTAATTACCTCAAGATATTAGTTCGTTTCAAACAGATTTTCCAGTTTTAGTGAAGTAAAGAAAAGACTCACTAAGCAAGTATCTACAGGTATAAAATATCGTTACAAAATTGACTTTTTTAA
>NW_012026798.1:3482918-3483509 GCF_000956235.1 Wasmannia auropunctata | reverse complement strand
TCTTCCGATCTTACATAACGTGCAACGTATCATACATATACTTATAATACTGTGATACATTTGATGCATACGCCGCGCATACGCCGCGCATACATACGTGATCATTCGATGCATACACACTTAGATATAATACATACGCATATCAGGAGACACGGTAGTGGCTTGGTGTCAAGTGTTTAACAAGCCATGCCGGGTCTCTTAACGCGAGCCGTCGCGTTGCGAGCACCCGAGATTTTGAAATCTTAATAACGGTCGAACCGATTAAATTCCAAGTAGGCTTAATCGATAGCTTGGGTTTGATTTATATAATGAAAGTGTGTTTATTTTTTTCTACATGTCCTACGAGCGGAGATATTGCTAATGCAAAGTCCGAAATGTAGGAATTTCAGATTAAGAAACGTCATTGTCATTATCGTCGACCAGTTGCGGGGTGGGGAAGTGTACTTTTACAATTTCNGACACAAGAGGCGCTAGATTTCTAATCCTGCAGCCTCGCACGAAGTCGAAGTCGAAGTCGCGCTCTGAACTTTCGCGGCGATGACAGTTCGCGTCGTGACACGTGGATTAGTTGGTTAGTGTTGGGGTGTACGA
>NW_012026798.1:3477584-3482871 GCF_000956235.1 Wasmannia auropunctata | reverse complement strand
TACGTTAATAATATTTGTTTAGAATAATTATATTTTAAAAAATATGGAAAATAATCATTTTTAAAACATTTTTATTAACGTAAATGAATAGAAATAATTTTATTGTAAAACTTTTGTATAAAACATTTTTTGATTTCTTGAATAATTTTCGAGATCTAACGAAAAAAAGAAAAAAATAATTTATATATAAAGGGACGTAGTTTTATCCCTTTAAACCGTTTTTTAGCCCCAACTAATAATTTCTAAATTCATCTATTTATGTGACTTCAAAGTGTACTAAGTTTCATTAAAATCAGAATTACATATATATATTGTATGTATGTATGTGTGTGTCATGTTTCAGTGATAGTGAATAAATGGCGCGCGCGAAGCGCGCGCTGTTTTGTTCTAGTATGATAAAAATTGATATTAATGTGATTACATAAACATATGATAGTTCATGTATGTGTATAACGAGTATATTTATTATCAAATAATAATACATACTTTAAAACATGAGAATAAATCATATCGTATAATAACTTTATAAAGATACACATGAATATATTTATTGATATACAAAATTATTGATATACAAAAACAGTATTTATGTACATTATATAATTATATATTAATACGTTTAATGTAATAAAAAATAGATACAGATCTAGTTATTATTATTATTAAATGATATAGCTATAACATTCCTGTAAACAGTATTCAAAACGAATCTTTGGGATTTAACGAAGGAACAGTTAATTGACAACAGTATCATCTTATATATATATCTCTTCCCTATTAAATCAAATGTATTAACATATTAATGTATAATTTTATAACGCACATAATATATATTTTAATATTATTTAAACATTAATATGTATATTTAAATAGTTGATTTATAATATGTTTCATTCTCATATGTATAGGTTCTAATATTAAAATAAATAATATTTAAAATAAATATATAAAATTTTGCAGAGAAATAGTAATTAAATAACAAATAAATTTGATCTATATCTATTCTCCGTTAAATTAAATCTATTAACATATAATTTCATAACATACATAATATTTATTTTTATGTGATCTAATACAAATGCACCATAAGTTTGGAAATGCACAAATAACTTGTAGGGTTCAAAGTATAGGACAATTTATGTACTGGGATTTATATACTGGGACAGGTATATCCTGATATTATAAAATTTACCATTTCTCAGTTTAATGTCGGAAAAACTCACCTTAACACTCTTCGGTCACATCGTGTTTCGTCTCGGAAAACGTCTTTTAAAACGAACCTTCACTTGATGATACATGCAAAAATTTTTCGATTCCCCCTCCCCATCCTTTATTATGGAAATGTTAAGATGTTTCTGAAATAAATGATAAATTTTATGATCCCTATAAGTTTCAATCCTATACTTCGAGTCCTTTAAAAGTTATTTAGCATTTCCAGACTTTTAGCACACGTACGAATAAATTTATATCGGAATTTTATTGGATTTTGTTAGCTCTCGATAAAATTATTAGAAAATAAATTTAAAAAACTAATTAAAAATTTCTTTTAAAGCTTCTTTAACGACGTCCTACATAAGACTTCAGGGTTACTTAGGATTCGATCTGACACCTTTTTACGGCGATATCCTGTTATCGTACGTGGCAATCTTACAATCTTAACCGAGCGATTATATGGTCAATGATTTCGGGAAGAGGGAGAACGCAGAAACTGCCAAAATTCAACCGATTCCAAATGAAGAAATCGCCGACAGAAAAATGCACTATTTTATCAGAATTTCCACAGGGCGATACACTGATTTTTGCATGAAAAAGGTACGGCACTACAAATCAGTAATTTATTTTATTTATTAAATTACTCATGCGTTATAAAATAAAAATAAAATTAGTTATGTATCTTTGTAATGTGAAAATTTAATATCTGAAAGAGAGGGAGGGAGAGAGAGAGAGAGAGAGAGAGAGAGAGAGAGAGAATTTGTAGAATACATGGTATATTATTAATAATAAAATTCAAATTTAATAACAAAGAGGTTAATGAGCCAAGCTGGATGTTTTTTTGCTTATATATTAATAAACTAAGAAATTAAGAAAATGAAATGTTTACAAACAAAACGAAAATTAAATCCTTTTCCTGATGTTACTAATTTTATAACAGTTAAAATCTGAAAATCTTTTAAAAACATTTAAGTTCTACATTAGTTGGAAACGTTGAGGTAGCTTGACGTTAATTGGATTACAACTAGATCTCAACGTTTGCGACGCTGCAATGCAACTAATGTAGAACTAGCTTTTTGGAATAATATATTAATAAATCTTTGGCATTTTTGTTTTTCCGGTAATTATGTTATGAAGCCAAGTTTTTATTTGTGGCACTGTGCGATTCTGGAGACACGGATGTTTTTGTCTCAAATTTTCAATGTCTCCTCCAGAAGGTAAGCATGAATTTTCTACTTCTTGACGAAAACTTGTTAATATTAATTGAGTTTCCTCTTGATTCCAACGCTTTCTTTTTGTTGAACCAAATGGAGATGCTAAAAAATTATATTATTATTTTATTATAAAAATTAGTACAACTCTTTATTTACGTAAAACATATGTGCAAATGTTAAAACAAATACACACGCATGTATGCACGCACGTACACACACACACACACACACACACACACACACACACACAACACACACACACACACACACATATTTGAAAGAAAGGAAATAAGGTTATTGCAGAGCTATATCACTTAAAATAAATGTGAAAAAATTTGGTTATTTTAATATTTATAAAATCTTTTATAGCTGTGAATATATTACAAATAATTAATATATTATAAGTACAACAGGGAAATGAATAATATTGCATCATAAAAAGAATTGTTTATTATAGAATGTACTT
Source organism: Wasmannia auropunctata (assembly GCF_000956235.1). NCBI lineage: Eukaryota > Metazoa > Arthropoda > Insecta > Hymenoptera > Formicidae > Wasmannia > Wasmannia auropunctata. The sequence continues at coordinate 3,479,979 of NW_012026798.1, read as the reverse complement.
ACTGCTTTTGCGTTTTTTCCGTGATGTTTTCATCGATAATGTATTATTATTAATTTCAATGTTATTGGAATTAGAAAAATCGTGTGGCTCAGCTAAACTTTCCGTAAAAAGATTTTGCTCAATTTCTTCTTCATCGTCATCGTCGTCTTCATTATTAAAAATAGCAATATTTAAAAGTCGAGAGAATCTTGGAATATCCAATTCAGGAATTGATTGACGATAATGCGACTTGTGTATACTCTTGTCATGACCCATAAAGTTCGATAACTCTGTAACTTCCGATTCTGTGAGATTAAGTGTAATGCATTTTGTGGCGATAAGCTTTCGTAATTTAGTGCCCCGTAAAGTAAGAGGTTTTGATGCTCCACATTTCGATGAATAGTCTCTTATAAGTTCGCATGCTTTTAAATGTTTATAACGATGTTTGTCACATCCAGGAATACCAAAAAGAAAAGAATTTTGAGATTCTATTTTTGCATTTGATCTATGTTGCAGTAATAATTCGATACAATTTTGTAATGACCAATGTAACAACACAGGCACTGTACGACTTAATTTACCTCTAATATCGAATGTAACGAATTTTTTGATAGCCTATAATGATGGGAACAAAAAACACATAAATGATAATAAATTATCTAGGAATACATTTAAAAAATCAATCGAATCTTTGCGAAAACTAATAAAACATACAGAAAAAATATAAATTATTAGAAAAATCAAAATATATGTGTAAAAAAGCTTATGTGTAGAGAATGATTCAATGATCGATTATTTAAAAAATAATTATTACCTCTTTTCCAGCCTGTGACAATGAACCATATATTTCTGGATTTGTGTGTTCTCCAATACTTTTATAACATTTATAATCCTCTATAAGGACTGTTTGTATTTCACCTGATCTTCTTCTGTTATAAACTTGCACAGAAATAAGCGTTACTTTTAATAATTCTAACCATGTATTGTAATTGAACGATTTAGAAAGCTCACTATATAAAATATTTCTTCTGTCTTTCAAGTAATTATATAGTTTCTGTATGTCCTCTATACTTGGTAATTCATATTTTGCATGCCTTTTATTTTGTATTACAGTTTCTTCGGCTGTTCTATTTATTGTTGTTCCATAATTTTTTTTCAGAAGTTTTTTCAAAGTTTGAGGAAATTTTCTACATTTTTTAAACCTTCATTATCATCTCTTTTAATATATTCAGTAGCTAATAGGTCTCCCAACTTTTTCAAGAGCGTACCAAGTCGTGTAGCAACAGATGGCGATTTAAATTTATTAGTATTTTCATCAAATTGAGCCACATCTCTAGTAGCTAAAATGCATGCGTTTGAATTAAATTTCCTAATGGAAATCAAGTAACGACCTAGAAGTCTTAATTCTGCTCTTATCATTTCATGGTGGCGCTGATTCTTAAACTTTCTACATAATGTATTTGCACGAAGTATCACTAATTCGTCATATCTTATTACTCTGTTGACATCATCGTCTCTCAAAATTGGAAAGATTACTTTTCTAACCATATCACTAGCTTTACTGTGTATCCGTGCTTGCACTTTTCTACCAAGTACTAGAACTTGTCTGCCAATACTTCTTTTATTACAGTCTTGAAAGTGATGCCTTATATTATTTTTTGTATAATAACCCTTACACTTTGGGCAGCAGACATAATATGATGCAAGTTTATTTTCGTTTGAAGGTCTGCGAGATATTATTAATTCTCCCGTATTATATTGCAAGCTAGTATTATATACAAAGTTACCTTCCTTTCTAATAGCCTGTATAATAACCTTCCTTTCTACATTACCTGAAAATATTGTAAAAAGAGAATTAAATAAAGGTATATGTGATCAAATAAAAATACATTTTATTTAAATCGTCAACTACCAGATAACATTTTTAAAACAATTATTTAATATAATATTCAAAAACATTTAGGAAATAGTGTCTGCTAGTTAAGACAGCATGCTAACAGATTATTATTTATATGTATTGCGACCGCACGCGTAGGTGCGAGGCAATATTGTCGGGAGTTCGCACGTCCGGGTCGAGCAGAATCTCGCGTTCCGATCGGAGATACAGGTGATTCAGATGTTAAAGTAATCGTCTTCCGCGGATGTAAGCGGATTTTGGGCGCCAGGCCCGCGTGAGCGAACCAAATTTTGATAGTATTCGAGCTATCTCCGATCTTCGGCGCACACCCCGGTAGGTAAATTCGACGTAAGTTAAATTCTCGCGAAAGATCCGGACGGGCGAGCAACGACGGCGCGGAAGGCCGGCTAACCAGCTCCGACAAAGGTAGAGGGGCGGTTCGTTAAATGCGAGGCTTAGGAGAGCGACAAGGAGGAAAAATAATTGCTCCGGAAATTAATGTGAAATAAGAGGCGTGTA
>NW_012026798.1:3476007-3477503 GCF_000956235.1 Wasmannia auropunctata | reverse complement strand
TTGAATTCTTAATATATTCATAATTTCAATTTAAAAAAACTTAGAATATCACACATAAACCCTGTTATCATGTTTTAATATTTATATATATGTTTTTAATTGATTTCTGACTTTAACTCAATGTAATATTATCAGATTACTATCATCTTATTATCGAAATCGCCGCTGTGTCACGGCCGTCGAAAAAATGGGACAAATAGGAGGCTCTACGTCGTTCGAACGTCCGGCGAATAATCCTATTTTTCATAAGCTTATAGGATCACCGAATACTTTCGCTATAATGACTATAATATATATATGAATTTACACCGAAATATTTTTCAGATTCAATTTGACAAAATTAATTAACCTTAGTAGATATAATAGGCGGGTTCTAACTATGGAGCTCCGAGGGGGGGTGAGGGGCAGGGGGTCCGCGGGGGTCCGCGGGAGGGGGTCCGCGGGGAAGCCGCGGGAGGGGAAGCCGCGGGAGGGAACCGCTCAGAACGTTCACGATCCGATGCGGGGTCCGCGGGGACGGAGGAACCGCGTTGTAGGTCCGGGATGCGCGGGGAGAGGGGAACCGCGTTGTGGGTGCGGGATGCGCGGGGACGGGGGAACCGCGTCGTAGGTGCGGGATGCGCGGGGGCGGGGGAACCGCGTCGTAGATGCGGGGTCCGCGGGGAAGAGGGAACCGCGTCGTAGATGCGGGATCCGCGGGGAAAGGGGAACCGCGCTCGCGTTCGCCGCCGCGCTCGCGTTCGCCGCCGCCGCCGCCGCCGCCGCCGCGTTCGCGCTCACCGCGTTCGCCGCCGTTGCGCACGGGCCCCACCCGTTATCGCTCGCGAAGAGGAATAAGGAAGATGAGAAGAACTAAATAAGAATATTTTTATGATTAAAATTAAAGTTTTTATTTAAAAATTTATATTATAGAAAAAGAATATGTAGTGTTAAGCCGACTCCACCGCGCCAGCCCGTTGCCATCTGCAACAGACAAAAGGAGGCGTATATTTAAAAAATTGTAGAAAGAAGAAAGAAGGATAGCTATTTAAAAAAACTTACCCTAGTTGTCGTAGGCAACTGCTCTCTCTCGCGAGCTCACCTCCTCCCGCGAGCTCTCTTGCAAGCTCCTCGCGCCGCTGCCCCCCGACGTCTCGCGAGGGCTCTCCCGTGGACCCTCCCCCGGGTTCGCATCCTCCCGCGTTTTCGCGTCCCAAGGCACCTCAAACTGTGGATTTACCACCACCCACGGAGGCATCCTCACTCTCGCTTCGCTGCCATCATCGTCTTCTTCGTCGTCATCGTCACTACTCAGAATGTCACGCTGAAAGAAACAAAACATCGTTTCTATCCTATAAAAAACATTGATTTTATCTGACAGTAATTGCTTTCGTACTTACCCGCAATTGTCGAAGCTCCTCAGCCAGAATCCTCTGATCTATACCAGACATCCATACATCATCCCTCTCATCAGCATCCATCATGAAACACTCCCAAATTTTCATATCAAAAACGCA
>NW_012026798.1:3474835-3475987 GCF_000956235.1 Wasmannia auropunctata | reverse complement strand
TAGGCTCGGCGGTGGATCCTGCGTCCCTTACAACAATTCGTCAGGTCGCTCTGACTGTCACGGCACGAGTGTCGGTCCTTCGTAGTGCCGGGAGCACGTTGGTAGCGGGGCCATCTGCCGGTTTCCGCTATCTCTTCCTGTCACGTGAGTCCCTCTTTCGCGACCCCCTGCGCCGCAGGAGGGTAGCGTCAGTCGCGGGCCCCGTGATAACGGGCGCGAAGTTTTAAAGTTGGCTTGCTGGGAGGGTTTCTGGCCCTCAATACGTGGAGCGAGTCAATACGTGTCAGCTCTCCTGCGCCCTTACTCTATCGGGGCCTCCTGGCAGGGCCGTCGGCTCGCTCCGAAAACTCTGCAAAAGATAACAGTAGTAAGAGGGCTCCGTGAAGGAAGAAAAAGAAAGAGTAATTTACGTGACCTGTGCTCCCGTCTTGTTCCGAGTATGCCTCGTTATTCTCTCGTCCTTGGAGTCCGGGTTGCAGGGAGCCGGTGAGGCGCCGCTTTACTACAGTCTTTTCAGTCGAACAGTCGCCATCCCTCGCTTATGTCGGTCGTCGCAAGGCCTACTGCTTAATTCTAGTACAAAGTTTGAAGTCGCGAAACGCGGCAAAATCGTAGATGCTCTCGCCCTCGAAAATCGGAGGACGCAGAATCCACTTAGCCGTTACGGTCGGGCTAATGAGCCCTTGTGACGGACGTTGTCGCAAAACGTCACGTCACAGTATATATGTATATATTATATTTGTTATCTTATTTATATATTATATATTATATTTATTATATTTATTACCTTTGGGAAGCAACGCAAATTTTTTTACATTTTTCTCATTTTTATGGACAGTCTCCAAATGTCTCGCTAATTTAATTTGTAATTTTTTGCAATAAATGCAAAAATACTTTTTATTTCCTCCTTTATTTTGGGATTTATTTACAATAAGATTAGTATCGTCACACGTTTCTTTTTCTTCATAATTATGCTTTGACGTATCAAGACTACTGTAGTATTTGATTTTTCGTTTATATTCATACTTCGCGAAACAGTAGAACTAGATTCACTATCTGAATTTTCTGAATTTTCCGAGTTTTCGGAAATAGCATAATCTGGGTCATTATCCTTGCTGTTATCAATATTTTCTGAAATTAAAATGTATAATT
>NW_012026798.1:3473532-3474785 GCF_000956235.1 Wasmannia auropunctata | reverse complement strand
TTACAGTTTTGTCTTTAAGATATGCAATTAATAACAGATTTTTGAATGAAATGTCATCTGACAGTTTGCGCTTTATGTATTATGTAAAGACAAAAAATGTTATTATAAAAAGTAAATATTATTGTACAATGTTATCGCGCAATGTGTTTGCAGAAATATCAATAAAAATAATCTTATATTCACATATGTAATCCTTACATCGATATTAATAAAAGGGGCGATAAGTCAGTTTTTGTTTTTAGGAGTTGCGCGTGCCGTACCTGAGCGCGCCAACTTTAGACGATCTGATTAGTTAACTTTAAACACTTATAATTCAAAAACTATTATAGTCTCAACATTTTGGTATTAAAACTTTTGTCTTAAAATGATCTCATGAATCTACCCTTAAGCGTTAGTCCGGTCATTACGGGACACCCTGTATATATATATATATTTAAGTATCTCCGGTAAATATTTTGATAATACGGATATGTATGATAACGTATGTACAAATGAGGATAGCATATGGACATACAAACTTATCCTTTTGGGGATATTCTTATAGTGTCCACAAATGTATATCCTATGGACAGCTTGTAAGGCTCATGGATGTCCCGACCAGAAATGGACATAAAACGGATGTCCATAGGATATCCTGTGCTGTCTGGGTACGTTCTTGCTCCTGAGATCCTCGTGTATTAAATCGTGTATTAAAAGAATGAAGATACTTCATATAAATTATCCTTCCTATAAAATCTCTTCCTATAAAATTATTACAAGAATACATTATGTTATATAAAAATTATTTGAATATTTACACTTTAATCGAATTTTTAGTATCTTAATTAAAATTTATTTATACGTCTTTAATGCCTTTTAATATGCCAAGTTTTGTTAATAATATAATTATATACAGACAGATGACTTGACTTAAAAAATAATTTTTAAAATATTTATGTAATATTTATACACGAAATCATATTTACATGACAAATCTGTTGAGCTATAGTATTAATTTCAGCCAAAGTAAATCTGTCTTTTCGTATATGAAGACGGGTATACAGTGATATGCCTCTACATACATTAGTCACTACTCTCAATTGAGGAGATTTTAATTAGACTTTTCTGTGCTTGCCTCTAATAAAATGCTTATCGCCATTCCATTCTTGACTATCCTTTCGCTTATTTATTATTACTGTAAAGAAAAACAGCTCACAAAGTATATTTTCGTATTTTCTTATTATCAAATAATAGTAATTTTACTTTTTCAAAAA
>NW_012026798.1:3470942-3473479 GCF_000956235.1 Wasmannia auropunctata | reverse complement strand
ATAGTATAGAATATAAATAGTTTCAACAAAATTGATGAAAATGAAAGAAAGGTTATAAATTTTCAATTAGATATTAATTATATATAGCCAGATTGTTTCACAATTTTTATTAATGTTTTATAATTTACCAAATTATATAACTTACGAGAGGTGCAAATCACGTTGTTTTCTATTTTACATAAATATTTAAAAAAACATGCAATAATTTGCTCAAGATTTTGTAGTAACTGTCGAATTCAATTGTATTAAATAAATATTTGTAATAATTAATAAACAGTCGCGAACCCTTGCTAATGAATATTTATTTTAATCTAAAAAGAATATTTAATGTACAGTCTTATAATAACATTAAAATAATATTTTCTCTTATTTATTTACAGATTAATTTTTATTTTGAAATTCTGATTCTCATCAACAGAGATTAATTTTTAGTTACAACAGGCATAAGGAGAGGTACACATAAACAAGTAAGAGCACATATTAAAATTTTTAAAAAATGCCAAAAATAAAAAGACAATATTATCGACGAGCTAAAGATCTGTCAGATTCAACGATTAATATGGTACAGAGGATGCATATTTGTAATTCAACTTTATTGGAAAGCGCATCCTCAAGTTCAAGTAACAATGTTTCATTACATAAAAATTTCGATTGTGTAAAAGTATCAAATCATTTCTCATTAACGCAGAACGTCTGTAGTAATAATCATCAATTAAACGACGATTTGAATTATCCTGAACAAGTATATAGTAATTCTAATTCTGAAGAAAGCGGCGATGTTTCAAACAATGAATCAATAAATCACATCGATTTTAATATTAATGAAGTAATTAACAATATTAATGTTCGTGCATCTGTTAATCTCGACAATTCGTCTAGTTTTATATTATGGTTTCAAGAATGGGCTATTAAAAATTGTATACCTCATACTGCACTAAACGAATTAATATCAGGTTTAAAATCTAAATATCCAGAATTGCCTTCAGATGCGCGTAATTTATTGAAAACTCCCAGAAAAATAAATCTACGAGACGTAAGACCAGGGAAGTATTACCATTTTGGTTTAAGTAATTGTGTCAAACAACTTGTATCGCGATATTCTGTTCAACAAGTTGTTCGAGTTAATATTAATATTGATGGTCTTCCGTTATTTAAAAGTTCGAACAGTCAAGTATACCCTATTTTATGCAATTTAGTTGAAAATTACAATGATGTGAATATTGTTGGAATTTATTTCGGGAATGAAAAACCTGCAGATGCAAACTTATTTTTGAAAGATTTTACGGAAGAAGTAATAACTTTAACTACTCATGGAATAACAATTAATGATCAAATCTATTCATTTAAAATTAATGCTTTTATATGCGACGTACCTGCTAAATCTTTTATTGCATTTACGAAGGGTCACTCCGGTTATAATTCATGTACAAAATGTTTTGCGAAAGGTGAATATATTCATGATCGAGTCTGCTATCCATATTTAAATAGTTTTCCTTTAAGAACAAACAGTGATTTTAGACTAAAATTACAATCAAATCATCATACAGGTACATCTATCTTAGAATCAATTCCTAATCTAGATATGGTAAAAGATTTTCCATCAGATCCAATGCATTTGCTTTATTTGGGAGTTGTTAAGAAATTGATTGTAAAATTATGGTGTTTTAGAACACCACGATCTAAATTATCGTTTAACGAAATGTCTGAATTATCTAAATTGTTAGAAGTTCAAAAGGATAATATACCATGTAAAATTAACCGAAAATCACGATCACTATTTGAATGTAAAAGGTGGAAAGCAACTGAATTCAGGACATTTTTGTTGTATACGGGACCTGTTGCTTTAAAATTAGTTATTACTTATGATAAATACATTAATTTTTTAACTTTACACGTAGCTATTACAATTTTATCAAATTCAAAGCACATGAATTGTTATTCAAATTACGCTAAATCATTATTAGAATATTTTGTGAATACTTTCATCATTCTGTACGGTAAAGAAAATGCATCAATCAACATTCATAACTTATTACATCTTCATGATGACGTAACAAAATTTGGAACTTTGCAGGAATTTAGTGCTTTTCCGTTTGAAAATTATTTGCAGACAATATTAAAAATGATACGTAAAAATGAAAAAATACTGGAACAAATTGTTTGTCGAATAAGTGAACAAAATTCTTGTGTCAATAGTAATAAAAAACCAAAGACTGTTAGTATTGAACTTCACAATCCACATTTTAATGGTCCATTCGCCAATGATTTAAATTCACATTTAAATTTCCATACATGCAATCAATTCAGTAAAGTTACGTTTGAAAACTGTACATTAAAAACAAAAGAACCTGATAATTGCTGTTGTTACGTCCAAACCCCAGGATATTTGTTTCGGCTTGTAGATAGAGAGAGTGAGTCTCGTGCGTGAACGAGATGGAATTGGAAGTGGAGGGGGTAAGGGAGGACGTAACTAAGTAAGCTATCTCGCAGGTACGCACAGAGGCGCACGATGCGAGTCGAAGGCGCTTTGCAAAGGA
>NW_012026798.1:3468173-3470895 GCF_000956235.1 Wasmannia auropunctata | reverse complement strand
TACCGGACACCCTGTATATATGGCAAGTATTTATTTTTAATTCCCTTATTTCAAATGCCATTTCGCATATACAAATTAAGTTTTAGTAAAATTGTAACTTCATATTTGTTAATATTTTATATATGCAAACTTTATATTTATAAACAAAATATATCTTAACTAATACATATTCCATCTTTTTGACATCTATTAAAAAGATTTATACCATTGGTATACTTTTATTAGCAATTAATATTTATAGGTCATCGGAGCATCGGTTCTCGGACGAACACAAGGTTAAGCACGTTTCAGAAGGTTCATGGCTTGGATGGGTGACCGCTTTAGGAATTTCCGTAAATAAGTATATCGAATTGGCGATCATTTCTCATTCAGGGAATGATCAAGAATGCATCAAAAATTTATGCAATTTGACATCATTTTGACAAACTAAAATTTGATCTTATTTTTATGTCATTTTGATCTTTCTGTTCTCCTTGGGCAAGATTTTGATTTATGATCAATGTCAAATCGATTTCGCAGTTTGAATCGACAGGAGGTCGACGTGGGAGTCAAAAAGACATCGATGTCGATATCAATTTCGATCTCATTTCGAACCCACTTTTCGACGTCGAATCGACGTCGGGTCGACAAATTGTTTCTCTGGGAAAGCGGACGGAGGAAACGCGGGGGAGGGGAAGGTTATTGACACACAGTTCTACGTTTGCCGGAGCAGGGTCAACCCTAGCTTTAGTGAAGAGTATCCAGCTGGATTTGGAAGAAGATAATTCCAAACCCTAATTGCTTCTTAGGAACTACCAAACGTTGTCAAGCGCCTCCTGCAACACCGAGGCAACCCTTCCCACAGATTTATCTGTGGCAAGAAGGACGATATCATCCGCATATTGCAGGATGCGGACGCCCTGTGGGATACACCTGAATATCAGCCTGAAATAGATGTTAAAAAGTATCGGGCTAAGGGTTGAACCCTGAGGGGTGCCTTTATACGAAAAAAGGGGCCCTGCAGCTCACCTTCCTTTACTACGAAGATTTTCCTCATACTTGTGAGATTCTCAACAAACTTCCGACATTTTGCAGGGACACCTATGTCCGCGAGATCTTGGATCAGAAGGTCCGGGCAGACGTTATCGAACGCACCCTGGATATCGAGGAAAACCGCGATGGAGTGTTCCCCTAATAGAAAGCCTGAATGAATGAAGTTAGTGAGGGCGCAATAAATTGTCCGCGCAGGATTTACCCGGGCGGAAGCCACATTGGAAATCCGAAAGAATGTGCCTCGACTCAAGCAGCCAACTAAGCCTGTAACAAATAATTTTCTCCATGATTTTGAGCAGGCAAGAAAGGAGCGAGATCGGCCTTAAACCTCCAACTTTAGGTAGGAAGATAACTAGAGAGATATACTAATCCTCTGGGAACCAGCCCGAGGTGAGTATGAAGTTGTAGATTTCTAAGAGCTTAGAGAAAAAATTAAGTGGAAGCGATTTGATCATACCATAATCTATTTGGTCAAGGCCTGGAGCCGACTCGGATTTGGAAGAGTCTATAGCTGTGTTAATTTCTTCTAGCGTGATATTCAGATCCAGCTCTGAAATGAGGCCGGGGTTAACAGCGTCTTGAGATTCCATATTTTCTAAAGATGTTCTATTATCGCAGCGACATGAGTCCGGACAAAGTTTGGAAATGGCCTTATTCAGTTCCGCGGGGGAGATGCCAGATGAGAAGCCATCATTGTTGTCGTTAAGATTACGGTTTCTAAACATTTTGATCATTTTCCAAAGCTTAGATGTGGGTGTTTTATTATCAAACGTACTGCACAGCTTTTTCCAACTTTGCCTCTTTAATTTTTTGAGCGACTTGGCAACTGACGCCGAAACTTTTTTATAATTGGTGAAGTTTTCCATGGAGAGGTGATTTTTAAAAAGACTCATGGCCTCTTCCCTTTCGTCTATTTGCGCTTGACATTCTTCACTCCACCAAATGAGGGGAGACCTGTAATTTTTGACAGAGATTGAACGGGGTGTCAGGCTCTTTTGAGAACATAATGTCGAAAGGTTGGATTTGATTATGCTAACGAAGCTGTCATACGCTCCCGAGTCCTCTGTGACACGTAAATCGGAAAGAGTCCCTTCGTCTTTCAGGAGACCGAGGTGGAAGCGTTCCCTCTGGTACTTATTTAGTTTGATCTTATAAATGAACCTTTTCTTCGGCCTCAATTCTCCACCTAAATCAATTGCAAGAGGGAAGTGGTCACTGCCCATTGTCTCTGAGAGCCTACGGTAGAAACAAAGAGGAGCAAAGTTTGGAGTAGCTATTGCGAAATCTATTATTGAAAGCGAGGAGCGGGGGGGAGGGGGGGAGGGTTAGCAGCGTCGGCAGCCTATTGTTGAGAATAAGAAGATCAAGGTCATCTATCACCTTTAGCAATGCAGTACCCGTACTATCCGTCCTACTATCGCCCCAGGACGTATGGTGCGTGTTGAGGTCACCAACTAAAAGAGCGCTTTTATGCAGCGTAAGTAAATTGAAGAGAGAGGCAAAAGCAGCAGCAGAGGTACGTTGACTGGGGTGCCTGTAAGCATTTATAATAAGCACGGGTTCTTCAAAACAGTTTAACTTGAGACCCACTATTTCCAGCGAGCCGTGTAGAGGTGGTTTTGGCAGAAGCGGTGAAAAACTAATTACGTCAGTAGATGTATAAGGCGGGTTCTAACTAGGGAGCTCCGAG
>NW_012026798.1:3466095-3468123 GCF_000956235.1 Wasmannia auropunctata | reverse complement strand
TACTGCCATCTCTTGAGCTCACCCGCGGATTTCTTCGTAAGTACCTCCCGCGATTAGCGCTCCCTTTCGCCATTAACGCATCGCTCTTGTCACCATCGCTCGTTTTTGCATCTCGGTCGTTCTGTCTTGCTTCTTCTTCCTTTAGCTTCGCTTTAAGGACTTCTAGCGTCGGTATATCATCACGTGACTCCATAGCTACACTGAAATTTTCATATTCTTCCGGCAGAGAACTTAACAGCATTATGGACAATAATTCATCCGGGATTTCGATGCCTGATTCTTCCAGCTGCCCAGCCTTGCTCGTGAACTCATTCACATGTTGCGTTATTGTCACGTTCGCTTTCTTTTTCATTCTCAACAATTGTTTGTATAATGTTGCTTTTCTCACCGGGCCCTTGGATTCGAAGATCCCCTTGAGACAATCCCAGGCTCCTTTCGCGGTCTCAGCTTTCTTCACGTGATTCAATTGACTGTGCGAAATACTTAGATTTATTAATGCCAGAGCTTTCGAGTCCTTTTTTATCCAATCTTGTGCATTTTCCGGCGGCTTGACTTCTGTGCCGTCAACATATTGCCATAGGTCGTTATACACTAGTATACTTTTCATTTGTACTTTCCATAATTCATAGTTGCTCTCCGTTAATTTTTCGATGTGGGAGAAGCCGTTTGGGGACGCCATTTTTTTGAGACACTGTTTCTTGATTCTTAATTCACACGCGCAGTGGAAAGATCCCTGGGCCCATAACCTGTCAGGAATCTGACGTTTTGGGGCAAAGTTACGATGTAGATTCTTTAGGGTTACACTTGAACAAAAGATTTATTTGTGTCGACACTTGTACAAAGGATATAGAAAAGAAACTTAGTTTGGCGCGTTCACACACGGTGACCGCCGGATGAAAAAGAAGGACGACGGGCGAGAGTAACATAAAAATATAGACGTGAAAAATAATAGAAAAATCTCGCCCTATAACAGTAGCGTTAATAAACCCATCCTTGGCGAACCAAGTATAATTATGGCACACATAGATCTACCATTCTAACAAACACAAATGATATGTATCGTACTCGCGAAAATTAATTATACATGAATTTCGGCGAAAGCGACAAATGTACATTTTCGATTATTAATCAATTTATGATAATTAATCAATTTATTATGCTGACTGATTAAGAAAATCATATTCCGCAGTGATAAACCAAAATATGTATTTTTTGTTATACTTTTTCCTACACATATTGATTAGATTATAGAAAGTGAGCCACAAACTAAATTTAAAGTACTTTTACTTTTACTAATTATTTCAGCGTCATCTCTTATCAAAGTCACTGATGACTTAACACCCCTCGTATGTGTGCATATGGTTTAATGTTATCTATTTGAAAAAATTTTAGGCAATTCTGTACGATATTAAGAAATTTTTGTTGGAATTAGATTGTTTTTTTTTTTTAGAAAAATGTTAATTTATTTCAAAAATGTTTAAGTTCAAATTTAAAAAAAGAGATTTAAGAAATAGTGCAAGTTTCTGATTTTCTAGCAGAAATTACAAATTTTTGTAAAAAAATCTAATTTCAACAAAAGTTTTGTAATATCGCACAGAATCACCCTACAGTATTTTATAATAACATTATTATAATAACATATTTATAATAACATATTTATAATAACATTATTTTATAATAGTAAGTGATGCTTTAATTTTGTTGAGAAGTGTATATTTAATGTTATCTATATAAATAGATAAAAAATCTAATTTCAACAAAAGTTTTGTAATATCGCAAAGAATCACCCTACATTATTTTGAATTTTGTCTATTTTTGGAGGGTAGAGTAAGTAATGCTTTAATTTTGTTGAGAAGTGTGTAATTATCACATGCGCAAATATTACCCTTACGGAAAAGACCGACTGCCGAGGTATTACTGGCTACTACATAAAATATCACACGAAACTACTGGAAATATTATTGGAAATTACATAGACGTATTACTGACAATTACACAGAAGTATTACTGCTGTGTGTGATTTTTTCG
>NW_012026798.1:3465664-3466075 GCF_000956235.1 Wasmannia auropunctata | reverse complement strand
TAAAAGAATTAAAGCATTGAAAAAACATAAATTAAGCGTGGAAAATAATTTATTAAAACTTACGGTCTCTCGATCGCCTCATCCTTCAGCGGAACGTAGAAATTCATGGTAGTCGAAAGAGAGACCAATCTGGCACCTCTCTGTCAAAATCTAGCACCACTCTGTCAAACGTTCTTTCGAATACTGATTTCAAAGTGCGACAGACAATCCCACGGACCGGCAGTTGTATATCTATACACACCGCCTCTTCTATAAATGCCCAGCTTTGTCCATCGTGGCGATTGAACGAAACTCTTATACCCCTGGCGTTAAATTCATCGGGATCCTTGTCTGATTGGCGGAAAAGGAACGAATTCCACCACACATCGAAATGTGACTCAATTTCCGTGTAGCGTGACTCCTTTCTACGTA
>NW_012026798.1:3463895-3465644 GCF_000956235.1 Wasmannia auropunctata | reverse complement strand
GCGTTGCGGGTGCGGGATGCGCGGGGACGGGGGAACCGCGTCGTAGATGCGGGGTTCGCGGGGAAGAGGGAACCGCGTCGTAGATGCGGGATCCGCGGGGAAAGGGGAACCGCGCTCGCGTTCGCGCTCGCGTTCGCGCTCGCGCTTGCCGCCGCTGCCGCCGCCGCCGCCGCTTCTTCGCGTACCGCTACCGCCGCCGCCGCCGCCGCCGCGTTCGCGCTCGCCGCGTTCGCCGCCGTTGCGCACGGGCCCCACCCGTTATCGCTCGCGAAGAGGAATAAGGAAGAGTAAAGAGAAAATAATAATTATTAATATAATAGAGAAGAAATGTTATATTTTACCGAAGAATATAGTTAATGAAGATACTAGCCGCGGGGTCGCGAAAGGGGGTTCCAGCGCAGGCCCCGTTGCAATTTTCTTTCTCCCTCCCGCGGTATCTCTGTCCCACCAGTGATTCTCGCGCGCGATGTAATTCGATGAAGAGATAAGGAACAAAAAAATTTAACACATAATGTATATTTAATTGACAATGTATATATTTAGCACATGATTAATACATTTAACACATGATGTACATAATTAATTATGGAACGCATCGTGCACAATATGATCTGTCGCGTAAGCTATGAGTTCACATTCAATAAGCGACGTTTTATCATATACGTTACGCAAAATCGTTATTGCATCGTCTTTATTCACGATACAATTGTGACGTAAATAATCAACAAAATGTTTAAACTTATTACTAACGGCGTCCGTATTTTGATTTAAATTAAAGTATGCCTGCTCAACGCAATGTTCGAGTTCGAATATAAAAAGCATAGTCGACGGTTTCATATACATACAAGTATCATTCAGCGCCAATTTTACAATATTTTCATTGCGTATTTTTACGAGATCTATAACTAAATCTTGAATTCGTAGCGATGACGGGACGCTTGACTGCAGAAATTGTTCAATATCCATACGTCTCTCGATAAACATCCTCCACATTCCATAAGGCAGGATAATGTAATTGCCTCGGTTGTCACCAATAAGTATTTCCACATGAGATATAGATCCGACACTGATTCCAATATCCAAGTATTTAAAATTAGTGGTTGTTAAAGCGAATCTTCTTCCCAATATATGAGGCATCTTCGTAATATGAGACGCAATTCTATAAAAGAATTAAAGCATTGAAAAACATAAATTAAGCGTGAAAAATAATATATTGAAACTTACGGTCTCTCGATCGTCTCATTCTTCAGCGGAACGTAGAAATTCATTATTGTCGAAAGTAGCTAGGCCAATCTTGAACCACTCTGTCAAACGTTCTTTCGAATACAGATTTCAAAGTGTGACTGACAATCTCGCGATACCTCATACTTTTATATGTAAACTCCCCCTCCAATTCACTGTGACAAAGTTTGATTTTTCAAACAGCCATAATGCCTAGCGATGAAATCACATTGCCAAACACGCATAAAAATTGCAATTTAGCATTTGGTGAAGCGCCGATGTACGGCAGCTGTGACACAATAGATTCGCGTAATATAATATTTATTCAAGGACAAATAATATGTTTCACTGCATCGAACACGTGTTAAAAAATGCAATTCAACAATTTGATCAGCTGTCACATAATACTTTCGTGTAATATAAGATTTTTATAAAGACAATTAAAATATCGGTGAGATTATCATGTTAAAATGCAATTAAGCATTTTGCATAAGCGCCGATGTACAACGGCTGTCACATAATACTTTT
>NW_012026798.1:3463251-3463875 GCF_000956235.1 Wasmannia auropunctata | reverse complement strand
GTCAAAAAATGCAATTAAGCATTTTGATCTAGCGCCAATGTACGGCAGCGAGATCACGTCACGAAATCAAACGATATCTGCAACATTTGCGAAAAATAGGCCACACCCATTAGTTTCGGTATATATTGTAAAGATTTTGATACACCTCATCAGTGGTGAGATTTAATGCAAACAAGTGATTGTGAAAATGTAACTCTTGTTATTGAACATCGAAGAAATGATACCACCAAACGATTACATGGAGGCAGAAGTAGCGCATGAGGAAGATGATCAAGAATTGATGGAAATAGAAGATTTTTCAGATGACGCAAGTAACGATAGTGGTATGGACAACGAAGTGATCGAATTAGAAAGACATGGATTATTGTATCCAGATGATGTCTATGATCTGCATATCACAGATGTAATGTGCATGCTTGAGTTCTATTATATAGACGAAGAAGACGAAAGTTTGAGAAGATACTGTTCCTCATGTGTCATTAGAGGGAATAATCAATTTTCATATCTTCGTCTCTTGCGAAGACACACTACCGAAGAATTTATACTCCACGATGGTTATTCATGCTGGGGATGTGAATGTCCGTTGTTTCAAATAATGCCATGTAACATGTGCCCTATTTGCAA
>NW_012026798.1:3459836-3463198 GCF_000956235.1 Wasmannia auropunctata | reverse complement strand
AATATCTGTTACATGTAAATCTTCTTTTGTGAATTATATTGCGTTTTTTGCAAACCACTCAACTGAGTATTCACTGCAGAGGTGCGTGCTCCCCACTGCCATAAACCAAAATTCCAACAGGTTATGGGCCCAGAGCCACGTGTTGAGCGCGAAATAAAATTAGCTAAAAAGTTCAAATTGCAGAAGGCAGTAACTAACAATTTGTAGAAAGTGAAAAGTTAAAATGTGTGCGGCCTCAAATGCGACTGGCTCATCGATGCTGGACAGTATCGACAAACTGAAGGATGCGGATGGATATCCCCTCTGGAGATTTCAGATACAAATTCACATGGAAGCAGCGGATCTTCAGGACGTCATAAAAACGGAGCCAACGCCTGAACAGTTACAATCAGCAGACTGGAAGAAAAAAGATGCCAAGGCAAAACGAATAATCGTAAGCACGTTGGAGAAACAGTCATTAATACATATAATCACATGCATTACTAGTTATGAGATGTGGCGAAAATTAAAGAGTATTTATGAAAGAGATTCACAACATCAGAAATGCGTTCTTATGCAGGAATTTTTCGAATATAAAAGGAGAAGTGATTCTGACATGGCCACATGTATAACAGAATTAAAAAACCTAGCTTTCAAACTTAAGAGTCTCGGTGAGGAAATAAGTGACACGATGGTCATGTCTAAAATATTGACAGCGTTACCGGAGAATTACAGATTTTTTGCTAGTGCGTGGGAATCGACCTCTTCTGCGGAGCGAACGATAGTAAATCTAACTGCGAG
This sequence comes from Wasmannia auropunctata, assembly GCF_000956235.1. Taxonomy (NCBI): domain Eukaryota; kingdom Metazoa; phylum Arthropoda; class Insecta; order Hymenoptera; family Formicidae; genus Wasmannia; species Wasmannia auropunctata. Next base: position 3,462,418 of record NW_012026798.1, on the reverse strand, counting down.
ACTTTTAGCGGAAGAAGCCAGGAACCGCTCGGACGGAGAAGAGGCGGTGGCATTCAAGACGGAAGAGAGAAAATGTTACAAATGTAACATGAAGGGTCACCTAGCGCACGCGTGCAAGAGGAGAGATGCTACTAAGAAAGGCAATGACATAAAATGCTTCAATTGTCACAAAACCGGTCATGTAGCAAAAGACTGCAGAAAAGGTTATTTAAAATCTTGTAGAATATGTAAAAAGTCAAATCACTTGGAAAAGGACTGTTTTTTTAGAAAGGGAAAGGGTGAATCAGCAAGAGAGGATATAAGGTAGCTTTTCTAACCAGCGCAGATGAAATTGACGGATGGATCGTCGATTCCGGATCAACGTCTCACATGACGAACGACCTAGCAAAATTGAAGGACGGACGAAGAGCAATAACAAAAGTCGGTGTAGCAAACAAAGAAGGAAACATGATAGCAAAGAAGACTGGAACGGTTGACCTTGGGAACTGTGAGTTAAACAACGTACTATACATACCAGATTTAAGAAGAAACCTTTTGTCCGTTGGTGCAATAACGCAAAAGGAAGGAAAAGTAGAATTTTACGAGGATGAGGTAACAATAAGTAAAGATGAGAAAACAATTTTCAAAGGAAGAAGGAATAGTGCGGGATTGTACGTAATACAAGACGATAAAGACACAGAAAAAGCAATGACGTCAATAAAGAAACCTTCAGTAAAATTATGGCACGAGAGATTAGGTCACTTAGGTACAGATAATATGGTAAAGTTGCTCAACTTATCCGAAGGGATTAAATTAACAAAGAGTGAGATTAAGGAACAGTTATTGAATTGCGAGACATGTATACAAGCGAACCATGCACGAATGCCATTTGGAGACCAAAGGAAAAGGGCAACGCGACCGCTGGAGATAGTTCACACGGATGTTTGTGGACCAATTACCCCGCAGACGTGGGACAAAAACAGGTACTTCGTTACTTTCTTGGACGATTACACCAACTATGTTTCAGTCTACCTCATGAAAGAAAAAGCAGAAGTGTTTGAAAAATTAAAAGAATTCTTGATACAAGCGGAAGTAAAATTAGACACCAGGACTGTTGAGATACGCTGCGACAATGGTAAAGAATACTCTAGCAAAGAATTAAAAAACTGGTGTAAAAATAAAGGTATTTTTTTGAACTACACTCCTCCTTATACTCCTCAACTGAACGGCAAATCCGAACGACTAAACCGAACATTAGTCGAGAAGGTAAGAGCGATGATTTTAGGAGCAGAAGAGAACAAGATGCTTTGGGGAGAAGCTGTAAGAGTTGCCGCTTATTTGCATAATAGAAGTCCGACAAAAGCAAATACGCAAACGGCATATGAAATGTGGAATGGAGAAAAACCAAATTTGAAACACCTAAGGATTTTCGGTAGTACAGCGTATGCAAAGGAATTGGGACAATTGAAGAAATTAGACAAGAGAAGCAAAGCCGTGAAATTGGTAGGCTATACGCAAACGGGATATCGATTATGGGATTCAGAAAAAAGGAAGATAATTGTGTCGCGAGAGGTACACTTTATTGAAGAGGAGAGTAAATATATTAAAGAAGGGAGTAAAACTGTACTACACGGGGAGGACCTGGATGAAGAGGAAGAGGAGATAGCAAGTGAAAAGGAGGACGTGGAAGTCACAGAAGAAGAATCTGAGGAAGAAACAAGCAAAGAGAATGTAATAACGGCACAAAAAAATAACAACAGCTCACCAAAACAAGTAGACAACATACAAAGGAGAACTAAAAGACAAACGAAGATACCAGATAGATATACTACTCAAGCATTCTTAACATATGAAGAAGTGATGAACAGCGAGGATAAAGAGAGATGGATGATGGCGATACAAGAAGAAAAGAACTCGTTAGACAAGAATAAAATTTGGGAACTAGTAAATGCTGATGAAGCGAAGGGAAAAAAATGCTTAACGAGCAGATGGGTCTTCCAAATCAAAGAAGAAGGCAAGTATAAGGCCAGACTTGTAGGAAGAGGATGCGAACAGGGAAACATAGATTATGCGGAATTGTATAGCCCTGTAGTCAACAGTGCTACACTGAGAATGCTATTCGCCCTAGCAGCCCACTACAAGTGGAATTCTATAAAATTTGATGTAAAGACCGCTTTTCTCTATGGAGAATTGGAGGAAGAAATATTTATGCATCTGCCAGGATTTCAGAAACAAAAAAGCAAAATCTGCAAGCTCAAAAAAGCGTTGTACGGTCTCAAGCAGGCGTCACACACATGAAACAAGAAATTTACGGAGACACTTAAAAAACAAAGACTAAGGCAATTGCTCACGGAAAAATGCATATTCAAAAGGGAAGATAATTCGGCACTTCTGGCAATTTACGTAGATGACGGCCTACTGTTTGGTGAAAATTTACACGATCTGAAAAATCTACTTTTTAAGTTAAGAGATGTTTTCGACATAACTTTTAATGAAAATCCTAGATCTTTTTTAGGCTTAGAGATTGAGAAACGGAAAGATGGCATTAAGATTAACCAACAAAACTACTCGGAGAAGGTCTTGGAATTTTACGGCATGAGCAA
>NW_012026798.1:3458687-3459676 GCF_000956235.1 Wasmannia auropunctata | reverse complement strand
ATAAGTTTAATCCTTTGCACGCGGGGTGTCATATTCAGTTACCGCGAGAAATTATAACAAAGAAAGCAGTCGTGAACGTGCAATCTATAGACAATGCATGTTTCGCATGGTCAGTGGTGGCGGCTCTATATCCAGCTAAAAGTCACGTGGATCGGGAATCGTCGTATCCGCATTATAAATCTGTGTTAAATCTCAAGGACATTGAATTTCCAATGACTTTAAGTCAAATAAAAAAGTTTGAGAATCTCAACGCAATCTCCATCAACGTATATACCATCGAGAACGTGGAACAAGTATCGATCCTACCGATTCGCCTCGCTGACACGAAGAAGGAGAAGCATGTCAATTTACTGTACGTGGAGAAAGATGGTGTGGGACATTTCACATGGATCAAGAATTTGTTCCGCCTAGTTAGCTCGCAACTGAGCAAAAAGAAGAATAAAAAATACATTTGCGATAGGTACGTATAATAAAAATTTAAAAAATTTTTTTGAAATAACAATAAACAATTCAACAATGTAAATAAAATAAATTGATTTTTCAGATGCCTGCACTATTTTAGTTCGAGCGAAAAGTTGGAGGTCCACATCAAAGACTGCGGGGAGATGAACGAATGCGCGATCAGGTTACCAAGCGAAGACGACAAGTGGCTAAGTTTTAACAACTACAGCAGGAAGGAACGTGTCCCGTTTGTCGTGTATGCCGACCTGGAATGTATCCTGACAAAAATGGAAAGAGATCCGGAAACACCGAGCTACAAATATCAGCATCATCAAGTATTTAGCATAGGTTATTACGTACACTGCTCGTATAATGACGCGTTATCGACGTATCAGTTTCGCCGCGATACGGATTGCGGTGCATGGTTCGCCGATGAATTAAGATGTTTAGCACACAAAGTAAAATCTATTATATCCACTAATGTATCCATGGCAGATTTCACGCGAAACGATTGGGAAAGATTTCACAACGACTGAACTCCAGTCACT
>NW_012026798.1:3447080-3458634 GCF_000956235.1 Wasmannia auropunctata | reverse complement strand
TGTTTAATTAATGGAACTATAGTAGTTATTAAGAATTTTATTTCGAATAATGAAGGTACTTTTTTAATTGGACAGAAATTTAAGTCATTCACTGATTTTTATTCTGAACCCTGTAAATCATCTAAATTGGGCATTTATTTAGTCAATGATCTCGGAAACTTGCAGACATGGAATTTAGAGCAAATTGCATATAAATGTTTAAAATTAAACTATAAAAATCAGTATGTTGTGTTTCCTCTTTTACACTTAAAATAATATATTTACAATGAACGTATATAGTCTAGACCTTCTTAAGTTATTGCTATGTTTCTAATATTATCAATACAAAATTTATAATACATGTAATACTATCAATTTTAAATTAGTAAACATGAAAATACAAATCTTATAATTTTTAAATAAAAACTGATGCTTTTAATTTTGATTTTTTATTTTTATATAACACGGTTTTTCTTTCTATTGCTGCTTTTCTTAAAAGAGACAGAAGTTGCGTTCAGTAGAAAAAGAAACTATGCAGTTATTGTAAGATTCTTTAATATGATTGGTTTATACATTTAGTTCCACTGAGGAATTAAGAACAAATACCTGTCATATTAAGAAATTATACAACAGTTGCAAAGCTATTATTTCCGCTGAATGCAGTCAAAGACGGGGTGAGAAAGAGAGGGGGGAAGAGAAGGAGGGAGGAAGGAAAAGAGGGAGGAAAAGAGGAAGAAAAGAAGGGATCACAGTGGACTACTCGAATACTGTTCTCATTGTTTACAGATTTAAAAAATGCCAGGATCGTCATGGACGGTGGTAAAATTTAACGACGAAAATTTAGTCGAAGCTGTACCAACTTCATGGATTTTTAACAAACAATGTTACTGGCCACCTTTTCAGCGCGATAAAGTGATAACAGCAATCCGAAAGAATGAAGAGCCAAATACACATTGGCCTTCATATGAAGTGACAATTTTTCGAAACAGCACTTATGGTAATCAAGTATATCATATATTATAATTATATGTATCATTTTTATCTAGAATAAATTTTTTTGAAACTGAATCTATTTTATATTGTGGTATATGTTAATTGAATTACTATATATAATGTTAATTTAATATCCGAACTATTTTATGTAAAAGCTATAAAATTATTTAGTTTTGTTCATTAATAAAAACTGTTTGTTATGTTGATAAATATGAAACTTAATTATAATTAATATACTGATATAAATTGAATATTACTTTTTATATTTTTGTTAGATAATTATATGACGGCAAGAGAGAAGTGCAGGAAAGCTGAGAACACATCAGATTTAAATACCGAAATTTCAGGTTGCGAAGAAAAGAAAAAAAGAAAAATTTATAGAAAAAGACAGTTTTCATCTTCTTCAGAAGATGAGGAATATAATAACAGGTCCCTGCCAACGCCTCCTCTTTTAGAAGGTTTGTTTAAATATTAATAATTTTACAAAACAAATTTGTTTTTTAATAATAAAATAGAAAAGAGTTAGGGCAGCATCTCTGCAATTAGTCTTTTATAGTATCTAGGTTCACGGTCTAAAATTTTAACATTTTTTCAATCTATTGAATGTTGTAAGTTGATGTATTCAGTAATAACAAAGTGCTTATTAGAGTCTAATTTAATATTTTTACAGTTTTTATTAACTCTTGTTTTTAGTTTTCTCTTAATTTGACCAATGTATGACGCGTCACAATCTTTACAATATAATTTGTATATATAACCTTTGTTTTAAACATACGAGTAATTATTTTATAATTTGAATAAAATGTAAATTATGTATATAAATTTTTGGGAATGGTTATTATTTAATTGTTTTTTTGATATTCAGTGGAAAGTAATATTTGTTCTTTCTTCGGATTGTCAAAGCCAATTATTACGTTATAAAAAATTATCGCCCTTTTGTATACAAAATTTTATTACGTATAAAATATTCTTTAATTTCAAAAGCATTGCATTTATAAAGTAACTTAAAATAACATTACCTAAAACATTAAAAAATGTTTAATAGTAAATTTTTTAAAAGTGTACATATATGTTAGTACAATCTTTTTATTATTTTGGTACGATGATTTTTTACTGACATGCAAAGTTTCAAAATAACAATTTAAAAAAATGCTTTTTTTATGTGCTTAAGGTTAAAGCAAATTCAAAAAATATAAAATAAAAACTGATTTAAAACTGTTTCTTTAATCTAAAATAAAAAAAAAATATACAGTAATTTTTTTTATCAACATATTAAACTTTTTACATATTATTTCCGCAGGTTCTCCCAAACTTTTCAGAGATTTTATGTGCGTGTGCGTGCGTGCGTGCCTGCGTGCGTGCGTGCGTGCGTGCGTGCGTGCGTGCGTGCGTGCGTGTGTGTGTGTGTGCGTGTGTGTACACATGTATATACAATATATATTTCTTTTAAGTGTATTTTTCATTATACTAAATAAATATTTTATTTTGTAACAAATATTTATTTACATATTTTTTAGATTGCGAAATGAGAAGAGATGAAATTAATAAAGACATTGCGCAAACATATAACGTGAGAAATAAGATTGCAAAAATAAATTCTAAAGAGTCTTCTCAATCTCTCAGTACATCTTTGAGAAAGCTTGATTATGTGGAAGGTATAGATTCATTATTAACAATTTCTATAAAGTAATTATAACGTTATCATATATAGGTATTACATTATTTCTCAAAAAATGTCTATGAGAAAATGTATAATAATTAAATTACATCATGTGAAATTCTTTTGAATATATTAATGTATCTAAAGACGCAATTTTATAGAAAAAAAAATATATATATATATATATATTTATATTTATATAATAATATTAATAAATAAAAAATATTTAAAATCGTTAATAATTCTTATGTACGCATCTTTACGCTTACAAGACTAATGTGGGTAAACCAGAGCAATTTTTCCATTAATCGGGAATCCTCGTGACATTCTTGTCTGTCTCGAGCATTTGAATTATCCACGTGTGTGTACGTGTTTTTCAGATCCGCGATCTATTCTAATTCTCGTTGTGCATTTTGTAATCGCGGCTTTGCATTAAGATGACTTTACAAGAATCTTGTGTTCTATTAAATAAACAATAAACTGTTTGTGTACTTAATTAACTGTTTTGTTTTAGCTTTTTTTTCCAATACAGTATATTAGTTATTTTTTAAAACTAGCTCCGATATTTCACGGAAGTCTAAGTTCTTTTTCAAGACTGAGATATATATTAAACGAATATCTTAATTAGTGTTTAAAGATATAATAAAGGAAGATTTTAAAACAAGTTAAATTTTTGTGCTAAGAAAATATTTATATTAATGAACAAATAATTTAATATAATTAAAATGTTTCATTTACATTTTGTTATTTGTATGTTATAATATAATGTAATATACGTACCGTTTTTTAGCATAAGAAAAATTTTAGTTTGATTCATAAACTCCTCTTTATTAGATTTGAAGTATTATTATTATCATAAAAGATAGAAGTTTAAGTGTTTGAAATTCCATAAGAGACGCGTGACATTTATCATTATTATTGTTATTCAAAAAATATTTGTTTTATATATCTAAATTATTAAACTAATTTAATTATTTTATAACAATGTTGAAAACTACAGGTAATCAGGTGGTTGCAGAGAAGAATAATAACAATTTTGTTAACTCACAATCAGACATAGAAAATAATTCTTTATTGATAAATTCTGTGGAATGCACATGTCAGTTGTGTCCAACACATGCTCAGATGCAAAATAAAAATGGTATATATTTTATCTTTAGCTCATCATATATAATATGTTTATATAAAATTAATAATGATTGGTTTTTCAGAGATGTATTTTAAAGAGATAATCCGCCAACAAAATTATTTTAAAGCTCAATTGTGGCAAACGTCTGAGGACATACGAGACATTAAAAATATTGGGCTAAATCAAACTCCTAATAACAGTATTCAAAGACAAGAATCAATTTTCGGTTCTTTCACGCTTCCATTAGAAACAGCACAAGATTTAGAAGAAGTCGAGCAATTTTTAAAAAACCAGGATAATTTTAAAACATCGGTAATATTTTTGTTTTAAATATTATTATCTTTTAGGTACAAATATCTATTTTGTTGTATTTGTAATTATAGACATGAAAATATTTGTAAATTGTTTATTATACATGTTCTTCACTGGTAGCTTAAATCAATATTATTGATTTTTATAATTTTATATGTATAGAGAGTTAGAGAGATTTAATATAGCAATTTAGTATATAGCAATGTATTTAATAAAATTCAAATAATAAATATATTGAATGTATTATATGAATTTCAATTTAAAAATGTATTGCAGGTTGCACAAGCATCGCGTATTGGGGGTAAACATTCATATGAATTTATAAAACGAAACTTGAGCCAACTTCTAAGTAATAAATTGGCAGAAAGATATAGTTGGTTAGGAAAGAAACAAAAAGAAAAATTTTATGAATTGAAATTAGCAGAAATGTTAATTGGTAAGCGATTAATATTATCTAAATTAATTTAAAAATTAGAAGTTTCCACTGTCTATTTTTCTAGGTTTTTGGATTATCATTAGGTTTTTTATTATCAATGTTCCACAAAGATTGTAATTTGCTTTATCAAGTTTTGAAAGCTCTGTGAGGACGATATTTATATAATCAGCTGATATTTAAGATTGCTTAAATTTTGGTTTCAAGTGATTTTAAGATTTTATCCAGTCAATAAAATAATCAATAATAATCAAATACAGCATTTTAAGATATCTTTAAAATGATAAATATAAATATTATGTTTAAATATGACATTAGACTATACGGTCCTGTACTGTGATACTATAAAATATCACACTATTATTTCAAAAGTGAAACAATTAAAAAAATTGAGTTTTTTAGAAAAGGAATAAAAATTACATTTCAACTCAACAGAAAATTACTGACTAACCAAATAATATTGAACGATATTAAAGGATAATATTCTGATATGACGAACAATAATATTCTTTTTTTGTCAATATTTGATTATAATTATCAGTAATTCGGTTAAATTAAAAAGCAGTTCTTTCTCTTTTTCTAAAAAACTTAATATTTTAAGTTGTGTGATGTATCATTTTTGAAGCAAGGATGCAGTATATTAGAATATCTATCAAGAATACAATAAACCACACAATTGGTGAAATTTTGATAAATAAGCAAATACAAATGATAACTCAGAAATTTCTAAAAGTAAGTAATTAACTTAAAAATATTTTCTCATTTATGCTTGATTTTATATGCTTCAGCTGCGGGAGAAGAGTACAATAAGACTTTTACAAGAAAGGATCTAGAAGAAGCCACCAAAAAATGGTTAAGAAGAGCAAAAGAAAGGTCTGATGCAACTGAAAAAAAACTTGCAAACCAGAACACACTAAATAATTGTAACTAATAAATTATATCTTTATACATAATAACGTTATACATAAGAAATATCATTCAATGTTATTTGATTAGTTAGTGATTTTCTGTTTAAAGTTGAAATATAGTTTTTATTCCTTAATTATATCTTTATACATAATTACATAAGCCTAAAAAAATATGTGATATTAGTACAACAAATATGTAAACAATATATAATAAATATTGTTATTATTCAATTAAAATATTAATACCAACAAATTGTATTATTTAATTAATTGTATTATTAGTTTTTACAATTATTTGCGCGATCAATACTTCCAATTATTTTTAATTAAATTTATAATTAAAGTACTTGCTGTAACAATGGACTAATCCATTTTGTAAAATTGGAGAAAATAAAATCTAGAAACATATTCAGAGGATAAAAGAGATGATAGAATAGATACCTTTTATTGTAAGTATATTTATTGGAATATGCATTCAGTTTATGCTTTGAATATGTCTTAAGAATTCATTTTCTCCGTTTTTACAAAATGTAAGTTAGTCCATTTATTATAGTATTCTCCAGTTACAAAAATGTCCAAATTTAGTCCATAACAAGTCCACAATAAGTCCAGAATGGATATATTTTGGACATTCTATGGACGTTCAAAGTTGTGACAAATGGATATCCCATGTATGTCCCGTGGATGTCCAACGGACTTTAATTTGACGTTATATGGACGTCCCAATGTCCAGAGGCAGATGTACACTGGACGTACATTGGACGTCCTTGTGCTGTCTGGGTAAGTTGTTCGATTGTGTCTATTTTTGAGTTTTCTAGCGTTGTTCTTTATTATTATTATTGTTAGGCTATACCCGTTTAGTAGTGTCTAGCTAGGATAAGATAACTCAAGCCCAAGTGTAGGCTCGCGTATGTGCTTCCTTCGGTGGTGTGTGGATGCCCCACTACCGAGACACCGTTGAGTTGAGTTGAGCCCGCTGGCTCCTCCTCCGGGTCTCTCGGATCTATAATACTGGAAGATTGAACGCGGACAACTGCGGAAAGCGATTGCTGTGGATCAAACAGCACGTGTACTAGGATTGCCTCTCTGGAGCGACGTTGGCCCGTGCACCCAGTGTTACGTTCTTCATACAAGGTTTTTTCCTGGGGAGCAGAAGGGCTAACGAGTGTGGAACTAACTGAACAAGATCTATTCCCAGCCCGTGAACCCCGTATCCGGGCATGGTGAGAGGGGGCAAGAGGGGGCCTCTTGGCAAAAAAGCCAGCCCTAAGACTAACAATATGGAAAGTCAAGCAAAGGGAAAAATCCCCTCGGGGCTTTGGACCCCTGAGGAACGGCGCGAGGAGGACTCTTGTCCCTGCCCTCCAGCGTCGATAGCATGCGAAGGGAGTGGGGTGGGGGGGACCACGACCCCCTCACTCAAACCGGCTATCGTGAGGATGGAGCGCGTTAATATAGCGGTAACTAAACTGACCGACGGGAGGACCATGCTGAAGGACCAAAGTGGATCGTTACCAGCGGACGTTAGTATGGAGGAGGCCGAGGAAGGCCACATCTTTGAGAAACCAGCGGATATCCCTGCGGGGAGTAAGAAGAAAATTAATAACCCTCCTGTAAGACCGGATTCTCCGGATCTGAAATTAGTGGAAACAACTGAGGCAGGTCCGTCGCCCAGACCAAGTACCCCTCGGAGCAGGGACTTGGAGTTTGTCTCGTACACGTCGGCTTCGAGACTTAGGAGGAATTCGGATTCTTCTCGAGCTTCGTCCAAAAGGAAAAGAAGAATAACATCGTCCCCTGAGGACTCTGACGACGAAAGGCAGCCCTTGGGGAGATTCACTGATGCACAGAAACAGGAGGTGAATGACCTCGTTGGCCAGATCGAAGAGCCTCTTCGGCCGACATGGCAGCACTAGCAAGTGAAGATCGCAGGAGACGATCCAAAAATATAAAAGAGTCTTTTGCCCATGCCATGAAGATCAAGACCTCGGCGGCTGCGGAGGCTATCAGGGTTCTGGCAATGAGGGCCTCGATGGATGGCGACTCCGGTTTTCTTCGAACCAAGATTCTGGGGCTTCAGCAAGAAATGAAGGACTTGAAAGAGAATAACCAGCGGCTTAGACTCGAAATTGAGAACCTACGAAGTGGAACATCAGCGCTCGAAAAGGCGACTGCGAGGAAGGATGGACAGGCAGGAGTAGTATCGCCTGGGCCGTCCGTTGAGTTCTTCAGCCCAATGGCGGATATGTCACACATAATGGAGGGCAGAGTAAATGTGAATAGGCGTGCGACTCCGGACAGGGAGAGAACTCCGGTCGGGACGAAGGATCTTCCTCCGAGAGCAATTAAAAGCCCCCCTGGAGAGGACTTCTTTGTCAAGCTAACCGCTGCTATCAGTGGAGCAGTGGCGACGGCCCTCAAGGAGCATCTGCCGGACACCCGCAGAAGCAAGCTCTCACAGGGTAAAGGCCCAAGACGTATACTTGATAAGCCTGGTCTGTTGGAGGATCGCCCCCCTCATCTGTGGTGACTGAGTCACAGACCGAGGATGATGGGTTTGTCCGGGTTAGAGCCACAAGAAAAAGAACACAGGAGAGAAGAGGACCGCGTACTGAGAGGGAGGAAACCCTACGAACTCCGGTTGTAGATGGAGCGCGTCTGGTAGAAGAGAAAGGGATCGCTGCGGAACGCCTACCTGAAAGAAGAAATGAGAGAGGTACAAGGGCGCCAAACCCACCCGCTACCCAAAGGGTGGATCCAGCGGCCGGTCGTGGACGCCTCTTGCGATCGGCGGCCGTAGCCATGGCATTCCCTGAGGGAATGAAATTCGCGGACGTGGTCAAAAGAGCCCGGGATAACGTAGACCTCAAAGAACTGGGGATTGAACACACTAGGCTCAGGACTGCAATGTCTGGGGCTGTGATCGTGGAGATTCCGGGCACTGACATGTCCCCGAAGGCGGACACGCTGGCGGCTAAGTTGCGTGAAACTTTTAAGGATTCGGGGGTCAGGATCTCAAGACCATCTCACAAGGGTGAACTTCGATTGTCTGGACTTGACGCCTCTATTGGCCCGAGAGAACTGAGAACGGCGGTTGCTGAGGCTGGAGGATGCAATGAGGACGACATCCTCATTGGATTACATTATGGGCCAGTCAAGGTCGACAAGAAATGGCCTCCGCACGGTGAGGACCCAGTGTCCACTTGATGCTGCGATGCGCTTGGCCCAGGCGGGTAGTCTACGAGTGGGGTGGTCCACGACGAAAGTGGACCTTCTGAAGAAAAGACCCGTCCAGTGCTATAAGTGCCTGGCTACTGGACACGTAAGAGAAAGATGTCCAAGTGATGTCGATCGGTCGCTGAGCTGTTTCAATTGCGGTACAGCGGGACACTTGGCCAGAGAGTGCAACAGACCGCCTACCTGCCCTATTTGTAGGGAGGCCGGGCGGAGGTACGATCACAGAGCTGGATCGGAGGAATGTCCCCCTTGCCCTCCCAAAAGAAACGCGAGTATGAGCCCAAGGCCACAAAGAACACCGGCTAATCGGAGTGACGTTGCCGGACCGAGTCGAGCGGAATAGGTAGAATAATACAAATTAACTTAAACAGATCGGTCGGTGCGCAGGATCTCCTCATACAGGTCATGCAAGAGAGGGGCTGCGGGCTTGCATGCCTACAAGAGCCCTATACCGTACCGACTGACCCAAGGTGGGCGAAATCAACTGAGGATCCTCCACTTGCAGCGGTAACTTGGAGTGGGTCACTGACTTCTGGCCCGGTCACTATCTTGGGACGTGGCCCGGGGTTTGTGGTTGTTAGATGGGAAAGGAAGGTCATAGCTTCCTGTTATTTTTCCCCTAACAAAGGTATCAGAGAATTCAAGGCCTATCTGCAGACGTTGACGAACGTCATTTCTAACTATGTAAGAGGCCCTCTAATAGTCATGGGTGACTTTAACGCAAGATCACATCTCTGGGAGGACACTCACCCTACATCGAGAGGAGATGCACTGGTGACCTGGGCGGCTGCCTTGGACCTCAGGTTGATCAACGAGGGGATGATTCCAACTTGTGTGAGACCACAGGGTCTCGATTGTCGATCTGACTTGGGTGTCGCCTGCTTTATTACCGACCATCAGAGCGTGGGAAACGAGGGCAGATATGGAGTCGCTATCGGACCATCGGTATATTTTCCTTACTTTGGATAGAGGAATGGAGAATCCTCAAAGTTGTGCCGCACAAGGGTTTCCTAAATGGAATACCAAGAGCCTAAAACCAGACTTACTTACGGCCAGCTTGACTGTGAACTACTGGCCGGGACTTGAGGAAATTGGAGCAACAGATCAGGCCGAACGCCTACAGCAAGCATTAGTCGAGGCCTCTGACCTGGCAATGTCACGGCATAGGTCGGCTAAGAAGAAAGCAATGTACTGGTGGAATGATCAGATAGCGGGTCTTAGGAAGGAGTGTAATCGGCTTAGACGCAGAGTAACCAGGGCCCATAGAAAGAGGCATGCGGCTGCGCCCTCCTTGGAACAGGACCTGGCTAGAGCCCGTAAGAATCTCAGAACAGCCATTAAGGAGGCCAAAAATGGAGCATGGAAAGAGCTTATGGCAACAATCGACCGCGACCCTTGGGGTCGCCCGTATAGAATTGTTACCGGGAAACTGCGCTCCCCCGAAAAGCCGGTGTGTGAGGCATTTCCCCCAGCTGAAATATCTCGGATTGTGTCGGGACTTTTCCCAAGAATGGATGACGAACTCCTGCCTAGACCAAGAGAGTTGGTTATCTGGAACGAAGACCAAGAAATTACCAATGAAGAGATCCAGTGGGCTGCAAAGAAAGTTAGGCGTAGTGGTAAGGCTCCGGGTCCCGATGGAATCACGGGTGGTGTCATCAGGGAAGCTCTCCCTGAAATAGTGGGGCCACTCAAACGCTGCTTCACGGCATGCCTGCGGGAGGGAATTTTCCCCGCATGTTGGAAGACGGCGAAGCTCGTGCTGCTGAGAAAGCCGGGAAAGCCGGATGGGGTGCCATCCTCATACCGCCCCATATGTCTCATTAACGAATTGGGGAAAATGTTAGAACGAATAATTGTTAGAAGAATAAGAGCGAGCCTCCGAGAGGGGACTGGGATATCCGAACACCAGTTTGGCTTTCGAGAAAAACGCTCAACGGTGGATGCGGTCCTCCGGCTTAAGGAAATATTGAACCCGGTCTTCGGTGAGGAAAAACAGCAAGCAATAGCTGTCTCCTTGGACATATCTAACGCTTTCAATTCCCTTCCATGGGACAAGATTAGGCAGGCCTTAATCAGGAAGGAAATCCCCAATTACTTGAGAGTAATTACAGGGGATTATTTAGCGGATAGAGCAATCGTCTGGGCGGACGCTAAGGGACGAACGAGAAGAATCCCCATGACATGCGGGGTCCCCCAGGGCTCGGCCTACGGGCCGGAAAGCTGGAATTTCACCTATGATGAGGTCCTGGACATTGATCTTCTACCCGAATGTCACATTATCTGCTACGCAGATGACACACTCGTGGTGGCCCTAGGTGAAAGTCTTGACATTGCCACCGCCCGAGTGGAAATGGCGGTGGCTCTGGTTATAAGACGAATCGAATCTCTTAGTCTGAGGGTCTCGGTTGCGAAGACCGAAGCGTGCGCCTTCTCGAGGGCACATAGGTTCGTGCGGAACAGGTCGGTATTGGTTGGGGGGGTCCTGATTCCACTTGGCTCCTCCCTGAAATACCTGGGCCTGATTATAGGGCGTAAATGGACTTTTAGAGAGCACTTTGCGGATACGCTACCTAGGGCTGAACGAATGTCACTCGCGTTAGCCAGGTTAATGCCCAACCTAAGAGGGCCGAATGAGTGGGCTAGGCGTTTATACAGTGCGGTTGTTCACTCAGTTATCTTTTATGGTGCCCCGGTCTGGGCACATGCCCTCGGTTCTGACCAGAAGCTGGCTAGGGACATTAGGGCCCTGCAACGTAAGATAGCTTTAAGGGTTATCGCGGCGTATCGTACGCTATCGTACCCGGCAGCCTTTCTGCTTTCGAGGGTTATGCCGGTCGAGTTTCTCGCTGACAAGCTTGCGAAGGTTTTTTCGGACACCCGTGAACTACAGAAGCAGGAGA